>NC_067478.1:63361437-63712270 GCF_947179515.1 Apodemus sylvaticus
GGAAGAATGCCTATTCTTTGTCCTTTACCGAGTCCCCTGTAGCCCTTCTCTCAGGCATACACACCACAGCCGTGCTCAGTCTCACCATTGTAGCCTTTGGGTCCTTTGCTTTATATGCGCCCTTCGTGTTATTTAATCTCACATCATCCTAACCACGTGTGCAGGTTCACACCTGCAATCCCAGCTCTTAGGAGGCTAAATGAAGATTGCCTTGAGGTCCTGGCCAACATAGACTACAATATGAGAGCCTTATAAAAATAATAATGATAGAAATAGAATTTTTCCTCCTGAGACAGTGTCTCCAAAGAGCCCTGGTTGCCCTGGAACTCACCACGTAGACCAGGCTGGCCTCAAACTCACAGATCTGTCTCTGCCTTTCAAACACTGGGTTAAAAGTGTGTGCCATCAAGCTTGGCTCAATAATGCAATTCTTTATAGGGCATGGCGGTACATGCCACTAACCCTAGCACTGAGATATGAAGCCAGGAGGCAGGAGTTCAAAGTCATCCTCAGTTACAGAGTGAGTTCAGGGCTAGCCTGGGCCTTGTGAGACCCTATCTCAACTACCCCACCCCAACCCCTAAAAACAGAAAACAAAACATACAAATATGTATACACTACAAATAACCAATCATATCCAGCATTCTGCTTCTGCCTTCTTGTGGTCTCTTGAAGACACCCCAAAACATCCTTAGAAACCCCTATTCTGTGGGTAAAGGTAAGATGCCTACGGTAGCCTTTCTGCATGGCTCTCTGCCATATGTAGTTACTGTGGATGGGCTGGGGGCTGCAAACACAGACTGGGAACAGCTGCACATGTAAAGGCAGATTTTTGTCCATAGACTTCCCTGCAGACTAAAAACTAAAAGTTCCTTGAGCTGCAGGTGCAGGGAAACAAGCACAGTGTAACCCACAGAACGTCTTCCAGATTTTTATTTTTTACGGTGTTTCTCTGTGTAGCCCTGGCTGTCTTAGAACTTGTTCTATAGACCAGGCTGGCCTCTATCTCAAAGATTCACCTGCCTCTGCCTCCCAAGTACTGGGATTAAGGTGTGCGCCAACACTGCCCAGCTTACTTTCATGTTTTTGTTTTGTTAGTTTCTTTTTGGTTAGTAACCAACAAATTAGGAATTTCCATATTAAATTCTGAGTGTCTTTCTATAGAAAAATATTAAACTGCATGGGCCCCACCTCCTGAGTAGCAGGGCCTGAGAACAGCTCAGCATGGGTCCTGTCCTCCAGTTACCACTGCCTCCACCCCACCCCATCGGCTCCGGCTCCTACAGGCCCGGTGTGTGCAACTCTTGGCCAAGCCTAGAATTTCATGAAGAGCAGGGTGGCACACATCTGCCCTGGGAAACATCCAGACACCCAACTCTTGGCTCAGACCCGCTCCTCTAACATTAGACAGCTCATGGTTGAAAACGTCAGGAACATGAACGTTAGTGCCCCGGGGCATTTCATTGTGCCTTCAGAATGTTCCCACTGCTTTCACAGGGTGGGGACTCCTAGCGAAGCTGGGTTCCCCTGAGGACACAAGGGAGGAGACTTGCCTAAACAATGTCTCAGAAGCGAAGCAGCCAGTTAGCTGCCCTGTGTCAGGTGCTACCGAGGGTGCTGGCTTCTCCCAGGCAGTGACCCAGGAATGTCTGCAAAGATGAAATTAACAACACCTAGTGGCACTGTGATGAGGTGACACTACATAGAAGGCAAAGTGGCACTGGGGAGGCTGGAAGAGGACATTCCAAGTTTCAGTTACAAGAGGGGTCTACTTCCATCATTCCAGTGGGGAAAAAGTCTACCAACTATAACAAGGAAATATAAACTCCGGGAACATCAGCTATGGCTAGAAGGCATGTGACCAGTCATTACTAAGGATGTCAGTGAGGTAGAATGTTACCCAGATGACCTGATACTAACAATAGCAACCAGGGTAACCTAGAACTTGCGAAGACCCCTATGCCCTACATCCCAAGTGATGGGATTACAGGCATAAGCTGACACATCTCACCCACCTGATCTGTGACACCTGAATTTTAAATGATTTGTTTATTTTATTTTATTTTATTGGATTTGATTTTTTTCAAGACAGGGTTTCTCTGTATAGCCCTGGCTGTCCTGGAACTCACTCTGTAGACCAGGCTAGCCTTGAACTCAGAAATCCACCTGCCTCTGCCTCCCAAGTGCTGGGATTAAAGGTGTGCTCCACTACCGTTCAGCTTTTAAAGCTTTTTGTTTTTGTTTTTTTTTTTGTATTTTATTTATGTACATTGGTGTTTTGCCTGCATGTATGTCTGTGTGAAGGTATTGGATCCCCTGGAACTGAAATTACAAACAGTTGTGAGCTGCCATGTGGGTGCTGAGAATTGAACCTGGATCCTTTGGAAAATCATGACTTAACAGCTAAGCCATCTCTCCAAACCCCGACACCTGAATTTTATATCAGCTCTGTAGTTCTGAATGCGCTTGGACTTGGACATATCTCTCTGCTTTTTAGGGCTGAAGCTCCTCTACGCCCGAGCGGAGACTACTGAATGAGTCAGATATCGTGGGGCCTCACACTGTTGTGTCCCCGGGATCACTGGTTTATCTAGAGGGCAAAGCATGCACACATCCAGGAAGTGGTCCGCGTTTGTGAGCGATTTCTCAACTCAGAGCTTTGAAGCAGGGGTCCAGATAGTACATGTCTAAGTTAAGTCAGTCTGTCCTGGAGGATGCAAAGGAAAGCAGTCACATGTCTTTGAGATCTTTCACCAGAAGAGGGCACCCCAGCCTCATGCTCTGGGTGGCGCCTCAGCCATCACCAGCAAGGTAAAGTGAACAGAGAAACCCCATCTTCCCTCCACCAGGGCAAGACCAAGGGGCAGGATGCATCAAAGACATGGGCATGGGATAGAGGCAGGAGGACGGTAAGAGCTAGGCATGGCTGCAAGCTCAGCACCAGGGTGCAGGAGAATCAGGAGCCAAGATTATCTACAGCTACAGAGTAAATCCAAGGTTGTCCTGGGCTTACATGAAACTGTCTCCAACAAAAACCGTGACCAAAAAAACCCAACAACAAAAACCCTAATAAATTAAATAGAGCTCCCTGGGGCTGGAGTATGGCCTGCCTACAAACACAGACACGAACAGCTAGAGCAGGATCCCCTGAAGTCTCCTGCTAAGGAGAAGGCACTGCCATCTGCAGTGAACACAGCCAAATCCTGACCTGAAGGGGCCGAAAGCCAGGTTGGACTGACTGCAGCCAGCAGTATGTCTATGCAAACACACAGCAGAGAGCGCAGTCCTGAGGAAACCTTAGAGGAGCCCTTGGCTCCACCTGTTGCACCTCACGACCCTCCAGCAGGGTCTCTCCTCCAGTCTTCCTTCCCTGAGCAGAGCTGACTTCTAGGAGACACGTTGCAGATTCTAGGCATGTGAATCTTAAATTAGAAACAGACCCACCAGAGATGCCTCTAATTCAAGTGACCCTGTCCTGGGAAGCCAGGAGGGAGAATGACAACCACATACCTAACTCTTCCCATGCCTGGATAGTCCTCACTTGATTTTTTTTTTTTTTTGATTTTTTGGATTTGTTTTTTTCGAGACAGGGTTTCTCTGTGTAGCCCTGGCTGTCCTGGAGACCAGGACTGGCCTCAAACTCAGAAATCCTGTCCTGTAGACCAGGCTGGCCTCAAACTCAGAAATCTGCCTGCCTCTGTCTCCCAGAGTGTTGGGATTACAGGCGTGCGCCACCACCGCTCGGCCATAGTCCTCACTTGAATAACTCAGCCATCCAGGTCTCTGTATACACCACTCTAAGGAACGGAAACTATACCTTGCACCAAGTGCAGGCTCCACTGGAGCTGTGTGTGTGTGTATGCGCGCGCGCGTGCAAGCACACGCGCACCTGGGATGGAGATAGTTCAATGGTTAAGTGTACTTGACGCAGACCTGTGTTTGACTCAGCACCCACACGCTGGCTCACAACTCGAGTTCCAGGGACTCTGACACACTTTTCTGGCTTCTGCAGGTACTAGTCACCACGGTACATGATATGCAGAAACATGTTCTCAAAACACTAATACATATAAAACTTTTTTAAAAAAATTGCGTGTGCCTACATGTACATAAGTGTACTTTGTGCATATAGGTGCCCAAGAAGTCAGGGGAGTGTCTGGAGTTCCAAGTGGCTGTAAGCTTCTGGTATGGATGCTAAGAACCGAATCCAGGTTTTCTGCACTAGCAGGAGGCAAGGTCTCTTGCGGAACCTGGAGCCTGCAGGTTCAGCTCCTCCTGATAGCCCTCTTACCTGGGATTCCCCCTTTCCCCTCCTCAGTCCTAGGGTTACAGTCAGATCACCAGTTTTGGTGCAGGTTCTGGATCTCAACTCTGGTCTTCTTGCTTGCAAAACAAGTGCTTTGCCCACTGAGCCATCTCCCTCTGTGGGATTCTGAAAAGACATTTAAGATGTCTGAAGATGTGTGCACTGTGCACAGATGGAGGTCTGGGTATGATCTGAAGGAGTTGGTTCTCCTTTTCTATTATGTGACCCCAAGAGAAAGCTCAGGATCTCAGGCATGGTGGCCAACACCTTTACCTGCTAGATCATTTATTGACGGTTCCCATGGGAGCTTTTACCTTCAGTTTCCATAGCTATAAAAAGTAGATAAAAACATGTTTCTTGCTTCAAAGGAATTTGATGATGTCTCTCCTATGTACCTGTGCTAAACTTGATACCAGGACAGGAATGGATGACTGTTCTTAGAATCCTGAAACCCAGCTAGGTGGTGGTGGCACACAGCTTTGATCTCAGGACTCAGAAGGTACAGACAGGCTATCTCTGAGCTTGAGGCCAGTCTGATCTATATGGCAAGTTCCAAGGCAGGAACCTGGAGACAGGAACTGAAGCAGAAGCCTCAGAAGGGGTGCTTAGCCCGCTTTCTAGTACAGCCCAGGGGGTACAGGTCCGGGTGGCACTGCCCAGTGTGCTGGTCCCTCCCACATCAATCAAGAAAATGTTCCAGACGTGTCTACAGAGCAGTATGATGGAAGCTTTTCTCAGTTCCCTCTTCCCAGATGACCATGGCTTGTGCCAAGTTGACAGAATCCATGACACATCTGCTGGCCTTCCCTGAACAGCATACCACATGCATTGTGGACAAGGCTACTTCTGAGTCCGGCTTTACTGTGCCCCTACAAGGGCACAGTAAATGATTATGGGTGGCTCTGTGTGTGAACTCAACACCAGTCCAGGTGTGATTGTCCATCAAGGCCTTTCAGCAGAGGCCCTATCCTCTGCAGGATCCAAAGCTCCAGCTGGAAAGGATACAGGACCTCCTTTCCTCTCTCAGACCAAGTCCTAGGCTCTGCTCAGTAAAGGGTGAAGAGTCCCCCTCTTCCCCTGAAGCCACAGGCTTAGGAGACTCTAAATTATGGAATAGCTTTCTCTGTCCCTCTCAGGAAGACCCAACCGCCCCAACTAAATAATTCAGGACCTTGGGAAGACCCAATGGATCCTGACAGCTGAAGTAGGTCAGACCATGCCTTGGCCCCAGGAGGGGGCTGTCAAACTAACAACTTTTCTCCATGCTTGAAAGAGCTGCAGGCTGGCAAGGCTCTTGCTTGCATGGTGAGATCACACAGCAGCGAAGGGTACCAGGCTAGAAAGAGCCAGTTCCTTCCTTTCTTAGAATGAGTGCAGGTATGCCCCCTCTTGAGTTTTCCTCTAGGTTCCAGGCAATCTGCCCCAAGTTACCCCAAAGCCTGTACTTGCCTGGGCCCTCTCCCAGCCCACTTAGCAACTAGATGCATGTCACCCCTGACACATGAGCAGTTGACAGTGTGCACCCAAGCCACACAGGAGGAGAAGTGAGGTGCTAGTCATCAAGGTTCAACTGGAGCCAGCCACAGTGCTTTGCTCAGAGGAAACCAGCAGGAGGCAGGCTCTGTCCACTGCCCCTGCCCTCCAGGACCAGGGTGGACAAAGAAACAAACGAAAACTTCTCCCTCTAGGAGGAGCTGGAAGGATTTCAAGCCACTTCTAATATTAAACTAAAACACGTCACAGTAGTTAAGGCTGCCACAGGCATCCTATCATCCTAACCTAGGCTCCCAGGTAGGATGATTAAAGACCTGCTTTCTTCCGGGGAATCAGCTGCAGTCTTCAGCTAACAGCACTGGTTAGTTTAACCCATCATGGGCAAGGTTCTGAGGATCCTCTAACCCTACAGGCTAACAGATGCACACCAAAGTTAGACTCTACAGAGAGAACTTAGCATGCCAACTTCAGTTTTCCCGCACTAGGGGGCCTGAGAAGGCCACAGGGTTGGAAGGGTGAAGGCACACGCGGCTCCTGACTGGTGCAGAGACGAAGGCTCTCTGCTTTCAGAACTCCCAGAGCAAGGAGGAAATTCATCATACAGGATGGGATGGCGGAGGGTGGGCACCTGAAGACCCAGGTGCAGTCACTCCCCACTTTGGGACAGGTTCCTCAGCTTATTACAGAAAGCAACAATAGCAGCTCTGAGGCGTCTCCACCCAGATGGCCACCAGGCCAGGACTGTTTCTGGCCTCCCTGTTGTCATCCCCCAGCCTAGCAGCCTGCATCCCAGGGACCGTAGAAGCAAAAAAAAAATCAGAGCAAAGTCACTTCAGGTTTTTATTTTGCATTTCATTTATGATCCAGTTTCACATTCTCACAGGGTCACCAATTACAACAGCCACCTCCAGACATCATCGTCCGAAGCAGCCAGACATCCGAGCTGAGGTTTAAAGGTAAAGCACAGACATGCTTGTAAAATAAAACAAAATTGCACAATTTATCCTTCATCTCATTCTTCTTAAACCAATGCCCGACACAAAGGCGGACTGCTGAAGAACGGAAACCCTTTTCTTCTTCATGCTTCAAACTAAACGTTAAACTTATCTGACAGGCTGAACAAGGTCTCTTCAATAATTAATGGTAAACACATGAAAAACCCTTTATGATCCATAAATATTTTGTTACACAGGGTACAAAAATACTTTTCCCGTTTTGGTTGGTTTTGAAGTTCAGGAAGAATGAGGAGCAGTGGCAGGGTGGGGAACACTGGGAAGGCAAGCACAAGGCTGGCTTCTCAGACTTGTCAGCCTGGAGAAGGAGGACTGATCTGAAGTGGAAATCAGAGGCTGCTGATCTGCTGCTGGATGAGAACGGAGTCTCTCCGTGTGTGTGTGTGTGTGTGTGTGTGTGTTAGGAGCTGGGGGCCCCAAGGCAGAAGTGACCACAGGCTCAGGCCCCCCTGAAGCAGGGTGCTGGAGTCAGGAGTGGAGAGAAGCTGTAGGCTGGACTAGCCTCCAGTGCCAAGACCTGTTGCTACAGCGACAGTGTGGGAACAAACACATATGCACAAGTGTCACAATTCATAAACATGCAAAATTAAACGTCCCTTTTCTTAGATGGGGAGCTACAGATACAAGTCTGAGCAGGCGGTCAGGCTGTGCTGGGTCCCAGTGAGGCCTGCAAGCTGGACCTAGGTATCCAAGACCCCCGATCCTTCTGAAGGCCTTGGAGAACTGAGAAAGAAACAAGAGCCGTCCACTGAGTCAGGCTTCAGATTCACAGTGTCTAGAGGGAAGCAGCAGCCCGCACAGGCCTCGGGTGGCAGTGAGGGCAGAGCCCTGTTTTGGCCCCACACAACCCAGGACCAACTCCAGGGTGACAAGACCTGAAGGGGGGGGAGAGAGAGAGAGAGAAAGAGAGAGAGGGAGAGAGAGCCATCAGCAGAGTGGAACTGGCTTTGGAGGTTGCAAAAGGGGATGCAGGGTAAGTATAGGACAGAAGGATGACGCTGCCCCATGGACAGGGAGAGGATCCACAGCACGTGAGTAGCCAGCAAAGGACACCGACCCTAGAGGACACTTACTGAGGAGCTAACAGAACTGGCGATACTTCCATCCTTGCTGAGTGGTGTCAGAGGAGGGGGTACCAGCGCACCTGCAAGAGAAGCCAGTCAGAACTGCTCACCAGCTACTTACCTCAGTCCCCACAGGAGCCAGGTGAATCTGCCCAGAGCCTATGGCCATCTAGACTGTCATTTGGTAGAGCCTGGGCCAGCTACTCACTGCTAATCATTGGCTTCTTCCTCTTAAAAATGGGAAATCGCCACCTGGCCCACCTTCTCTGTGGGACAGGGTTCCACGAGGAGGACATGTCAGGATTTAAAGCCCACTTTTAAAAATATACTTAGTGTGTGTGTGTGTCCACCATTTATGCATGCTTTGGCATACATGAAGTTATAGCACAACTTGTGGGAGTTGGTCCTCTCCTTCCACCACATGAACTTCAGTTCATCAGGCTTGACAGACAAGTGTCTTTACCTGCTGAGCCATCAGGAAGGCGGTTGGGTTCTTTGGTTTGTTCCCAGACAGGAGCCTGTGAGTCTCAGGGTGGCTTTGACTCACCATATAACTAAGTATGACCTTGAATTTCCAATCCTATTGCCTCTCCCTTTTGAGTGCTGGGATTACAGAAGTGAGCAGCCGTGCTTGTTTTGTGCGGTGCTAGGGATTGAGCCCAGAGCTTCACGCATCCTACACTGCCAACAGTGATGCCTAGCCTGAGAAATTATTAGCAGGAGAATGAGCTTGACACATTCCGCGCTGTTTCTTTAGATATGTTTCTCAATCTAGCTACAGAACAAACATGGCTGTAAAGAGCAAGCAAGACAGCAGCTAAGACACTAAGACACCAAAGCTGATGTGGTCTCCAAGGAGGGGGTCTCCACACACAAGTCCTAGCAATTCTTCAACGCAGCCATTTTTGACCTTACATGGCTCCTAAGTTCAGAGACTCAAATCAAAAGCCCTACTGAGCCCTCAGGCAGGAGGAGACAGCTTTAGATTATCCTATAGGGCCAACAGCTGCCTGTACTAGGACAGTCACAGAAAGCCCCAAAGCTGGATTCTCAGAGACTAGTCAATAAAACAATATGCATCCCTCTCTGTGAGCAAGAACAGTTGAGCTGCAGCCAAAGGTGTCAAGGGGAGGAACCTGCTCCAGCCATGCACAGCAAGGGAGGAGCATGTCAGCCCCAGCCTGACCCAAACCGTCTGGGGGAAGGAGAGTCTGAGCATCCAGGAGGAGAGCCTAGAGTCCCCTAAGGACAGAGTGGGGTGGTACCTAAGAGGCACTGTGGAGAGTGAGTTAGAAGCTGGGCATTCACACAACACACATGGAGCTATAGCAGGCAGACCCAGTTGGCCACTTAGCTGTGTGTGATTCCTGCTTCTTGGGCAAGCAGAAAGGACATGAGCAATGCCAGGCCCCTGGGATGAGGGAGACGACCTAGGAACCTGCTCCTGCGTCCCTCCCAACCCTAGGTGCTACTCGTAGAGTCTAGCATTTAGACCATCACATCCTCTGAGGACAGACAGATGGAGATGAGAAGTTAGGGGATGATGATCCTAACACCTGGCACTGGCAGGACAGGCTCTTTCTTTCCTGGCTGATAGCCTAAGGGAAGAAGTTCCTCAGGCCTACTGCTGGGCTAGGTAACTTCTTAGCCGGGTACCAGGCTAGATTCTACAACTTACTCACAAGAAGCAAGGATATAAGTGTTTGGATTCTGTCTAAGCTCCACCCTACAGTTACCTGGCAACAGCCAGGTAGGCCTGGCCTATAAAAGAGGGTGCTAGGCCACCTCCTCTCTTTCTTACCTCTTACTCCCCTCCCCCTCTCTCCACGTGGTCATGGCCGGCCTCCACTTCTCTACTCTCCCCCTCTCTGCCTCCACTACCCCAATAACTCCCATCCTCTGCCCTAAATAAACTCTATTCTATACCATATCTCTGTGTGTCTGGTCCCTTGGGGGAAGGGATGCCTACTGGGGCACCCCTTTCCTTCTCATTGCCATACACCATTCTCTCTAAACCTTTCTCTTTTTATGAACAATAAGTAGTAGTAGTAGTAGTAGTAGTAGTCTGGCCCCCACAGAAGTTCAGGGCTCCAGCCAGCTCAGAACCTCATGAGCCCTGCCTAACACCCTTTACCCAGCTGGAGCAGCTGGTGACATTCAGCGCTTGGCTGGCGGGGAGCCCATGGGACCAGACAAAGGGTAACTGGAGGAAAGCCTCCCATACAGGAGAGCCAAGGCCTCAGATGGCTACTTGAAAGTCTCTTCCATACTTGCTCCTCAGGTGTCCCAACTACAGCAGTTCCTCAGTCCTGGCAGATTGAGGTGGTGGGTGTATTTATGGGCCCGGGGCAGCCAGGCCACTGATGCCAAAGGAATGTACTTGAATGGATGCACTTAGTGGGACTGCTGTGGAACATCTCACAGATGCCAGGCATATGCCTGTGGCCTGGGTCCCTCAAAAAGCATCCCTGTCCCTTTCTGTGTGTGCCTTCTCTTCTTGCCCTCTGACATACATACATACATACATACATACATACATACATCATGGCACTTGTGCCCACATAAGCATCATAGATGATGATGACGGTGATGAAGAGGAGAATAAGAAATAAATGTTTTAAATGATCACAGCATCAACAAACTTCACTCTTTACCTGACAAGACTATATGTTTGCACCATGACTTTGTAATAGGTCCAGGAATTTGCCATAAAGAAAACCCATCAGGCCAAGTGCCCACAAATGTGTGGCAAGGGGACCCACCTCACTAGATCTTGCCAGCAGGAAGGAACTTTCAGCAACTTCTTTGACACCTGCCAGGAGCTGGCACATATATACAGTGCTGTGCCAGACAGGCACCCGGGGCATAAATCTTGTAACTGACACGGAAAACTAACTGTCCTAAGATCCAGTTCCAGCAAGGCATGGTGGTTACACTCCTAATGCTAGAACTCAGGTAGAGGTAAGAGAATGAGGAGTGCCAGGCTGGCCTTTGGGTGAAACTTTTGTCTTAAAAAGCCAAAACAAACAAACAAACCATATTAATAACTTTGTATAGAAAATTTTATAAAGGACTTGCACCTATGCATTTACTTATATACCCACTCCCGAATACAATAATCCATTTATGCATTTACTGTCATGTTTGCGTGTGGGCATGTGTGACAGTGTGCACCTTTCACCTTTCTGGAAGTTTCAGGGATCAAACTCTGGTCACCATGCTTGGCTACAAGCATCTTAACCCTCCTGGGCCATCTTACCAGGACCTAAAAAAGAATTTTTAAAAGAGGCAGCCATCATTAGGCATGAAAGAACATGTCTGGTATTCCAAGACTGAAGCTGAGGCAGGAGGACTTCCACAAGATTACCAGAGTTAAGAGCAGCTCATTTTGTCTCGAGTTCTCCCTAGACGCTGTCAGTAGACACTTACGGGCTTCTGAGGTGCTCATGCTGTGCATGAGTTTCACTCACGAATTTCACTTAAAGTGCCTGGAGTCCCACTACACATGCAGGAAAACATTCGAGGGAGTTTGTACCCTTGTGGCCACACCTGTCTTCACACCTTCCTGCTTACAGGGCAAATTTTACCGATGAGACAGTTTCAGTGAAGCACCCGTTGACTTCAGATCTGCTCTGAGTAGAGGCTGGGCTGAACTTCCTGTTTCTACTTCCCTAAGTGGGGAGGAGGCAGAGGCCACCATGCCTGCCTCAGGAGAAGTCTGTTATGTTAAAACAAGAGCGCCAGACTTCTCTGCAGGGCCCTCCTGCAGGTGTGCTCTGGCAGCCACCCGGCTATGGAGACTGAGATGCACCCGACAGGAGAGCAATAGTGGATATTAGATCTCAAACTTTCTCCCCTTCCATTTTTTACCTGCTACCATTTCTCAAGGTCACCTCTTTGCCCTTCATATTTCTGCTGGTTCTCTGGGTCAGGACTTCTTACTTAGACTCCTGTTCGATTCCTTATTTAGATACTTCCAGCCCCTACTTCTGGTGCAGTACTGTCATGGAGCAAAGTGGGAAAAGGTTCTCGAAAGATATCACTACATGGAATATGCTGTATGCCTTTTAACCACATCTGGTCCTATGGCACCTTCTACTGTGGGTGTCCAGTGAGTTTGAAAAACAGGATCAGGGGGGCTGGAGAGATGGCTCAGTGGGTAAAAGCACTGATTACTCTTCCTGAGTTCAAATCCCAGCAACCACATGGTGGCTCACAACCATCTGCAATGAGATCTGGTGCCCTCTTCTGAAGACAGCTACAGTGTACTTATTTATAATAAATAAATAAATCTTAAAAAAAAAAAAGAAAAGAAAAACAGGATCAGAACCAAAGACTGTTTCGTCATTAGTCTCCCTCCGAGATACACCAGTGTGCTTTAGGGTGGCCTCCTGCCTGTTCCCAGGAAGGCAGCATCTCAGGCAGACACAGGCCTCAGACATCCAGCCAGCCAGTTAACAATCCACCTGCCTTAGCAATCATAAACTCCGGCATGTTGACAGCACTTCATTTACCCTGACAGCGGTATCAAAACCGAGTGTGGCAGAACACAAGTTACTCTAGTGTTCTAAGATGGGGCAGATCAGGAGATCGAGGTCACCCTAGGATTCATGAGACCCAGCCTCAAAAAGCACAAAGCCCAGCACTTGGAAGGCAGAGGCAGAGGTAGAGGCAGAGGCAGAGGCAGAGGCAAGTGGAACTCTGAATTCAAGGCCAGCCTGGTCTAATTCAAGGCCAGCCTGGTCTACACGGAGTTCTAGAACAGCCAGGGTTACACAGAAAGGCCATCTTTTAAAAAGCGGGGTGAGGATGGGGCTGGAGAGGACTCAGTGGTTAAGATCACTGACTGCTCTTCCAGAGGTCCTGAGTTCAATCCCCAGCAACTACATGGTCGCTCACAACCATCTGTAATGGGATCAGATGCCCTCTTCTGGCATGTAGGTGTACATAAAATAACTCATACATAAAATAATCTTTTTGGGGGGGTAGGGGACTGGGCACAGGACCCTTGAGACAGCTCAGTTGACAGTACTTGCTTAGTATCCATCCTGAGTACCAAGGAAACCAAGGTGATGCCAGCCTGTGATCTCAGTACTCTGGAGGTGGAGATAGGTGGACGAGAGGCTGAAGGCCAGCCTGACTCTTGGCTACACACTGCAATTAGAAATTAGCAGGGAGTCGACAGTGGTGGCACTCATCTTTAATCCCAGCATTTAGGAGGCAGAGGCAGGCAGATTTCTGAGTTCAAGGCCAGCCTGGTCTACAGAGTGAGTTCCAGGACAGCCAGGGCTACACAGAGAAATTCTGTCTTGAAAAAACAAACCATTAATCTGAAATACAAGAGACCTTGGCTATAAAATCAAAGCTTTATAAACAAACAAAATTGAGGTTGTGGTGGTGCCCACCTTCAAGTAACTACTATTGTCACTATTTAACAAGGAAACAGTGAAGTTTAAAGTTAAGCAACTTGTCAAAGGTCACAAGGTTAAGTAACGGGGGTCAGAATCTATACTACAGTTAGAAAGCAGTAGAGCGTGGAAAGAAGCTGGGAAGAGGACTGCAGAGTGGCTACAGAGTCCAGGGACCAGTAGCAGGACACAACCCCCAGCTAGCACAGCAGGAGCCTCTCCTGGGTTCACTTGAGAAACCCACTGTTGCTGGCTCCACACACCTGACCCAGCCCAGCCTTCTCATTTTACAAATGAGCACACATAGGCCCAAAGGTGAAGATCATGTAGCTAATTAGTAGCAGAGCTGGGATCACAGTGCCATGCACTGTTCCTGCATTTAAAGCTACCAGCTTGCTTAGCCTAGAATACCCAGACCTTCTCAGAGAGGGTGCACACATACTCACACACACACACATTCTCTCTCTCTCTCTCTCTCTCTCTCTCTCTCTCTCTCTCTCTCTCTCTCTCTCTCTCTCTCTCTCTCTCTCTCACACACACACACACACACACACACACACACACACACACACACAAAATAGGCCTTAATACTCAAACCTTCCCCTCTGGAAGACATCAGCTACCTTAGATAAATTTTCCAGATGCTCAGCCAGAGTGCTTAGCTGGAGAAAACACCAATTTAACGGCATTTTGGCCCACAATCAAAACCTGCCCCAGAGACTTTCCTGCTGGGGTACACCTGCCATGATAGCGGCACCTGGCTTGGATTTTCCTCATGGAGACTGGGGCAAACTCTGAATCCCAAAGCCCCTCAAGAGACTTAGAAATGGACATGCACGCGAGACCCTAGGTAAAGTTCTGCTTCCTGGGGGTTCTCCCTCCCAAGCTTTTCCTGTCCTTTCTCCCTATTCCCTTTCTACTGCCCAGGTCAGGCCCAAATAAATAGCCATGGTCAAGGGTTCCTTTGTTGACGGTATAGGACACTCCATGCCGGATGGCCACTACAAGGCTCACTTTTTGGTGACTTGTCTGAGTAGAGGTTTAGATAGACTCAAGACTGCCCTTGATTTCCCTGCTGTGGCTGCTTGGCCTGGTCCCCTATAGATAGCTACTCTTTTTTCTGCCCCCAGTGCCCAATCCCCAAACATGTAATCTTAGCACCTGAGAGGCTGAGCTGGGGAACTAACAACAGTTCAAGGCCACCATGACCTACAGAGCAACACTGTCTCAGAAAAACAGAACTAAACAAAAAACAAACACATGCAAAAAAACAAGCACAAGCCAGACAAGTGGTGGCACCCTCCTGTAATCCCAGCACTTGGGAGGCAGGCAGGTGGATCTCTGAGTTGGAGGCTAGCCTGGTCTACAGAGTTCCAGGACAGCCAGGGCTACACAGAGAAACCCTGTCTCGAAAAAATTAAAAAACAAGGACAGGCGTTGTGTTGTACGCTTGTAATCCCAGCATTTGGGAGGTAGAGGCAAGAGTATCAGGAGCTCAAGGCCAGCGAGACCCTAGGTAAAGTTCTGCTTCCTGGGGGTTCTCCCTCCCAAGCTTTTCCTGTCCTTTCTCCCTATTCCCTTTCTACTGCCCAGGTCAGGCCCAAATAAATAGCCATGGTCAAGGGTTCCTTTGTTGACGGTATAGGACACTCCATGCCGGATGGCCACTACAAGGCTCACTTTTTGGTGACTTGTCTGAGTAGAGGTTTAGATAGACTCAAGACTACCCTTGATTTCCCTGCTGTGGCTGCTTGGCCTGGTCCCCTATAGATAGCTACTCTTTTTTCTGCCCCCAGTGCCCAATCCCCAAACATGTAATCTTAGCACCTGAGAGGCTGAGCTGGGGAACTAACAACAGTTCAAGGCCACCATGACCTACAGAGCAACACTGTCTCAGAAAAACAGAACTAAACAAAAAACAAACACATGCAAAAAAAACAAGCACAAGCCAGACAAGTGGTGGCACCCTCCTGTAATCCCAGCACTTGGGAGGCAGGCAGGTGGATCTCTGAGTTGGAGGCTAGCCTGGTCTACAGAGTTCCAGGACAGCCAGGGCTACACAGAGAAACCCTGTCTCGAAAAAATTAAAAAACAAGGACAGGCGTTGTGTTGTACGCTTGTAATCCCAGCATTTGGGAGGTAGAGGCAAGAGTATCAGGAGCTCAAGGCCAGCCTGGGTCACACATATAAGTTCCCCCACCTCCCCCTTTTAAAAACCTAAATAAATCTACCAACAAAGCAAAATAATTAAACCAATAAAACCTACCAAAAAACAGGGCTGACAAGATGGTTTGGCCCACATGGTAGAGAACTGATTTCTAAATGCTGTCTTATAATCCCCACACATATGAGACACGTATAAATGTAATTAAACGGGAGCCCTAAACTATCCAGGCAAAGTTCTGGCCTTCATTGTGTTACTACTATCCAACTCTAAACAATCCAAAGGCACAGCGTATTATCCTAGTTCTCCACAGTAATAACTGAGGCATGGAAACCTTTAAAAGCTTGATAAAGTTCATAAAGACAGGAAGGCCGAGCAGACCCCGCCTGCATGGCCCTGGTTTCTACTATTAACATTCAGATCCCTAGGGACACTGATTCCAAATAATCTTGGAAGATAACAGTTGTGGGATTTTTTTTGGGGGGGGGGGAGGGACACTATGTCTCACATTTTAGCTCAGGCTGTCTTAAAAATTCCAGCAATTGGGGCTGGAGAGATGGCTCAGCTGGTAAGAGTACTGACTGCTCTTCCAGAGGTCCTGAGTTCAATTCCCAGCAACCACATGGTGGCTCACAGCTATCCGTAAAGAGATCCAATGGCCTCTTCTGGTGTGTCTGAAGTACAGCTACAGTGTACTTACATATATAAATAAATCATTAAAAAAAAAAAATTCCAGCAATCGGATGGAGAGATGACTCGGTGGTTAAGAGCACCAACTGCTCTTTCAGACATCCGGAGTTCAATTCCCAGCAACCACATGGTGGCTCACAACCATCTGTAATGTAATCAATTCCCTCCTATGGTGTATCTCAAGACAGCTACAATGTACTCACATACATGAAGTCTTTAAAAAAAAAAAAATCCCAAACTGGGTGGTGGTGGTGGTGGTGGTGGTGGTGGTGGTGGTGGTGGTGGTGCACGCCTTTAATCCCAGCAATTAGGAGGCAGAGACAGGCAGATTTCTGAGTTCGAGGCCAGCCTGGTCTACAGAGTGAGTTCCAGGACAGTCAGGGCTACACAGAGAAGCTCTGTCTCAAAAAAAAAAAAAAAAATTCCTAGCAATCATTTTCCTAAATACTAAGATTACAGACACAGCTACAAATCCTGAGAAAAGATAACAGTTCTGTTGCTGTAGCCCAGAGACAGGAGCAGTCTATGCCAAATAGGCAGACCCAACTTGTCTGTCTTGAGCATTCTACTTCACCCAAATGGCTTACCTGAGCATGTAGGGCAGCGGCAGCAGCAGCAGTGGCAGCTGGGTAGGTGAACGTGGTATGTGAAATGGCTGGGGTCAGCTCTGTGGTGTAGAGAGGGTAAGGGGCCCAGGCCTCTGGGGACGCAGGAATCAGAGCAGCCCCCATCAGGTCATCTATAACAGGAGACAACAGCCTCCATAGTCAGTAGTACGCTGGTCTCCCAGCCCAACACCCCTTTCAAAACAGAAAATGACCCAGTACTATAAATGAACCATAGTTCCCCTTCCTCAAGATCAGGGAAAAGATGCTCTGTGAACTTGCTTGGCATAATGAATACCCTATTTCCTGAAGATCTCAAGCATGCCATAGACAGCCTATAGTAAATAGGAGAAATCACAAAAAGGCTTCAAGGAACTCTCACAGCCCTGATAGCCTTAGAGCCCAGCCTTCTTGAGTCTAGAAAAGGCTGCAGAGGAAGAAGTGGGTTGCTTAGTGACTATGGGTGAAAGAAAGTCCCAGAAAAGGAGACATGACTGATCTCAGGATCTGAATATGTGCAGGGTAACAAGAGCCTGCCAGCCTAGGCTGAGCCAGAGGGCAGGAAGGAGAAGGAAGGTCAGAGACCCACTCACAAGGGTCCCGAGCAATCAAGTGTGCTCCAAGGGCAGGGTGGACACTGGTGGGATTTGGTGTTGCTATTAGTTTGCTCTTGGCCATCTTGGTGTTGGCTTTGGCAAACTCTAGCCTCAGGGTCTGTGGGTTCTCCGGATCAAAGCGAATACCCTAAATGGGAAGAAAAGAGAGACCTATACAGTCAACTATCATCCATACAGAGGGCCCCAGGAGCAATCACAATGCTGAGTTGTGGGGTAATGACACTTTCACAAACCAGGTAGATTCTCCCCAGGGACGGGTGGGAAATAAAAACCCACGAGTTTATTGGTGTGCAGTAGGGGAAGATCTGCACTGGGCAGAACAGGGCCAATCACCTCCTCAGAGCAAGGCATGCCCTCTGTCTACTCACATTCAATGCATTTTTGGCTGCTTCCGCTCCTGCCCGGCTGTCAAAGATCACAAAACCAACAGGCTAGTAGGAAGAAAAAGAGAGAACAGTCTTGCATCTCTCCCTGCCTTACATCAGCACCACAGGTCCAGCACTTACCTAGCATGTCCAAGACCTTGGGCTTGACCCTCTGCAATACCACAAACATAAGAACACAACACCAACAACAACAACAACAGGAGGAAGAAAAACCAACACCTATGTGAAAACACTATTTGACTTGCTGGTTAGCGAATTGGTTAGCGAATACAGAATACAGAAGAAACAAAGCTCTTGCACATACCCTCCCTAAGGTGTGTCTTCTAAGTACCACACTATTAAATGATTCCAAAACAGCACTGGCCCATGGCCCATATTAAACATCACCTTTTCTGTAAGTTTTTGTTTGTTTTTGTTGTTTTGAATTTAAAACAGCACCAAGGACTAAAGCAAGATCTGGCATACGCTAGGCAAGTACTCTATCACCAAGCTGTAACCACAACCCCAGAAGCCATTGTAAATACATGCAGATAAGGTGGAAAGCTTCTGACTTCACACTCCTAGTGGCCACAGCCACAGCCCAGCTATCTTCTCATCTCTACTGTCTTCAGCCACTGGGGCCAGGCAGTCTGTGTTCCAGAATGCCAGAGCCAGACAGAAGAAAGGAGAGAGGCTGACAAGGCCCAGCTGGCTGCAAAAGCGGAGAGAGCTGAGGCGGCTGTCCTTCTGTCAGGGCAGAAGCAAGATAGCAAGGAGTGGGCCTCCACCTTCAGATGCCTTCAAACAGTAGGACGAAAGTTTCAGTTCTATGCCAGCAGAAAACCTAGGAGAGAAATTACCTGTCTTGAGGTGAGCTTGATCAGGGACCCTTCATAGCCCTGTGGAGAGAGGTGGCCATTTCAGGGGGTCAGAAGCTGTTGCTGTGCTAACCCAGCACTGTCTCCCCCATCAGCCTTGTCTTTCCTCAGTGATCGCTGAATCGTTCTGTAATCCTCCAAAGGCAGCCCTCACACTGGTGCTGAGTTCCTGCTGCCTTAGTGTTCTGAACCACATGGTACAGCAGTGCCCAGGGCATTCCCAGGTTCCCAGGGCTCCACTAACTTGTTATTCCAGAGCAAGTCTCTAATCCAGTTTCCTCAGCTTAGAAAACAAAAACAAAAAAAACCAAGGCTACACTGAATCTCAAGAATTCCTCACATGTCAAAGTCTGTTAAGACTCTTTGCCATCTCCACTTTACAGACGGGTAAACAGAGGTTCGGCAGGGCCAAGAAACCAGCACAAGATGAGAGTCAGCAGAACTATCATAGAGTCAGATCTGTGACCCGTTTCTGAAACACCTCTCTGCAGTTCAATCCATGGCAGAGATGCATTCTCGCTGCTCAGCCCTGATCTTGGGCTCTGGGGGATCCTGGATCCTGACTCACCTTGAATGGCCGGAAGAGCAGGTAGAGTTCTCTAGGTTTAATATCCACAGGGAGGCCACTGACAAACAGTGTCCGGACCTAGAGACAGAGACCCAGTGGTCAGGGTTATTCATTCATGAGGTAGGGCTTACAGAGAAACTGAGTATCCCGGGTCTCCTGTATACATGCAGTTTATAGCTTCAAATCTTCCTTTAGGTTTCACATAACACCTGAGGACATCTCCAGGCCACAGACACAAGGTGGAGGAGCCCTGTGTGTAAATGTACCATCCTTTTCCAGACCCAGCAAAGACCACCATCGCACCTGAGAGAGTGAGAGCACCCCACTCTGTAAATGAGCACATAAAAATGTGATGCGAGTTTTGCACTTGCTACAGTCATAAGTACGAGTTTGGATTTGAGTACCCACATAATAAGCTGGCCATCCCACAAACACTTGTCACCACAGCTGAGAAAGATGGAGACAGGAGGATACACTGGAGCTGCTTCCAGCCTAGGTTCAGGAAATGAGTGGAGTGACAGAGGAAGACACTAACACCCTCACCCTCTTCTGACCACTCCTCGCCTCATGGATACAAGAAAGACAGACACACGCACACACAGATGCACACTCACACACAAATAAATCTTTTTTTTTAAAAAAAGCTCTATTTTGCCAGAAGATAACTAACTCATAAACCCTTGGTGGTAAAGCTCTGGTCTGGAGAGACAAAGACACATGAGGAGTTTTTATTGTGCTCTGCAGACAGGGTTGGGGGGAGGGGCAGGGGCTGCTATGTTTTCTATACTCCACTCCACTCCACAGTAGCTGGGAATGAGTTATAATTTTATCTTTAAACTTAGATAGCACTTAACAAATGCTATTAAAAAGTTACTAAGCTTAGCTGGGTGTGGAGGCACATACCTTTAATCTCAACACTAGGGGTACAGAGATAGGTGCGGATCTAAGTCTGAGGACAGTCTGGGCTACACAGAGAAAGCCTCCTCTCAAAAAAACAAAAACCAAATCAATTTTACGGAACTGGGTATGCTGGCACTCACATGTAATCGCAATGCTGGAAAGGCAGAAGCAGTAGGGTCAGGAGTTCAAAGTCATCCCTTGGCTACAATGACCTTGGGCCAATCTCAGCTACAAGTTTACTGGATATGGAGACTGGTGACAAGCTGGAAATAAACCAATTATTGCAATGGATTAAAGGCCAGCCACTGTGTCCATCTGGCTTTGTTTGTTGGTTTGTTTTGAGAAGGTCTCTGTAGACCTGGCTGTCCTGGAACTTGCTATATAGACTAGACTAGTCTCAAACTCACACAGCACCACCTGGTTTTCACCTGGATTTTAAAAAAGTATATTGTGTGTGGGTGTTTTGCATGCATATATGAATATGTACCACATGCATGCCTGGTACTCTTGGAGCCCAAAATAGGGTTTTGCATCCTCTGTAACTAGAAACACAGAAGTTTTTGAGCCACTATGTGGTACTGAGAATTGAACTCAGGACCTCTGGAAGAGTAGCCAGTGCTCTTAACCACTGTGATATTTCTCCAACCCCCAACGGGGCTTTTTAAGTGGATCTTAACTTCAGTCGAGAATGCAGGGCAAGTGTTTTGCCTGCTGCCTCCACAGCCCCATATGTTGAGTTTTGAAAAGTAAAATCTTGCCAGGCTCCCACAAGAAGGTTGATGTTGTAATGAGCACCTTCCTTGTGGTCACCACAGTTGGTAATGAAGTCAGATCCAAACACCAGGTTTTATCCTATGACTCCTGGCCTCTGGAACCACAGGTAGAGTATCAGCAGAACTGTTTACCTTGCCTAACTTCTATTTTTGTTTTATCTGTTTGTATGGTACTAGAACCCTGTACATGCCAGGCAGGCATTCAGAGCCCTGGCTGTCCTGGAACTCTCTATGTAGACCAGGCTGACCCTGAACTTAAGAGATACAACTGATGCTCAAATTTAAGGCATTTGCCAATTGCTACCTTTAAAAAAAAAAAATCTTTTTGAGACAGCATCTTGCTAAACAGCTTAGGCAAACCTTAAAACTTTCATCTCTGTCTCCCAGGCATTGAGACTGATGCGTCACAGGGGCCTCTGCTATGCTAATGATGCTGGTACCTGGTGTTTAAGTAGGCACAGCACTTGGGGGCTGTGGTGGGGAAAAGAAGGTCCTCTAGTTTATTACAGGTTTTGTTTAGTTCTTTTCAAGATTGGGCTTCTCAGTGTAGCCTTAGCTATCCTGGAACATGCTTTATAGACCAAGCTGGACTTGAACTCAGAGAGTAAAGGTGTGAGTCACCATTTCCTGTCTATAGCTTTTAAATTTATTTTATGTTTGATCTCTGGAGTCTACAAAGATCTGATAGCCAGAAGTTGTCCTCTGACCACCCCTAAAGAGCACCTGTGTGTGTATGTATGCGAGGATACATTGTCAGGCTCAACAGTTAGGAGCACTTGTTATTTTGTAGATGATTTGGGCATGGTTCCCAGCACCCACCTGAGTGCTTACAACCTTCTGCAGCCCAATGCCAGAGGACCTAATACCCTCTTCTGGCTTTAAGGACACCATACACATAAATGTATAACTCATAAATACAAACACATAGACATATAAAATACATATAAAATATTATTTAAAACAAACATGATAGCCAAGTGGTGGTGGTGCATGCCTTTAATCTCAGCACTCTAGAGGCAGAGGCAGAAGGGTCTCTGAGTTCAAGGCCAGCCCGGTCCTACAGAGACCTCCAGGACAGCCAGGGCTACATAGAGAAATCCTGTCTTGAAAAACCTAGGGGAAAAAAGGAACAAGTAAATCCCCAGGCACAAGTCACATAGAGGACCACTGACTCAAAATCCAAGCCTCTCTGCTACAAAGCCTGGCTTTGGGGCACCAGGAAAGATAGGACCTCAGTGCAGTCAGGGTCTGTCCCAGCAGATGGGACTTCAAGTATAAGCTGACTACTGAAGGGACCACAAGTCATCTTGTCTTCTTCCCTAGAGCAGCCCCACAGAAACTTCCGCCTCAGCCCTCTCCAGAGCATGCCTATCTCAACTCAGGCTAATTTTAATCCCTCCCTCAAACGGCTTTTTGGCCAGACCTCCCCAGAGGCCCCTTAAATAGTAAGTTCTCAGCACAAAGTTTCCTGCTTGGTGTGGGAGTGGGTGTGAGTTCAGGATCTTTCCTCATCTCCAAGCTTCTCTGGCCTGCTGCTCCCTCTGGTGTCCACTGTCTATGTTCTAAACCTCCTCAAAGGCTACAGCATGGTTCCCTGCATGTCCCCGACTACCCTGACAGAAACAAAGCAGGTCCCACCTACAAGCCAGTGTAAGAGACTAAGTCACGGGAAGTCTGTCCTGAACAAACACTCTACCCCAACCAATTACATCCTTTTATCTCCCTTGTTATGAGAGAGGCAGTAAGATGAGAAAGGATCACCAGCAGTGGTGGCACAGCACGCCTGTAATCCCAGCACTCTGGGAGGCAGAGGCAGGCGGATTTCTGAGTTCGAGGCCAGCCTGGTCTACAGAGTGAGTTCCAGGACAGCCAGGGCTACACAGAGAAACCCTGTCTCGAAAAAACCAAACAAACAAAAAAGATGAGAAAGGAGCAATAACTTGTTCCTAGTTTTCTTTTTTGTTATAATTATTTGTTTTTGTTTTTTTGAGACAGGGTTTCTCTGTGTACTCTGGCTGTCAGGGACTCTATATGTAGATAGACCACACTGGCCTTGAACTCAGAGATCACCTGCCTCTGCCTCTCGAGTGCTGGGTTAAAAGGTGTGCATCACCAACTAAGTGGGGTCTCATGGACTTCAAACTGGGCCCCACCTTCCCAAGTGGCTGAGGATGACCTTGAACTCCTGATCTCCCGCTTCCATCTCCCAACTGTACCACTATGTTCAGTTTCTACTCTACACAACGTTTTACACCCATAAAGACCTCCTTCATACCAAGCGCTAACACTTGCTGCTCAATTGCTGTGGCTAAGAGGACGGGCTCCATAAATGCCAGACTTTATTATCGACGGAAAGGGTAAACGCTGCTTTCAACAACAGCATGACACCCACGGCCATTAAACCCTCTTACCCTTTAACTCTGAAGGACAGCCACAGCCTTCCTCAAACTCCAGCCATGGAGGAGCCAAAGCAGGACCTGGGACTCAAGGGATCTCTACATAGAGACCGCGTCCCAGGGCTGCTGAGGACCTCAGAATCCCCACCGACCTGCTCGAGGTGGTAGTCTGCCCCGCCATAAATCCTTGCCAACAGGATGGGACTTGGGGAGAAGGTGTGCACAGGAAAACTTTGACTTTTGGCAATAAAAATATCCTACAACAGAGATAAAATCAAGAAAGAAAAGAGGCTAGTAGGCATGCACCACTACACTGGGAATCTCAGTACTTGAGGCAGAGGATCCAAAACAAGAGGGTCTGGAAGACAGACTCCATGGCTAAAAGTGCTAGTGCGCATGCTTAGTCATCTAAATTCAACCTCCAAAATCCAGTGCTGTACATCCTGGGACAGGAAAACGGCCCTAAAGCTTGTGGGGTAACGGGCCTGGAGATGGGACATAGAAACAATAGAAATCAAATCTTCCCTCAACAAAGGAAAGGTAAGTGGCTCTCGGTTGTCTCACACATTGTGGCCCCCCCCCACACACACACAAATAAGTAAAACTGGAAGAGTTTTTGAAAAGGGAAAAAGGAGAAAAAAAAAGAAAAGTAATTCTGTAAATTTGTTGTTTTTGTTTGGTGTAGTCTATTTGCAGTCTTAGAGATTGAACCCAAGGCTTTGTCCAAGCTAGCCAAGTTCTCCCCTACTGAGCTACCTCCAGAAGTCTTTTAGCATCTCTTAAAGTTAAGAATTCAAGCTGCCTGACCATCCATTCCATCAATGTTCAAGAAACTCTCACTCAAGTCTCGCCTACTCACGGCTGGAGCTAGGGCTCCCGGAGTCATCTGGATGGAAAACACTACTTAGGAGGGGGAGGGGAGAGGAGGGAAATCCAAACTGGGGAAAACAAGACTCCTGTAAGCCCTTCCCACGTCCCTCCCCCACTCTGAGTTCTCAGTAGTAGCCTAAATAAAGAATTTTTGAGCTGGAGGATACTGTATTTTTAGATGAGAAAACCAGGACCCAGGGGCCCAATGAGCTGCTAGCAGCCATTGCACAAGTAAAAAGTAGCTTTAAGGTCCCCAAGTGCTTGGCTCATAAGTCGATGTCCCTTTCCAGACCGTGATCTTACTATGCCAGTCTGTTTATAGACTCCAGTGTGAAGCAGACTTAGGTACCCAGGGACAAGATGCTTTCAAGAACCCTAGGGTGGGCAAGGGTGATGCTATGGTTAGTCCTAAACAGCACTGGTTTTAAAGAGGTGAAAGGAACCAGCAAGCCATGGTGGCTCACACCTGTTAATACCAACACACTGGAAGCTGAGGCAGGAGAATAGTCATGAGAATTTGAGACTGGACTGGGAGTTCTAAGACAGTCCAAAGCTGGGCCTGATAAAACCTTTGATCCCAGCAGGGGGGAGGCAGAGTTACAGGTAGGCCAACCTGGAGTACATAGCAGGTTCTAAGCCAGACAGACTCACATAGTCACACTCTGTCTCACAGATCAGGTGGGAGGTAAAATTGTCATCTCCGTCCTCTGTGTGAGTAGCACTGTCTTCACTGTTTCTAGATAGGTGTTAGTCAACTGATGGAACACATGCACACCCCTTCAGTCTACATATAAGGTTTTCCTGACACAAAAATACTCAACATCCTATAGAGATGCTATAATCCTAGAACATGAAGTGATCACCACAAGGAAAACTCCACTGAAGCAAGAAACTGGATTCAGGCTTCTCCTCCTAATCAGAAGGCAACTGCCAACAAGACTTGGAGAAATGCAAGAAAAAGCGTTAAACAGTTATCAGGAGGCCTAGGGTGAAGTCTCAGATCCTATCACTAACTGGGACAAGCGGCTGGCTGTAGGTCTTCCCTCCTGTCTCGGCTATAATAAAGAACAGCTCCCTCACACTCCAACATTCTAAACACACAAACTTTTCCTTTCCTTCCTCCTTTCTAGATGGTCTGTCACCATCTGTCCCAGGAAGGCACTGAACCTAGCTACCTAAGTAATTCTCTCCTCTCAAAGTAACTAGGATGACAGATATGTACTACCGAACTCATGTTACTAGACTTTCTTTGTATATGTACTGCAAAAAGAGCAGTAAGTGTAGCCATAAAAAAAGACCCACTTGCCTGGACTCCTCCTGTAAAAGGAGAAGCAAAGGTAATTTAGACTCAGAGTAAAGGCCAGGTGTGGCACACACCTTTAATCCCAGTACAGAACAGCTGGGGTTACACTGAGACTCTGTCTCAAAACACAAACTACTCGGGATAAGATGTGAACAATGTTCTTTATCTCTCTCCTGAGAGCCTCAGTGCCCACAAGAAAGCAAAGGGTAGCATTTAAAGGAACAGACAAAACTGTAAGGCCCCTCCCCCCCAAAAAAGCTAGGCCACCTTGAGCCCAGGGCTATGAGGGGGTAGGTCACTGCTGAACCAATGCTGAGGCTGCCAGGTAGAAACCTCAGGGCAGCCAGTCTGATCTCAGTGGCCACTTTTTTCTTTGAAGAAGGATTCTGCTTGGGTTTGGCACAGCAAGTTACCTCTCACCCCTCCCAGGGAAAGAAGGCTCTGCATAGGGCCACTTGACGCGGGGTGGATGGAATGTTAGCAACATGGCCTGCAGACCCAGGACTTATAAGGCACTAATCGAGGGCACAGGGAAAGAGCAAGCAAGACTGTGGTAAGCAGTGCGGGCTCCCTGGAGCCCAGCGCTCTGAGGACACGTTTCCTCTGCTTTCTATGGAGCTCAGGAGTGGTCAGTGGCTCCCTAACACACCAACCATATGATTTTCTAGGTAGTTCTTAGGACACCTTATCCCAAAGCTTTTTTTCCCTTTTATTTATTTTTTATACGAGCACACTGTAGCTTTCTTCAGATAAGCCAGAAGATCTCATTACAGATGCTTGTGAACCACCATGTGGTTGCTGGGAATTGAACTCAGGACTTCTGGAAGAGCAGTTAGTGCTCTTAATTGCTAAGCCGTCTCTCCAGCCCCTACCCCAAAGCTTTTGATCACTATCACTAAATCAGACTGGGTAGAAAGTCCCAGACTTCAGTGTCTGTCCCATCATTGTGACTGCCCAGCAAACCCCAGCCCCCAGTTACATGTCATCAGAGGTTGACTGTGAGGTTGTATTCTAAATCACACTTTGTAGTTACAGTCATTCATATGAACCAATCACTGGCTCGTATGCTTGACACTTCTTTTGATGTAGCAGGTGAAACAGGTATGGGCTCCCATTTTTACAAACAAGCCAGCTCTGGGATTAGATAGCCTGTAGACAAGAGCAGGGGGCAAAGTTCATGATGCTTGGAAAGTTTGGGGCTCTTACCCTCTAAGCTGTAAAATATACCCTAAAGTATTGACTATGCATAGGAGTGGGAAGAACAGAGACTGAGAACTATCACATGCTAGGGTGATAGCAAGTTATCTAAGGGGAGAAACAAAATTGGCCATATATAAAGTACTGGGTAAGGCTTCAGGCTTCATGTTTTATGAACACAATCAGCCAAAGCCTGTCATGTGCACTGACCTATGCCTCATTTAGAAAACTAAAGCTGACAAGAAGTGCCATGCTATGCAACGTTGGTGCTACAGCAGGATGCAGGAGACAGATGTGAGGGCCATGTGGCTCCAGGCAAAATCAGAGGCCACACCCAGAGGCAGAGCCTCCTGGGCATTCCCAGTATTAAAGAAGTCTCAGAAGTCTACCTGCTCCACACCCCACCCCATTCTCCTTGCTGCTGTGATGGGCTATCATGATCTATCACTTGCCTTCATTCATGTCTGGTGTCTTAGTCATATTCTATTTCTGTGAAGAGACACCATGACAAAAGGAATTCTTACAAAACAGTTCACAGGGAGCTTGCTTACAGTTTCAGAGGTCTGCTCCACCATGGCAGGAGCATGGCAACAGGCATAGCACTGGGGCAGTACCTGAGCGCTTCTTCCTGATCCACAGGTTACAAAAGACAAACTCTGGGCTGGATGTGGGCTTTTGAAAACCTCAAAGCCCACCCACAGTGACACACCCTCCAGTAAGATCATGTATCTC
Organism: Apodemus sylvaticus; assembly: GCF_947179515.1. Classification (NCBI taxonomy): domain Eukaryota; kingdom Metazoa; phylum Chordata; class Mammalia; order Rodentia; family Muridae; genus Apodemus; species Apodemus sylvaticus. Next base: position 63,388,781 of record NC_067478.1, read on the forward strand.
CTAACCTTTTTAATCCAATCAAAGAGTTCTACTCCCTGGTGACTAAGCATTCATATGGCAAGAGGTAGGCACAGTCGGATCATAGAGCTCAGTGTGGCTACTGCCTATATACGACTAACAAAACACAGACAGGTCATGCCACCACACAGCAATTTAGCTCAGTTCTGGACAGCCCCGAACCAGGGAAGGATTCTTCCTCTTCTCTATCTGTCCAGGACCCAATGGGATAAATGGCTTAAAACAAGGAAAAGGCAGCACCCTCAGCCCCTGCTATGGCCCTAATAAGGAATTTAGCAATACCAATCCAGAAGATGGGAGGGTGGTGATCCAGCATGTCCAAACACTGAATGTGATTTAACAGCTGACTCTCTATGGAGCAAACCAGCCAAGGTGCCTACATATAGAGAAGGAAGAGATAAAGAGAGCCAAGAAAATGTCTCTAGAATGGCAGTAGTCACTTGAGAGCATGACTGTTCATTTCTTTAATTAAGATGCTCACAGTAGTCTGTGGCAATGGCATATGAAAACAATCGGCCCCATTTATAGAGGACTAAGGGTTATGACTCCTGTAAAGAACTTAAAATATAACAGTAATTTTTGAAATTCCCAGACAATGGCAATTTTTAAAATGTATGATAAAATAAAGCTTTTGGCTAGAGGTGATTACTCATCATCTACTGCCAGTTCTTAGGTTGCCACCAGGCTAAAACAGATTTAACCACTAGGTTCCTCTACTCTGGGGACCCAGAAGTCAACCTGCAAATATTCTGGTTGCAGCTGGTAATAACACTTACCACTTTAAGCCCAGCACTTAGACATTTGCAGGCACATCTCTGTGAGTTTGAGGCTGACCTGGTCTAACCTAGTCTACTTAGCAAGTTCTATCTCAAAACAAAATCATATTCCTTTTCTTTGGCTGCAAGTGTAGAACCTGGGACCTAGAATATTTGAATAGCAAGCACAAAGCAGGTTTGACCATCGGTACCAGGTAAACCAGCAACTGATTACAGACATTTTTTTTCTTCTCCACACTAGCATATTTCACCAACCCTAATGTAAAACAGAGAGGTGCATGCAGTATGTGGTTAAGTACTGTGGAAGCAGGCCTCTGGTCTGTTTAATGTAAGGACTCTGCAGTGCTGCTATCAAAGGAGGAATTAAGATGGAGGGATACTCAGCACAATGCCCAAAACATACACTACAGATAGGTTTACTTACTACTAGCAATCTGGCCTCTTCATCTGAGCAGAGAAGAAAGACACATCCATAACAACCCCTAGAGAGTAGAGGACACTGACTTCTTCACAGAATCCTCCTGGATCCATTTGCCTGGGCCATGCTTCCAGTAAGTTGCTAGAAAGATGTAAGACTTCCTTCCCTCATAATGAAAAGGTTGCTGATAAGCACCAAGATGTCCATGGTCTTTCAAATGTGTGTAGGTTTATGTTGGAGGTTGGGGGTAGAATGGCTGTTTTATTATGTTTTTCTATGGTTTGTTTTTTCTTTTTCTTCTTTTTTCTCTATTTAGCCCTGGCTGGCCTGGAATTCACTAGGTAAACTAGACTGCCAGCCTCTGCCTCCCAAATGCTGGGATTAAAGACAAGCAGCAAAATTATGCCTAGCCTTTTTGAAGAGAAAAGGTCTCTTCAGGTAGCCCTAGGTAATCCAGCTGTGGTGGTTTGAATAAGAATGGTTCCTATGGGCTCATACATTTGACTGCTTAGTCACCAGGAAGTGGCACATTTGAAAGGATTAGGAGATGTCACCTTGTAGGAGGAAGTGTGTCACTGGGGGTGGGTCCTGGGGTTTCAAAAGCCCACCCCAAGCTTAGTGTCTATCTGCATCTCTAGGATGTAGCTCTCAATTATTTTTCTAGCACCATGCCTGCTGCCATGCTTCCCACTATCATAACTAAACCTCTGCAACTGTAAACAAGCCCCTGATTAAAATGCTTTCTTGGTCATGGTGTCTCTTCACAACAAGACTTACAATATAGCTAATGACCTTGAACTCCCATCCCTCCTGCTCCTTCCCAAATGCTGGGATTTGAGCCATTCAACACCACATCCAGCTTCGGTTGGTTGGTTTTGATGTGGGTATTAAGACAGGCTTTTGCTGTTGCTGTTTGTTTGTTTCTTTTTGTTTTTCCGAGACAGGGTTTCTCTGTGAAGTCCTCCCTGGCTGTCCTGGAACTCACTTTGTAGACCAGGCTGGCCTCAGAACTCAGAAATTCACCTGCCTCTGACTCCCAAGCGCTGGGATTAAAGGCATGCATGACCACTGCAGAAGGAAGAGGAACTCTGTTAAGTTTCAGGGCTAGGTAGTGAGACCCTGTCTTAAAAACTAACTAGCTAGCTTCTTTCAGTCTTAGAAACTCATACCTTTACCTCAGGAATCCAAATACCACACTTCAATGACCTAAGGATGCTTCCTAATTAAAAATTACTGTAGGTTAATCCCAGCACCTGGGAGGCAGAGGCTGGCCAAGTTCTAGGCCAGCTAGAGCTCTAAAAAGAAAATTACTGTAGGGACTGGGATTCAGCTCAAGTGTCAGACCACTGGATTGCTTAGTTTAGCATCAGTGATGGCTTGGGGATTAAACCTTAACATCAAAAACAAAACAAATACAAAAAGTAACTATAGCCAAGTGTCTAAACTCATCAATTTACATGTTTAAACAATGTAGCTTTATCAGTGTCAATCATACAGCAATAAAGTAGCTTTAAGTAGCATTGAATAGTAGCACACATCTGTAATCCTAGTTACACAGTAAATCCAGCGTTCAGAAGGCAGGAGGATCAAGAATTTGAGGTCATGGTAACATAGTTTCCATGCTACATAGTTTCAGAACAGGATAGCAAACCAAGCCAGCCTATGCCATGTAGCAATACGCTCTCAATAAATAAACACCACACACATTGCTCTCCAGAGATACTACCTCCCCACCTAGGAGAACCACTAGAATCTAAGCAGGATTTTCAGGGTCTATGTAACAACATCTGGTGCTCGATCAAGACCCACCTGGAGCAGGGGATAGCCTTCAACTAAATAGGAACTTCGGCTTTTCCCTTAATTCCCACTTCAGAGGGTATCAAAGCTTTTAACACATCTCCTCAAGTGCAAGAAAACATCAATTTCCTCCCTACTTCACATGCTCTCAGGCTTTTCATAATATGGCTTTGGCTTTTGTTACTTCTCCACATAGCAGAACTACTAGTAGCTATCCAAATAAACCACGAGATCCCACAATCCACAACAACCCTACTTCCTTTGAAACAAGGCCTCACTCTATAGAGCCAAGCTCGCTTGAAACTAGGATTCTCCTGCCTCTATCTTGGGAGTCACCCTGCAATGCATGCCATACATTTTGGACTTCCACACTAACAACTTCCTACTCTCCTCACCCTCATCTCAGGGAGAGCTAACCTCTAACTTCCTAGTGTCACTGTGGTAGACACACCACCACTGCCCCGCAATTCCTCACTCCCACCCCTGCCTGCAATCCTTTCTTTCGTCTATATTCCAGAGAAGGACCTGAGGTTCACAATACAGATGAACCCTCCCGGGTAGAGCAGGGGACAAGCAGGGAAACCTAACTATACAAAGCAGTTAAGTTGAGCCAGGTTCTAGGTTTCTCCTAGAACCAAGAAAACACATCTTTTTCCTGCAACCTGGTATCCTCAGGAAATGAGGTGTTAAAGGTAGACTGTAGCCTTTACTTCTCTAGGCTTGTTATAGCTAATCAATAGATGATTGGGAAGAACCATTTTCAGTCAGAGCAGTAAATCACCAATGCTAACAGTATTTTCTGGATGACAGTGCTTAGGGATTGGAAAGCTGACTAATTGAGACCACCTACACTAACGAAGACAGGCTCCAGCCAAGCAACCAGAAAGAGATGGAGCTGAGGGTTCTTGGGCTACTGACCAAAACACTGTTGAGGGAAGTGACTTTTATTCTCACCAGACAAGAAGAGACATGGGGGAGAGATCCTCACGCCCTCAGTTTTCTACTTTCAATTACATTTTAATTTGTTTTTATGTGGTCGTGGTGGGAAATGAGTGCCAGGGTGCACTGTGAGGACTAGAGGACAACTTCCAAGAATTAGTGTTCTTTCTCTCTCTCTCTCTCTCTCTCTCTCTCTCTCTCTCTCTCTCCACCATGTGGATTGCACAGATCAGCTTGGTAGCAAACACCCAGTTAGCCATCTTACCAGTTCCATTTTATTTATTTATTATATATAAGTACACTGTAGCTGTCTCTAGACATCCCAGAAGAAGTGTCTCTTTATGGATGGTTGTAAGCCAACACGTGGTTGCTGGGATTTGAACTCAGGACCTTCGGAAGAGCAGTCAGAGTGCTCTTAACTGCTGAGCCATCTCTCCAGCCCCCATTTTATCTTAGAATATGAAATGCTTCACAAGTTTTTGTGACACCTTTAACAGAGCCCAGACTAATCTATCTTGTAGTCTTATTTTAGTGTGCATGCTACCCAAATAAGGACCAACTGCTTAGAACTTTGTTAAATACTAAATTCAAGCCCATGTCCCTCTGGGAAGTACCACTCAGGACTCTCTGAACCACCAAGGCCTACCACCAGTCCCCTAGGGAAAGAGCAGTGGCTCTACTTTTTGAATACCCTGCCCTCTCTCCCAGAAAGACAATTTTTAAAAGTAGCCAAGGCCTCATACACTTTTTCCAACTCTTCTGTGTGGCCATATGGCTAGTTCCCTCCCCCAGAACAGGGTCTGAGGATCTGGTCAGCCTTTCATTAAGTGTGAAGTCCCTGCTGAGGGCCAACCTTTTTAATAGTCACAGAATTTGGGGGTCCTGGAGGAAGCACTTGCCCTCCCCCAATTTCAGCACAAGGGGGTTGGGAAACAAGCAGAGATAACAGACACAATAGCAAACAACACATTCCTCACTCCAACTCTCAGTGGAGACTCTAATAATCAGGTAGATCAGGAGGGGGCAAAGGGCCCCAAAGGTTCAAAAAGGACAAAGCCAACAGAAACCAAGACCAGCTACTCCGGAGCTACTAGTAGAGACGTCAGGAGCGCCCCCCCCCCCCACTTCCCATCGTTTGAGTGAATTATGGCAAATAATTCCCTCCCTCCTTGTTCCAGGATCCAAGTATCAAGATGTCATGCCACTGGTGCACTGAAGCCCGTAGCAGGCATCTTGCTGGCCCAGCCCAACAGTGGTGGGTCATTCTACATCAACTCGTTAGCACAACCAGTAAAAAACATCAGAGCCTCTGCGGTTTCTACCCCAGACCAAGGGGAAGGGCGCTAGGGCTGGATAACTGACCCTTGGTTTCCTGGGTAAAGTATGCCAGGGCGGGGCAGGAAGGGTCTCTCAGCCCTGGAGTGACACAGCATACGTCAAAGAGCTCCCTAGGAGACTAGAACCCTAGTTCGGCCAGCCTGCCTGCCTAGCTTCCACTCGCTGCTACCTGTAAGGTGTTTTATCTCCCACATGTGCGCCATCCTCACCAGGCGATGAAACCACAGACACTGGTGATTCCTTGCCGCGGTCTCAGAACCCCTTTTTCAGCATAGGGCAGTTAGACAAGATTATATGACACCTCTCCTTGGAAGATCCCACCCGGGCCGGTGTGGGGTACGGGCTTGGCACTAGGTCAAAGGGCGAGAACAGGGACTACTCAAAGTTTCTAATTTCTCTCTTTTCCGACTTGAATTAAATTGCCGGCTCAACTCTCTGCAGAAGCCCAAGTTCTCAGACAGGGAGGAAAGCCCGCCTGCCCACTGAGACCTCAGCTCTAACCTAGGCGCCGGGCAGCTGGTCAGGCCTCCAAGGTCACGGGGAGGGGTCGGGGTGGGAAGACTGGAGGGTGAGCAAGCCTCCCGCATGCCCACCGGGGTAATCCCTCTCAGCTCCTTCCAGCCGGGGCGGGGGTCCAGGCCACCCAGGAGGCGCGCCTCAGGCGAAGCGCAAGCCGGACCCGGCTGGGGGAACGAGGGCAGCGGGCGCGGGACCTCCGCGGCGCCGCAAGCCCACCATGGGGGGCACGCGGATGGAGGCCGACGCGCCCCGGCCTCGAGCCCCGGAGGGCGGGGAGACAATGCCGTCCCGGCCGGGCCAGTCCAGGCCGCACGCCCCCGCCCGCTGGACATGGGCTGCTCCTCCCCAGGGCGAAGGGCAGCCGCGGGAAGGCGCCGGGAGCGCTGGCCCGCAGGACCTCGCGCCGCCCGCGGCCCCGCGTGCACCTCACGCGCGCCGGGTCCCGCGGCCGCACACCCACCTCCTCCTCCAGCGGGCAGCTGGGGCCCGTGCCGGTGCCCGCGCCCGTGCAGTGCTCGACGTCCGGCTTCAGGTTGCTCATGGTGAGGGGGCGCGGAGAGGGGAGCGGGACGGCGGGTCCCGTGCCGAGCAGGGGCACGGCGAGCCGTGCGCCCCCGAGGAGAGTGCGGGCTCGTGAGGAGAGCGGCTGCCGCCGCGTCAGGCTGAGGAGAAAGGAAGGGGGGGGTCACATTAAGTTTGGCGGGTGCGGGAGGCGGCCGGAGGGGCAAGGCACCGGGAACCCGAGCGGAACCCGTGCGGCCGCCGCCTCCGGCTTTTCACTGCGGCCCGCGAGTGCGCTCGCGGCGGCGGGGGGCGGGCGCCGGAGGAGGGGGCGGGCGCCGGAACCGGCCTCAGCTGGGGCCCGGCCCGCCCCTCCCCCGCCCCGCGGTCTCCGGGGGAACGCGCAGCCAATCCCCGCAGCCCACTGCGGGCTCGCCCCGGCCCCGGCCGCGGAGCTCCGGCCTCTCCTCGCCTTCCTCAGCTCGGGCTTCTTCCCGTCTCCCTTTCCCTCCCGGGCTCCGCTCTCTGCACCCCACCATTCCCTCCTCCGAGACAAGTTTTCAAACTTTGATGAACTCTTTCAGAGAACTTTTCTTAAAGGAGCCGCGCGGGTTTAGGTGGCGCTTGAGGTGACCCGCACGTTGCATCCCCAGCCAGGGCGGCGGCGGCGGCGGCGCGGCTCCCGGGTTTCATGCCCAGATGTGGCGGTGTAGGCTGTTGGCGAGCACACCGTTCGCCCCAAATTCCTGCCGGGTCCCGGCCAGCGGTTCTCTTCGCGCGTAGCGGCTGGGGACCGGGTTCTGGGGGTGAAGGCGGGGAAGGGGGAGGGCGGCAAACACCTGATCTGGAGCGTGGCACCGAGTGGTTTTGCTGAGTGACCTTGAGGAAATCACTCCCTATCTGGCTGGAGGATTCCAGCCCAGTCGGTGGGAATTAGAATACAAACTCTTCCCTCACCCTCTCCAACCTCCGTCACCTCAAAGAGGAGGTGAAGGGAACCTAGTCGTCTCCAACATCAGGAAGGCGTACCTCGACTGACCTAGAAGGTTCCGTTCGTTACCTCCACCCCGCTTTTAAGACTTCTCACGGCTCGCTCTTTTTCCGCTCCAATTCCGAAGCCCAGGGTGGGGGAGGAAAGAGCCGGCTGACGCCTGGGGCGGGGTCGCTTAGACTCCCACCCAGTGGTGGCGGGGGCGCGGCCTTAGGGCCGGATTTTCCCCCTGCCGAATAAAAGCTGACCGGGACGTCTCCTGCCAGCAGCCTGTAAAACACCCGCACCTACCTGGGCTCGCACTGGAAGAGTGGCGGCCCCGACTGCCCTGCGGAGCCGCCGGGTTCTTCCTTGCGCCCCTGCCCATGAGTTCTTTATGTGGACTGAGACATCCAGCCACAGTCCCCGACAATCCTTGAGCAGCCATAGCTGAGAGGTGAGCGGATGGGTCTCGGCTCAGGTGTCTCCCGGTGGGATCTACTGCCCCGATTTAAAGCATGAAACTTAAGTAGCGGGGTTTGGGGCATGAGGCCGCGCTCAGAGGCGTTCCACGTGGAAAGCCTTGGTTTGCAGCCCTAGTACCAGTTAGGAACCTTGACCTTGGGAAGTGGCTTAGTCCCTGGGAACTTCCCTGTGCGGACCTGCCAAATAGAGTTAGCTCCATCATGCGTGAGAGCTGGGCTGTGGCTCCCTTGACAACTTGTCATCTCACGGCTAAGTAAATTGAGGATTTTTGCCAGTATCTTTTCACTCATTTGGGAAGTAATTGTTGAACCCCTACTGTGGCCTGGGCCTGGGGAGTACTCGACTATTTTTATTGGTGACACAGAATTGCCTCTACACTCGTGCCAATGCTCGGGTCAGGCCCTGCATTCTGCAAGAATCAGGCACTGACAATCCGAGGTAGGTGCTACAATTTCCCAGGGTTTTCAAGGTTCTTCCTGCTTCCGGCATCTCCAGGTGGTATCAATTGTGTGCGTCCTCAGATACCTCTGCCACACGTTCCCTTCCTGCAAATCTTTCTATAAGTCTCTTGAACCTCCTTCCTTTGCGAAGAGGAATTCCCCTTTCTCCCTCCCTCCCTTCAGGATCCTCTATAGAATTCTGCTGTAACAGCTCAGGATTTTTCCAGAGGAGAAACCCAGTCAGTAAACTTAGGTATCCCCTATAGGGCTGGTTTGAGCTTTTCTAATACAGAGAGGCATCTTGTAGTTAACGGCTCCATCTTACAGATGAGGAAGCTGAGGCCCAAAGAAGTGAGTGACAGATGAGGGAGGGGCCTCCTTGGGCTCCCATCGCTGCATTTCTCACTTAGGAAACTGGTGATACTTTTAAAAAGTAATGCTTCTTTTCTAATGCTAATACTTTGTAAATACTGAAAAATACTAAAATGGAGAACAGTACAGTTGTCTGATGCACAAGATTATTAAATCCTTCTAGTCCTTTTTCTATGCATACTTTAAAAACCAAAATTAGTTCTGAACATATACTTTAACTTTTCTTATAACAAGTTCTTCACTCAGTTTTTGGTGTCCACCTCCCCGGTTTTTTTTTTTTTTTTTTTGTTTTGTTTTGTTTTTTTAATACAGGGTCTGTTTGCTGAACAGTTTAAACTCTTAATCCTCCTACCTCCAACTCTCAAGATCTAGGATTGTATGCAAGCCTACAGTGAGCCACTCACTTCCCTGAAATTACTTGTGGGGTTGAGGCACACAGGTCAGAGGACAACTTAAAAGAAGTTGGTTCTATCTTTCCTCCAGGTGAGTCCCAGGAATCAGACTTCAGCCTTGGTGGTAGGTACCTTTACCTGCAGAGGTTGGTCCCTCTTCCCTCAGTTGCTACAGAACAGAGCTGGAAAAACAGTACCAGCCTGGCATGCACGAAGTCCTAGGTACAATCTCTCCCACTGGGGGGAGGGGATAATTGCTTAGCTGCTGTTATTGTATTGCCTTTAATATTACTGTTTCTTGTTAGATGTTATTTTCATTTTTCTTGTTTATTTGCTTTCATAAGAAACACTTTAACCTAGGCAGTGGTGGTGTACATTTTTAATCCCAATGCTCTGAAGGCAGAGGCAAGCAGATGTCTGTGAGTTCAAGGCCAGCCCGATCTACAGAGGGAACTCTAGGACAGCCTGAGCTTCATAGAGTAACCTGGTCTCAACTAAAAAACAAACCTCTCCTTTTATTTTATGTAGTATATGTGTGTGAGTGTGTATAGTGTACCACCTGCATGTATGTCCTCACAGAGGTGGTAAGACATCAAGAGTCTTTGGGAGAACAACAGCTGTTCTTAACTGCTGAGCCATCTCTCTTAGACCCATAAATAAGTAACAGTTTTATGAGGATTCATATGCATGTGGAGGGAGGGAGTAGGTGACGTGCCTGCCTGTGTACATGTGGAGGCCAGAGCAACACATCCAGTCTTTCCCACTTAGCCTCCTGTTGCCATGTTTCAGAGGGAAGCTCTGCTGTTTCTGCTAGGCTAATGGACCAGAATCTGCCTGTCTGTTCCGAAAGCTAGCCATTGCCTGTTTTACATACATGCTGAGGATTTGAACTTATAGAGCAAGGCTCTGAGCCACTGAGCCACTTCCCCAGAACCATAAAGATTATATATATATATATATTTCTTTAAACTATAGACTGTACATGATTTGCAAAGGAGACTGTACCAAACAATGGTCAAAGAATAATCATCCATTTTATGCCTTTTCCTTTGTCTGGTCACTCTGATATAATGTTATCAGCTATGATTATTGTTACTTGCTGCCACACATTGTTTTTATCCATGTATTCATCATAGTCCACTTTCCCCTCCACAAATACAGAGCCCCCTTTTTCACATACTGACACGCCACATCTCTGAGGCCTGCCTGGTCAAAACATTGATATTCTGTGCCGTGTCGTCTTTTTGACTGACAGCGCCCATTTGGTATACTTCACTGTCCCCCAATCGCCACATCTCGTTTGTTGTTAGAGAAAATATCGTGACTGGGTTTTTCCTTCCACCTGTCTCGTGACAGGGTCCTGACCTACTCGCCCAAGTAACTGAACAGGATTCAGAGATCGCTCAAGAACCAAACTGCTGGCTACTTCAGACTCATGTCTTATAAACCAATGAAATACCTGTAACACAGGTCTTCAAAACATGGCTTCTGTTTTTCTTTCAACCTAATCTTTAGGCTTTTCCTCCTCCAAAGGGCCGCACACGCTGGTGCACTCTAGACATACAACTTTGTCTCAGCTTTCTCTCCCCCTTCACCTGACATGCCAACCATAAAGATCGTTAATGTGTCAGAAAAGCTTCCTGCATGTCTGACACCTCCTAAGTACTTCAGAGGCAACTGTCTGATTTTTTTCCTGTGCCCCACAACCCCTGACAGTGTATCTCCAACCCTGAAGAGATTTGGAGGTCCAGGAGATCTGAAGGCTCTGCCCAGTCCACTTTTCCCTGTGTGTCATTAGGTTTTTTGATACTGCCTATAGGATCAGTCCTCAGATGGCTAGAAAGAGGACTTGTGGTAGCACAGGGTTGGCTTCCTGCCTAGAGAATGGGAGCTTTCTCTCTATGCAGTCTCTCCTCCAGTGTCACCTCTGAGCTCACACTTCTGTCCCTGCAGTCTCTCCTACTCCAGCTTGCCTTCCTCAGTTTCCACTCTCCTTTTCATATGCTCACAGTGCTGCCTTCTTTCTTTTAAGCCTGGGAATACCTTGTTTTGGAATCTTCCCTAATTCTAACAAGTATCCTACAGAGGATACTTGTGCCTTCAGTAAAGAGCTTGAGCAGTGATTTTTTTCATTAAGAGATCTTCAGTAGCCCGGCAGTGTTGGTGCACGCCTGTAATCCCAGCACTCTGCAAGGCAGAGGCAGGCAATTTCTGAGTTCGAGGCCAGCCTGGTCTACAGAGTGAGTTCCAGGACAGCCAGGGCTATACAGAGAAACCCTGTCTCCAAAACACCAAATCCAAAAAACCAAAAAAAAAAAAAAATATCTTCAGCAAACTTTCATTGAATAATATTGGGCTGCTTCTGTAGGAGGCTTCAGGGTTGTCTGGTGCCTGAGCCCCTTTCTTTGCTTTTCTGTACATATATTTCTTGTTTATCTATGTACTCAGTTTAGTTTAAGACAGGGTCACACTCACCTGGAGCCTGCTATATAGACCAAGCTGTCCTCAAACTCAGAGATCCTCTTGCCTCTCCCCACAAGTGCTGGGATTAAAGTTGTGTAACTCCACTCCTAGCCACAATATCTCTTTCTTTTTGTGTTTTGTTTTTCTTTCTTTTCTGGTTGTCCTGGAACTCACTCTGTAGGCCAGGCTGGCCTGGAACTCAGAAATCCGCCTGCCTCCCAAGTGCTGGGATTAAAGGCTACCACTGCCCTGCGTGTTTTGTTTTTCTTTCTTTCCTTCCTTCTTTTTTTTTTTTTTTAAGATTTATTTATTATTATATTTGAGTACACTGTAGCTGTCTTTAAACACACCAGATGAGGGCGTCAGATCTTTTTTACAGATGGTTGTGAGCCACCATGTGGTTGCTAGGATTTGAACTCAGGACCTGTGGAAGAGCAGTCAATACTCTTAACTGCTGAGCCATCTCTCCAGCCCTATGTTTTGTTTTTCAAGGAAGGGTTTCTCTGAGAAGCCTTGGCTATAAAGGAAGTAGCTTTGTAGATCACTCTGGCTTTGAACCTATAGGAATCTGTCTTCTGCCTCTAAAGACATGGGCCACCACACCAGTTCATTCTTAAGAAGTAGAAAAAAAAAAATCAGATAACCTCACTCCTGGGAAACACGCCCCCCTGGTGTGTTTGGGCACTCCCAAGCAGATCTTAGGAATTCTGACTTCAACCTCACCACAAGATATCCTGGGTAATAATAGCATAGGTCGAGGATCTTGAAACTCAGAGGATGGGTGTTTCTGAGGCTTATTTTCTTGGTTGCCAGCAAGGTTTAAGTTCCAGACTTTCAGGTGCAGGAGGTCAGGGGATGGGGGAGGGGAGGGGAGGACATGATACCGCTCTGACTGTTAATATCCCCCCTCCCCCCGTTGTTCCTGCAATCTCTAGTTACATATTAGAAAACGGCAGCTTAGAACAATTGGAGGGGCTCTCCTATCCCTTAGTAAATATCATTAGATGTCAGGAAAAGGACTTGAGTTTCATTCTTCGGCACATAAAGAGCTCCTTGGTAATCCCAATAGGAAGAGGAAGAGATAGGAGGATTCCTGGGGCCCACTGGCCAGCCTAACTTTATCAGCCAGCTCAAGTCCCAGGGAGCCACTCTAAAAACAAGGTGCACTATTTAAGGAAATGTTCGTGCACACTTTAGTCCCAGCAGAAGCAGGTAGATCTTAGTGACTTCAAGGCCAGTATGGTCTACATAGCAAGCTCTAAGTCAGCCAAGGATATGTACATGGTAAGAATGAGTCTCAAAACACCAGAGAGGTTGTGAGGGTTCTGGTTTCAGAATGTTGAGCAAGTCACTAGCCAAGTATCAATAAATAAGCTATAAAATTGAAGCAATAGTGCTCACTTATAAGAATGCCAGTAAGAGCTTGCAGTATTTGTAGGTCAAATTAGACCCAGGTCATTTGTCTCAGAATCTCTGAGATGTCTTCTTCTTTTTTTTTTTTTTCTCTTCATCTTTTTTTCTGAGCTACTTTGTGAACCTAGATGTCAGGTTCTAATCAGAAACAAATCTACTACCAGAGTAGCCTTATCACAGGCCTGGGTCTGCAGCCGGGTGACCTGACAACAACTATGTGCCTCTGGCAGGACTTTGCTTTCCTAAAGTAAAGCTAGAGCTACCTTTCAGGCTATCAAGAGAATCACTCTGCCCTTCCTACAAATGGAACCCTGACAGTTCTTTGATGGTCACAGAGTCATGGCAATAGGTATGATTATGAGGTAGGAAGAGGGTACTAGGAAACTCACCCCAGACTCCTAGAAAGACAATATTGTCTCATTGTCTCCTCCCTGCTACACACCAAAAGATGTTTTTACTTTTACTTTCCCTCCCTCCCTCCCCACATCATTCGCTGAATCCTGTATAACCACAGTGGTCTTGTAGATAGGCAAATAGAGAGAGAGGTTCATGGTTGACATCAGTAGTTTTGGTTTGCATACAAGCTATGACTACCATTTTATGTTTCTGTTACCTCAACAGAAACAAAAACAGCAGCAACAATTTTTTTTTTTCAAAAGTCAATTCTGATGTTACCCCTCATGAGCTGTTTATCTTGGTTGCTTTTGTTGTTGTTGGCCTAGGCTGTCTGGCCAGGGGACTCCCGTCAGCCTCCCAGCCATGAGACTATAAGCATGTGACAACACACATGGCTTTTTACGTGGGTTTTAGGATGGGACATCTAGAGTTTTTTGTCAGGATCTTCCTGTGTAGCCCAGGTTGGCGCATCCATCTCCTTGTCTCTGTTTCCTTTCTATCTAATGTCAAGAGTGGATAGTAAGTACTATGATTTTAAAGTGCCCCATTCCCAAATTCATACATTGGAAACGTACTCTACAAATTCATGTTACTTGTAGGTAATGCAGCCCTAGGCATTCCCCAGATGCTGAACAGATATTGATGCCAAGTTCCTGGACTTCTGGTCTCTAGATCCATGAGCAAAGTAAACCTCCATTCTTTGTAAATTGTCCAGCCTAGGGTATTTCATTACAGCAACACACAGTGGACTAAAAGGGTAACTGGAAAAACAATGAAAGTGATAGATTTTTTTTTCCTCAATAGGTGAAACAGAAGGATCTTGAGTTTGGGCTAAAAAAGAAATTTCCAACTGGGTGTAGTGGTGCACAACTTAAGTCCCAGCACTTAGGAGACAAAGGCAGGTGGATCTCTGTGAGTTTGAAGCTAGCCTGATCTACAAAGTGGGGTTCCAAGATAGCCAGGGCTATAACACAGAGAAACCCTGTCTTGTTGGTTGGTTGGTTGGTTGGTTGGTTGGTTGTTTTTTTTTGTTTTTTGGATTTGGTTTTTTTCAAGACAGGGTTTCTCTGTATAGCCCTGGCTGTTCTGGAACTCACTCTGTAGACCAGGCTGGCCCCAAACTCAGAAATCTGTCTGCCTCTGCCACCCAGAGTGCTGGGATTACAGGCATGTGCTACCACCGCCCGGCTAGAAGCCCTGTCTTAAAAAACAACAAAAAGAAAAGAAAAACTTTCTTTCTAGGAAAAAATAAAAATTAATCAAAGATCTTTTCCTATGAAAATGTTTGTTCAAAAACTCTCTGGTTTTGTTTTTGTTTGAAATGGGTTTTAAGTTCTGGCATCCATTAAGCAGCACTTGGTAAACTTTTACTGGCCGTTGAATACTTCCCAGGGAACCAAAGGTCACTGAGAGCACCTCTCTGGCCTGCCTTCCTTCCTGCCTCCCAGAGCCTGGGAGAGGGCACCCTCTCAGCCAGACAAATCATAGATTGTTCACCAGGTATGGTAGGCTGGCCTACTGGCCCAAGTTTCCAAGAAAGGCCAAAGGACTAGACCAGTGTCCAGTGTGCCAAGTGGCAAGTCTTTTGGGTCCCAAGGCAAGGACAAGGGAGCACACCTCCCTTACCTCTGAACGTGGTTCCTATGCCTTTCACCTTTACTGCCCATGAAGGGAAGGGAAGGTACACTCATTCTCTCTTAAGGACTTAAAGGCAACTGGGGAGAGACCTGTACTCTAACCTAGACATCTCCTCAGTGGTGGTTACAGAGAAGTACAGATCATAGAATCTGTGTCAGAGGGACCATAGATAAAATCTAGGGCCAGCTGACCCCATTTTTACCCTCAGATCAGAAAAAAAAAGTATGTGTATATGTCTCCCCTGGAGCTGGAGTTACAGGTGGTTATCAACCACCTGATACGGGTGCTGTAAACTGAACTGGGGTCCACTGGAAAAGCAGCAAGCCCTCTTAACCACTGAGCCCATATCTCCAACCCCCAGAATTAGCTTTTGAAAATGGGCCAATTCCTGGGACACATCCAAGAATACACTTGTTGGTTTTTCTATGCAGGTCCACCTGCCTACTCTGCAGCACAGGTCACCTGTCTGCCCACTGCGTGGGCCGCGGAGATTCGGTGGAGATGTGGGCCACAGTGAGATACACCAGGCCAAACAGTTCCACGTGGGACTTTATTTAAGATGGGGAAAGGGGTAGCAGGCGGGAAGAAGGAAGGAAAGAAAGAAAAAGAGAGAGAAATGCTGCCCAGTTATATACGGGTGATGACGTAAATTACAGGTAAAGGTGGGCCATTGAATTCTAGGTATATGGCAGCTGTTGCCTTGGCAACAGGCCTATAGTTCTAATTGTTGCCTATATGACTTCACAGGCCTTGCAGGTCTCGGTACCAACACCTAGTACCCCAACAACCAGAACCCCAGGACCTACCTAGATCTATTTGTACCAAATGCTTAAATTCCTACCAAGTGTCAGTTAGAAATTGGGAGTTCACAGTTTGCTCACCAAGTCTCTCACACTGCTATACCTTCAGCCACGATTACAGCAAACTTTCCAGATGACACTTAGAGATACTAGCATACTTCTCCGTTGACTTTGCTTTGGTGTGGGGGTGAGGGATATTTAACAGCCCTGGCTGTCCTGGAATCAGATTTGTAGACCGGAACTTACGGAGACCCTCCTGCCTCCCCAGTGTGCTAGGATTAAAGGAGCCACTATGCCCAGCTGTCCATTGATGTTTTTTTTTTGTTTTTTTTTTTTTTAGATTTATTTATTTATTATATGTAAGTACACTGTAGCTGTCTTCAGACACCAGAAGAGGGTGTCAGATCTCTTTACAGATGGTTGTGAGCCACCATGTGGGTGCTGGGATTTGAACTCATGACCTTCGGAAGAGCAGTCGGTGCTCTTACCCACTGAGCCATCTCTCCAGCCCCCCATTGATGTTTTTTGTTTTACTTTGTTTTGTTTTGTTTGAGACAGGGGTTCTTTGTATGGCCCTGGCTGTCCTAAAACTTGTTCTGTAGACCAGGCTGTCTGCCGCTTAAAAGATCTTAAAAGATCTAATCTGCCACTGCCTCGAGTGCTGGGATTTAAGGCATGTGCCATTACCACCTGACCATGAAATACTTAACGTAGTAGTTACACTTCTGAGTTCAACACAGAGATGGACCTGTACTTCTCATACTTAATATTTGTTTCTGGGACTTTAGGCAAAAGACTTAGCAGCTCAGCCTCAGTTTCTTTATTTGTGAAATGGGCCTCAAGCCAATTTCCAAACATCTAACCATGATCTCTGTCACCCTAAAGCATAACTGTTTACTCTTTTGAATTCATAATAAAGGGGAGAAATATTTTAGGAGGAGGATTCTGCCTGTTCCTTGAGAGTGTAGTTGAGAGTGTAGGCATCAGAGGAGCTGTAATAGCTTGCAGACAACGATGCTTTCCGGAGAAAAGACGGCTCCTATGCCCTGCTGGTAGAGGGCCACCAACACGGGCATCCAGCTGGGAGCTGGGCTCTCATCTCTGAGCCCACCTACTCCTTGTTGCTGCTCTGTGAGATGATGTTTTTATTTTGCATTTGAGGTACAGAGAGGTCCCACAACCTATACAAGGATGCACAGCTACCACTGTCAGAACTGGGTCTTGAACCCAGGATATCATGTACACAGCCCTGAAGCCAAAGTGCACAGAGGGAACTTAATCTGAACTGAGGAGTCTGGAGTCCAACTTGTAGTCTTCCCCCAGGAGTCATCCAGAGAAAGACTTGTTAATTTCTTGTCTTAGGACAACAATCTTCTTCTTTATAATTGCCTTCTGTGAATATATGCCTTCTTTTTTCTATCATGAAAAGCCAGTGTTTCCATTTTAATAACACCTATGTGTAGTTTAGGGATGGCCTGCTTGGGCTACACGAAACTGGTCTCAAAAACAAAATACCAAACCAGTTCCAACAAGTGAAAACTGCACAGAAAAAACTTTGAAAACCATTTGAGCTGACTACAATGGCATACTCCTCTAATGCCAGTAGCCCAAAGCTAAGGTAGGAGGATTACAAGTTTGAGGCTAGCCAGAATATATGTATAAGACCATCACAAAGACTTAAATATATGCTTACGTGTAACCATATACTGATGACATAGTAGTTCAGTGATAAGAGCACTTGCCTAACATGTGCAAGACCCTGGACTTAATTCCCAATGCCAACAAAGCAAAATAAACTATATATGATCCAATAATTCCAATGCTAGCATATGTTTCAAATAATTGATAAACAGTTTCTCTTCAAACAAAAATCCCATATGTGAGTATTCATATTAGTGAAACAACCCAATGTTTGCCACTTAGCAAACTTGTCAACAAAATGATCAATGTGAACACTCTGAAAAAATATGGAAAGTGAAAAAAGCCAGAGTCAAAAGGTCACATTGTATGATTTTATTTGTAAAGAATATCCAGAGCCAGGCGGTGGTGGCACACGCCTTAAACCTTTAATCCCAACACTTGGCAGGCAGATTTCTGAGTTTGAGGCTAGCCTGGTCTACAGAGTGAGTTCCAGGACAGCCAGGACTACACAGAGAAACCCTGTCTTGAAAAGAAAAAAGAAAAAAAAGAATATCCAGGTGGCTGGAGAGATGGCTCAGTGGTTAAGAACACTGACTGCTCTTCCGAAGGTCGTTGAGTTCAAATCCCAGCAACCACATGGTGGCTCACAACCATCTGTAATGAGATCTAATGCCCTCTTCTGGTGTGTCCAAAGACAGCTACAGTGTACTCACGTATAGTAAATAAATAAACAATAAACCTTTTTTTTTTTTTTTTAAAGAATATCCAGAAAGGCAAGATGCATGTTAGGATTTATTGAGAGCTAAGGACATGGGAGCTAGGAGCGATTGGTGTAGGGTTTATTCTCGTGTAATGACAGTCGGCTGCAGGAAGACCAAAGATAAACACCAGTGCTCATCCTGAGACTCTACAGTTTAACGTAATTAACCTAGGGCCATCAGGATGACCAGTGTGTAAAGGCACTTGCTGTTTAGCCTGATGACCCACGTTCACTCTCCTGGACCCACAAGATGGAAGGAGATAACACACTCATTTGAGTTTCCTCTACAGGCACTGCATGGCATGTGCATACCTGTAGCCATACATATAATAATAATAAAATGAAATTTTAAGAAGAAAAAAGATTAATTATCTGCCAATTGAATTTTACTTGGTCTGACCCCAAAAATGGAATCCACTAAACATTAAATCTTCCAGTCCCTAGTCTTGTCCTCTAGTAGTACTTACAGGTTTCTGGGACTCTGGAAACATGTACAGACATGTGTATGTATAGTTTTGATGGAAATGGTAGTGGCTTGCATACATTGTATCTTGTTTCTTTTCCTCAGCAGACATTGGAGGTGCATTGGCATCTGGAATTTGCACTGGCCATAATGCTATATTCATTCAACTTCCATTCAATGGAAGTTTTCTGTTTTATCATCTAGTTTGTCCTGTTGACATTTAGTTGTTTCCCCCAATTTGCTATTTTTTTAAATTATTTTTTATTTTTGTTTTATGTGTGTCTTGGTCTGTGTGTGTGTCTGATACCCAAGGAGGTCAGACAAAGGTCATAGGTCTCCTGAAACTGGGTGGTTGTGAGGCACCATGTGGCTGCTAGAGGGGCAGCAAGTGTCCTTAACCACTGTGCCATCTCACTAACCCCATAGGTTTTTGTTTTTGTAGCCTAGCTGGCATGGAACTTGGTGTATAGACCAGGCTGGCCATGTTCTCGGGCATCTGCCTACCTGTGCCTGCCAAGTGCTGGGATTAAAGGCATGCACCACCACTGCCCAGTGAAGAAGTCTCTAAAAGAAGAGGGAAAGGACTGTAATCCCAGCACTTGGCAGGCAGAGGCAGGCAGATTTCTGAGTTCCAGGCCAGCCTGGTCTACAGAATGAGTTCCAGGACAGCCAGGGCTATACAGAGAAACCCTGTCTCGAAAAACCAGAAAGAAAAAAAGAAGAGGGAAAGAATGGGGATGGGGTGAGACAGGAGGAAAGAACACCAGGAATCAGGAATAGGGTTGTTGTGCTGACAGGAAAGGCTTTGGGAAGTGTCTGTGTTACAGGTCAGGAGGAAGCATCCAACTCTGAGGAATGGGACTGCAGTATGATTGTCTTGCTTTTTGCCTACGAACTTCAGAGTTCTTTGAAATGTGTACAACAAACAGCCGCTAACTTTGCAGCTACACAGACCCTGAGGCAGAACTGGAGGGGGTTGGAGGGTATGTAGCTCACTGGCAGAGCCCTTGCCTTAGTAAAGAGCAGCAGAGCGCTGGCAGTGTGTGTGTGTGTGTGTGTGTGTGTGTGTGTGTGTGTGTGTGTGTGTGTGACACTGAGGTCAATCCTCAGCAAAGGGTTGGGAAAGGAGAGAGAGAAAGAGAGAGAGAGGGAGAGAGAGAGAGAGAGAGAGAGAAGAAAACACCAAAAGGAATTTGAGGCCAGTCTCAATAGCCAAGGGTACACAGAGAAACCCTGACTCAAAGAAACAAAAGGGCTTTCCCCCAGTCTTCTGTTTGTTCCCAGGACCAGAGCGGGGACTGAAGTTTATAGTCACATATGACAGGGTGTGAGGCAGGAGGATTGCAAGTTGGAGCCTGGTTCCTGCTATATAGTGAGACCCTATCTTCAAAAAAACATAGCAACTGCAAAAAACCACACATGATATTTGTATGCATGTGTATACATGCACATAATGACCCTACAACCAGACCCAGCAACAGCTGGTTCTAGCAAGTATTTTCAAAACAACTCTTGGGTCTACAAGATGACTCAGTAGATAATAGTACTTGTAGCAAGCCGCCTGGGGGGACACAGTTGGATTTCCATACTCTCATGATGGAAGTGAGGACTAGCTCCCACAATTTGTCCTTACCCTCCCATATACGTGCTGTGGCATATTGAATGGCCATCCTATTTTATTTATTTATTTTGAGACATGGCCTGCATGTAGCCCTGACTGGTCAGCTTTCATAGTTGTCTCAGACCTCCCTGTGTGTTCTGTGGTACACCAAAGGCATGTCTCATCTGTTTATTTGGTTTCGTTTGTTTGTTTGTTTATGTAGCACTGGTTGTCCTGGAACTTACTGTGTGGAACACTAGGCTGGCCTCAAACTTACCAAGATCTGCCTGCCTCTACTTCCTGAGAGTGGGATTAAAAGTGCATTACTACACCCAGGGGAAAAAAAATAAGAAAAGTTAAATCAAACAGAATATCACAGTGAAAAATTTAGGCATCTCTCATCACATTTTTTTCTTTTGGGGGTGGTGTTTGCATGTTTATTTTCATTTGATTTTTTTCAAGACAGGGTTTCTCTGTGTGGCCCTTGCTATCCTGGAACTTACCCCTTTTACCAGGTTGACCTTGAACTCAGAGATCCACCTGCCCCTACTTCCCAAGAGCTAGAACTAATGTACCACCATGCTGGGCTTGAATGCATCTTGTTTTATTTTGGATTTTTCTTGCTGTGAAAGAACAGGATGGTCAAAAACAGCTTGGGGAGGGAAGCGTTTATTTCATCTTACACTCCCAGGAACAGGTGGCTCATCCCTGAGACAGGAACCTAGGGGCAGGGACGGAAGCGGAGGTCATGGTGGAGCACTGCTTACTGGCTTGTTCAGCCTTCTTGTTCAACCAGGACCACCTGCCTGGGGGTGGCACTACCCACAGGGGGCTGGACCCTCTCACAGCAACCACCAATCAAGAGAATGCCCCACAGGTTTGAAGACAGGCCAATCTTTTGTTTGTTTTTTGTTTGCTTTTGTTTTGTTTTGTTTTTTGAGTCAGGGTTTCTCTGTATAGCCCTGGCAGTCCTAGAACTCACTCTGTAGACCAGGTTGGCCTCGAACTCAGAACTCTGCCTGCCTCTGCCTCCCAAGTGCTGGGATTAAAGGTGTGTGCCAGCACTGCCCAGCTGACAGGCCAGTCTTAAGGAAGCACCTTCTCTAAGATTCCCTGTTCCCAGATATGTCTGGGTTTGTGTCAACTTGACAAGAACCAGCTAGGACACTTGGGTATAATTATTGCCATGGAGAGCTCATTTCACAGGACTCTGTGGGCCACAAAACTATGTCTACATATATGTTACAGCTACTACAGTCAGCCTTGTAACTAGAGTTGGAAGCAACCATGTGTAATCAGAAAACAAGTGGTCATGGCCATGTCCCAGTAAAGCTTACCACCAGGCCGCTGGTCAACATGCGCTGGTGACACGAGAGTGTTCAGTGTAGGGATGGAGAGATGGCTCAACAGTTAAAAGCTCTTCCAGAGCTCCAGAGTTCAATTCCCAGCAACCACATGGTGGCTCACAACCATCTGTAATGGAATCCAAAGCCCTCTTCTGGTGCATCTGAAGACAGCTACAGTGTATTCTCATACATAAAATAAATACTACTAATAATTTTTTAAAAAGAGAGAGTTAGGTGGTATTTTATCACGCCTTCTCCAGAACCCTCCACAAACAGACATGGGGTTCATCTGGAGAATGGAGCATTTTCTTGTTTGTTTTTGTTGTCTTTGAGGCAAGAAACGGGGCCTTTCTATGTAGCCCTGGCTATCCTGGAACTCATTATATAGATCAAGCTGGTTTTGTACTCACCGAAATCTGTAGGCCTCCTGAGTGCTGAGATCAAAGGTTTGTACCATCGCACCAGCTAGAAAACAAGTGTGACAGCCTGAAGACTAGGGACTAGAGACATGGCCCTGCAGGGAAGTCCACTTGTTTAATTTCCAACACCAACATAGTGGCTCATAAACATCTGTAACTCTAACCCCAGGGGGGTCAATGCCCTCTCCTAGCCTCAGCAGGCACTACATGCATGTTGTACACAGACACATGCAAGCAAAAACAAAACCCTAAACACATAAAATATGAAGGGGGAAATTGTTTTTAATGTTTGTATCTATGTTATTTAGAGATATCTTATTATACCATAGTTTTCTTTCTTTTTTATTTTTTAACCCTGGCTAAAATGGAGTTCTATATATATATAGAGAGAGATCAGGCTAGCCTTGGATTTATAACAATCCTATGACCTCATCCTCTTAAGAGATGAGATTACAGGCATGTGCCACTGTGTACACACAGACACACACACACACACACAAACACCTTTTGTTTTGTTTTGTTTTTTGTTTTTCAAGACAGGGTTTCTCTGTGTAGCCCTGGCTGTCCTGGAACTCACTTTGTAGACCAAGCTGGCCTCGAACTCAGAACTCAGAAATCCGCCTGCCTCTGCCTCCCAAATTCTGGGATTAAAGGTGTGTCACCACTGCCTGGCTCACATGCACACACACACACACCTTTTTAAAATACAATCTCATATAGCCCAGGCTGGTCTTGAACTGACTAAGAAGTTAAGATGACCTGGAACTCTTGATCCTCCTGCCTCTACCTGCCTCGTGCTGTGGTACTGGGTGCATGCCACAGTCTCCATGTGTGAGGCCACCCAGTAGGATCTTTATTTGGATGCTGTGCTTTATGTCTGTAGTTTCCATTTAAGTGATTTGTGTTATTTTTCTGTGCTGCGGTCAAAAATGAGGCTTTGTGTATTATACAGTGCTCTACCCCTACGCTCCATTTTTTAAAAATATAGAATATGTACAGCTGTGTACATATTCTTCCTTTTTATTTATCTCTTGATGAACAGGGCTTGCTAGACTGCCCCAGAGTGCCTCCCCTAGGCTGAGCTCTGGAAACTGTTTAGGCAACATGGTGGGACATTCATAGAATGTCTTGTTTCCTACTGAGCAGTTGCTGTTTTTCCTTGTCTGGCTTTCAGTGTCTAGAGAATCCTTGTTTCTTAAATATTCTAGGTAGAAACAGTACTTTGTGTGTCTTATGTAGAAATATAAGGTATCTAGACAGAAATAGGTGTTTGTAGGCTTGTCATTTTTATTTGCTGTTTTGGTTGTTTACAGAAATTGTCTCGCTGTATGTTCAGGCTAGCCTTGAACTTGGGACTTTCCTGCCTCAGTCTCTGAGCGCTGTGATTGATTATAGATGTTGTGCCACCATGCTCAGCTATGATCGTTGCTTTGTTTTTTTTTTCTCAACTGGCATTGCTTATTAGGAGGGAGTTTGCCATGTGACCATTTCACACTGGTCTTAAGAATCTGCAGACATCCAAAGCTTTCCTATCAGAGCTTTATATAAACCCTTTCCTGGGCTGGAGAGATGGCTTAGTTCATCTGACTAAGCATCATGACTGCTTTTTCACAGTTCCTGAACAGTTTCACAGTTCACAGAGCCACACATGGTGGCTCACAACCATCTGTAATGACATCTGTTGCCCGATTCTGGGATGTATGAAGACAGTTACAGTGTACTTACATATAATAATAGATAAATAGGGCTGGAGAGATGGCTCAGCGGTTAAGAGCACTGACTGCTCTTCCAAAGGTCCTGAATTCAAATCTCAGCAACCACATGGTGGCTCACAACCATCGTTAATGAGATCTGACACCCTCTTCTGGAGTGTCTGAAGACAGCTACAGTGTACTTACATATAATAAATAAATAAATCTTTAAAAAATAATAAATAAATATTTATTTTATTTATACAAGTACCCACTATAGATGGTTGTAAGCCAGCATGTGGTTGCTGGAAATTGAACTCAGGACCTCTGGAAGAGCAGTCAGTGCTTAGCCACTGAGCCATCTCTCCAGACCTTCTGCTTTCTTTTTACTGTTATTGCTACTGGTTTTGTTTTGTTTTTTTAAAGCCCAGGGTAGCCTCAAACTTGCAAACTGCCTGAGCCTGGAACTTACTATGTAAACTTTGGACCCCTAATTGTCCTGCCTCCACCTTCTCTGAATACTGGGATTACAAATGTGCACCATCGTGCCCAGCTGCTGAATATTTATAATATTAAGATGAATGCATACGTGAATGAAAGAATGAGTCTGAATTCTTCCCAGTGCTTGTCACATAGGGGACAAACTGGGGATGCTTGGCTTATAGAAGCACGCCTCTAGACTCTCACCACATCTGACTCTCCTTCAGCCCTGCTGTCTTCTAGTGATGGATAACAGCAGACCCCTGCATACTGGCGCATACTGGCCTGAGGAGGTCTGACAGGTGAGGCTGACAAGTTCCAGACCCAAGCCTTGGGCCTCATAGTTCCACAGAACCGGATGCTGGGCTGAAGCCAGAGCTAAGCTTCCATGATGTCACTGCCTTCAAGAGGCACATCCTCCCCCCCTTCTCAGTGTTGCCTGGCATTCAAGGGAGTCTTAGCAGCCAGACATGGTGGTACAGGCCTCTAATCCCAGCACTGGAGAGGCAGAGCAGGAGCATCACTGAAAAATTCATGCCAGCTTATTCTATCTAGTGAGCTCAAGCCAGCTAGGTTCTGTTGTGAAGTGAGACCATCACAAAACAAATGAAACAAAGAAAGATGCAGCATCTTTCCATGTTCTAGATCCAAATCCATGTGTGACTGTTAACAACTGTTAGAATAGACCAGGCCAGAGTTCAGTCTTCAGGACCAAAAACAAAACAACTATTAGAATATACACAGAACAAGGTAGAAGTCCTTTGATAAAGGGAAAAGTATTACTTTAAGCTTTTTTTTTAAAAACAATTCTCAGTAAATTAGAGAGGACCCAGGAAATATATGTCTCAAACTCCTAACTTTTGACAGAGGAAGAAGCAGCTCTCTATAAGATAGCACATGTTAGAGTGTTTCAGCGCTGTGCTTGAGATTTTGTGTTGTTATCCTTATCTTCTGACCCCCCCTAGCTAACCGCCTGTTAGTCTGACTTCCCAACACTCCTCCACTCCAGCAGTTGTCCAGAGCAGTAGTAGGGTGTTTGCCTACCATGGGCTAATACCCTGGGTTCACTCCGTAACATTGCAAAACACCCCAAGAGCTCTGGCTACTAATTTCTGCTTATTTATGATGAAATTCTTTATTTACACGGTGGGAAGGCGCATGTGTGCCGGAAGCCTAGGTGACTTATATTCCCGTGTTTATTTACATGGTGGACGTCAGGATAGCGTTACTTTCCACGGCCAAGGCTCTCAGGGCCTCTCTTCTCTTTTTTTGTTGTTTTGTTTTGTTTTGTTTTTCGAGACAGGGTTTCTCTGTGTAGCCCTGGCTGTCCTGGAACTCACTCTGTAGACCAGGCTGGCCTCAAACTCAGAAAGCCGCCTGCCTCTGCCTCCCAAGTGCTGGGATTACAGGCGTGTGCTACCACCGCCTGGCTGATTTGTTTGTCTGTTTGTTTGTTTGCTTTTTTGTTTTTTGTTTTTTGTTTTTGTTTTTGGTAGGGCCTCTCTTCTCTCTGCTGCTGTGCTGTGTGCTTCAGGCTACTTGGCCCGTGAACTTTCAGACAGCTCTGTCTCTACCTCCCATCTCGCATAGGAATTCTGGGATTATCCTACATCAGTGTGTCTAAGGATGTGCTCTTCCTTGCTGAGCCAACTCCCCACCCCTTTTGCTTTTTGATGTAGTTTCATTGTGTTGCCCAAGCCGGGCTCAGCTCTCCTTTCACTTAAGCCTGTCCAGTAGCTGGGGCTCCCGGCATGCTCCCCTGTACCTAGTCTTGCCATTTTGTGTGTGCGCTGATGAGGTGCCAGGCATTGTGCTAGTCAGTTTGTATGCATCATTTGACTCTCATGTCCTTGGATAAAACCATCCCTTTGTTACTGATGAAGAAACCGAAGCTTCAAAGCATGACTCTTCAACATCTTGTCATTTGTAAGCAGTGTTCAGATTCCGCTGAACATTGAGGTTCTGGCTTCTCTCTTAACAGTTTGAATAGCTTCTATTCCATGCCAGCTTCTCCTCCCTGGGCCCTGGGGTGGGCTGTCCTGAGAGTCCAATTGTTCAGTCACTCCATTCCTACAGTAAGTGCCCTGCTAGTAAGGTACTCAGGAAGCCCCAGTTCTGCATTCTCATGGGATGGGAGGAGTTGCAGGTGGAGGCACAGAGGTGGATCTCTCTCTCTCTCTCTCTCTCTCTCTCTCTCTCTCTGGTCTACAGAAGTACTGGGGCTTAAGCCAAGCCAGCTTGAGTGAAGAAGACTTGGGAAGGAGTGGGCAGCTATTTTTGCAATAGAGAAGCTAGGCCACAGGCCAAGCACCCAGCAGGCCCAAGCTCCTCAGGGCAGAGTCTTCCTCCTAAGCCCTCCACGTGAAAGGTTGGATTGTTTGTTTTGTTCTGTTTGAGATTTATTTTTATTTGTGTATGTTGGGAGTGGGGAGCTACATGAACACGTGTCCAGGAATGAGGTGCTCTCGAAGGCCAGACGAAGCTATCCGCTCCTCTGGAGCTGGATTTACAGGTGGCTATAAGCGGCCTGATGTGGGTATTAGGAGCTGAACTCAAATCCTCTGAAAGAACTGAAAGTGCTCTTAAATGGTGCAAGTCCATCTCCAGACCCCAAGCAAGGGGCCATTACTGCCCCCTGGCAGGAGAGGAAATTAAGTCTAGGAGAGCAGGCTAGATGCCGGGTGCTGAGGTGGACTGTTCTGAAGCAGGCTTTGAGAAACCTAGAAGGCGCTAAAGCTTCGGAATCTAAAGCACAGGGTCATGTGTGGGGCAGCTTGTCAGAAGGAAGGGTGTAGTAGCTAGAGATACCAGGGAAATTTCTGGGCTCTGAAGGCAGCCTAGGCACTGTGAGAATATGGCTGGGCTAATGCTAGAAGGACTGCACAGGATCTCTGGCTCAGTGGGAAGAGGGCTTGCCTAGCATGCGTGGAGCACTACGTTCAGTCTCCACTGCCTTATTAAACCGAGTGCCTTGATGCAATCCTGTAATCATAGAATACTGGGGAGGTGGAGGCTGAAGAATCAGAAGTTCAAGGTTGCCCTTCACTACCTACAGAGTTTGAGGCCAGCCTATGCTATATGAGATCTTGTCAAGTCAGTTGTGTTAGATGGTGTTTTGCTGGGGCAGACGTGTAAAGGAACTTTTCGCTGAAGTGAACACAGATGAAAGGCTAAGGCAGACTCATGAAGGAACGTTTTGCTGAAGCAGACACAAGTGAAGGGATATTTTGCTAAAGCAAGCACGTGAAAGGACAGGCGCTAAAGGATTCTTCGCTAATGACATGCATGTATTAGTTCACCTTACAGGAGTTGTTCAGCTCCACTTGTTGAGACTGGGAGAAACACACCAAAAAACTTCTGGGGTTGTGCTGTGGCTTCCTGCTGCTTCCTCAGACTCAAGCTGATTGGCAGAGTGGTGTCAGCTGAGACAGACTCACATGGAGTTTTGCTAAGTCAGACTCACGTGCCGAGGGAAGACCCGTGGGGGACACTCGATGTTTGGAGGGAGTATAAGTAGGACTCGATGGCCTGTGAGAGGAGCTTGCTTGACTCGCTTGCAGAGCTGAACACTTCTTGCTCTCACATCTTCGCTTTGAAAGAGGCACAGCTGAGAACTTTCCCTGGTGTTCCTGTTGACCCTGGTCACTCCCACTGGCTCCTGCTCATTTGGCGGAAGCCTGGCTCTTCCTGCTAGGTGGTGCCATCTTGAGAGCTCACCCCAGAGACATGGGTGCAGGACTGCTGGCAGGCGACCAACTTAGCTATCATCCCGGCCCAGATGCGGGCATTTGAGTTGGCCCACCCCTACATCTACCCATCTATGAACCACTGGAGCATGGCTGGTCTTGCAGATCCAAAGCTGAAGATCTCCATTACACAGGGCAACAACAGGATGTCCAAGAGGAGTTCTAGTGAGGGTCCAGTAGCAGAAGCCAGAGGCCTCACTTTATAATAAACATTTAGGGGCTGGAGAGATGGCTCAGTGGTTAAGAGCACTGACTGCTCTTCCAAAGGTCCTGAGTTCAAATCCCGGCAACCACATGGTGGCTCACAACCATCTGTAATGGGATCTGATGCCCTTTTCTGGGGTGTCTGAAGACAGCTACAATGTACTTACATATAATAAATAAATAAATCTTAAAAAAATAAAATAAACATTTAGGAGTAAAGATGTTTGGATAGAAAGATATACTGTGAGACACTGCAGCTTCCACTATGAGATTTTTGTATTTTTTTAAATTTCTTTTTAAAGTTTCTTTTCAGGAGGGGTTTGCAAGGGCAGAAGGTAGATAATGGAGGAACAAGGTGACTAAGATTATGGGGCATGATGTAAAATTCACACAGAGTAAAGTTAAATAAAGAAAGAAACCCTTATAATCCATCTGTGTGACAGAGACCCAAAGAGGTTTGACCAAGGATGTAAGTAGCTCATAGTAGAGCCAGACTAGAAAGACCTCACCAAAGCACTGGGCAGTGGTGGTGGTGCACGCCTTTCATCCCAGCACTCAGGAGGCAGAGGCAGATGGATCTTTGAATTTGAGGCTAGCCCGGTCTACAGAGGGTGTTCTAGAGCAGCTGGAGCTACACAGAGAAACCCTGTCTCAGAAAGAAAAATAAAATGAAAGAAGAAGGAAGGAAGGAAGGATTATCACCCCTCCTTGACATAGGCACTGAGATTGGCTGAATCTCCTTCAGTGGACCCAAGGGATTAAGGCTCACCTGAGGTTATCCGTGGTTCTAATCAGACCCACCTAAACTTCTTTCTCACTTTGGACCCCAAGGGTTTTCCTCCCCATTCTCAGGGGTACAGCCTGCCCATGAGTACTCCAAAGCCATTGGATTGGACCACTACGACTCTTCAACTTCAAGTATCCAGAAGAAAGCCAAGCAGGGCCTCTCTTCCTCTTGTTCCTAGCCCACTGGGGCTTGCACACCTGTGGAGTTCCTAGTACCTAGAAGGCAACATGATCTGTAAAAGATTCCTGATATCTCCTTTTGAACACTGGAAAAAGTATCTCAATCATTCAAGTACCCTAAGGGTTTAGAAATGCAGAGATGGGGGAAGGGGTGCTGCCTGGGAGTTAAAATATATCAAGAGCAAAAGGGGATAAGAAGGAATTCAGGTAGCGTCAGGCAGCCTGGTTTCAGGAAGAGCAATGACTTTGAACCCCAGAGATCCAGTGCGGGGTGGCTTCTACCTCCCCCTTCCCAACTTAGGACCAGCTAATACCTTCCCTTTCTGCCCTAGGATTCAAGATAGTCCCTCACAAATCTAACTTATTCTGCCCATTACATTTTTAGGAACATAGATCTCCCTTACCCAATACACCCCCTCCAACCCACCCTCAAAAATTAACCGTCACCTCCCTCCAGAGCTTTCTGGGCAACCACAGTTTGCTTTGGCCCTGGCTCCCCCTTCCCACAAGTACCCTTCAACCCCTTTTCAACCTCCTTCATGGGCTCTGCTGCGTGTCAGAGTTCTCTCCTTTGCCGGACCTGCTGTGCCGCTGCACCCCCACCCCACCCCCGTTCCTTTTTATTTTTTTTCCCACAAGTAGTCTAGGGCAGAGATACAGGCAAGAGAAACTGTGGTCGGCTGGGCCCACAAGGTGGTATAAAGACAAAGGTGGTGTGCCAGTGGGCTTTAAATGGTGCCTGACCTGGAATAGGACTACTGTCATGTATCCCAAACAAAAGAAACCTGTCAGGGCAGGGAAGAAACATTAATCCTGTGTTCACTAGCTGTGTTGTCCTTGGCAGGTCTCCTGCACTCTCTAAGCCATGAGTTACAGAATCAATAACAGTTGTCTTTCATAAACTGAGCTGTCGGTGAGAGCCATCAGTCAGTGGTCAGTCCTAGGGCAGACTCCCCCACTTCTCTCTGCTGGCCATGCTGGCTGTGTTTCTTCACCCAGGGGCTAGCTGTGCATACATCCCTCCTGCATCCAGAGTCCTACCTCTTCCCTCCTGGACACCCCCACCCCCCAACCCCCGCCCCAGGGCTAGGTTACATTGTAGCATTCTAGGAGGGCCTCGCTCCAAGATTTGAGCCAATCCTGAGAACCAAATGGAATGCTGGAAGTGGAGCCTCAGATCTTCTCAAGACATCCCGTGGAAGAGAGAAATGCACATCCGCACCTCCCGACGCCTGCTCTGCCCCACCCCATCCTCTGAGAGGTTAGTGTCCCACCCCCTCTTCTTAAGTTCTGGCCTGGCCTGCCTTCTTCACAAGGAGCGAATGTTATTTAAAAGATCGGGAGATTTGCCTTAAATAGGCATGGTGTGTAATGCCAGGGCTGAGGGTGAGGAGTGGGAGGAGGCAGCTCTGGTGGAGGAGAGAGTGTCCCCAGGGCTGTGAACAGCCTTTTTATACAGAGCACAGCCCCACGGTTTGAGTCGATAGCATGATCTTTAAACCCAGGGATGGAAAAAAGTATAGAGGGCAAAGCAGACAGTGCTATGGCGCCCTGACACCAGTTCCTAGAGCTTTGATCCTGCCCTTGGGCTGCCTGCCCCCTGTCTGTGCTCCCTGTCCCAGCTTGTAACTGGATGCTTGCCTCACTCTGAATCTCCCTCAGGTGAGCTGGTACTCTGCTTACTGAACCCAACGCCAGTGAGGGAGGGCCACCCTGGGGGTGTGGCAGGCATCTGCTGGGATGCTGAGAGGCGAAGGGGCAAGGGGGTGAGGAACGAAAGGTGGGTTGGCCTGTACAGCTGCACATGCGCAGCTAGCCCCTGGGATTCTTTCACAGCGCAGCCCCACTGTTCCGATCTCGGCTTACTGAGACTCCATAATGCACCAATGGGAGTCTTAACTGGGTGTGGTGATATACACCATTGATCCAAGCACTTGGGAGGCAGAGGCAGGTAGATTTCTGTGGGCTTAAGGCCATCCTGGTCTACATAGTAACTTGTAGGCCTACCAGGGAGACATAGTGAGACCCAATCCAATAAACAAGAAAGAAAGGAAGGAAGGAAGGAAGGAAGGAAGGAAGAAAGAAAGAAAGAAAGAAAGAAAGAAAGAAAGAAAGAAAGAAAGAAAGAAAGAAAGAAAGGAAGAAAGGAAGGAAAGAAGGGAGGGGGGATGGCATGGTGTCCTAGCAAACACCTAAGATAGAAAAATAGCATCTTGGGGGTGCTGGAAAAATGGCTCAGTGGTTAAGAGCACCGACTCAGCCCACCAGTGGTGGTGCACGCTTTTAATTCCAGCACTTGGGAGGCAGAGGCAGGCAAATTTCTGAGTTCGAGGCCATCCTGGTCTACAGAGTGAGTTCCAGGTCAGCCAGGACTATACAGAGAAACCCTGTCTTGAAGAACCCCCCCCCCCAAAAAAGCACTGACTCTTCTTCCTGTCATGAGTTCAATTCCCAGCAGCCACATGGTGGCTCACAACCATCTGTAATGGGATCCAAAGCCCTCTTCTGGTGTGTCTGAAGACAGCTACAATATACTCATATACATAAAATAAATCTTTAAAAAAAGAAAGAAAGAAAAACAGCATCTTACCCTAGAGACAACACCAGGGGACAGGAACCTACTCTGTATTAGGTCCTTTTTGTGGGTGCTCATCCCGGCTCTGCCATTTACGACCTTGTCCCTATGGACTACCCAGCCTCAAGCTGTAAACTAGGTCAGAGTCTCTACTCAGTGGTGTTCTGGTGGGAAAGTGGCCAGAGGAAAAAGGGACTTTAATATATAGGACCTCCCATTTGTTGGGGGAACAGGGGTGGGGGAGAGCAACTGGCCCTGCTGGAGGCATGTGGGAGGGAAGGTTTTGTGGGGGATGGCTTTTCTTTACTTCAGGCTGCTGTTAATTCTTTCTGTTATTCCCGAAGCCACCCGCCCGAGCCCGAGTGGTGTTTGAGAAGGGAAGCTGATATAGGTGGGGTAGGAAGTGCCTAGGAAGTGTAACCCTTGTAGTAATGAGGCCAATAGGAACCGGTCTGGTGGATGGGTTTGCCTCCGGCTGGGTTGTCCCAATCTGGCCCTCCTTCAGCCTTTCAGGAGTCTATGTAGTCCTAGCTGGCCTTGAACTTTCACAGACTTATCTGACTCTGCTTCCAAAATGCTGAAGTTAAAGGGTACACTCGCAGTGCCTGCCCTGGTAGCACACGCCTGTAATCCCAGCACTCTGGGAGGCAGAAGCAGGCGGATTTCTGAGTTCGAGGCCAGCCAGGTCTACAGAGTGAGTTCCAGGACAGCCAGGGTTATACAGAGAAACCCTGTCTTGAAAAAAACAAACAAACAAACAAAACAAAACAAAAAAAATCCCAAACATGAATTCCTGTGCACACACCCAGTGGAGGCTTCTGAATTAAAAAAAA
The DNA here is from genome assembly GCF_947179515.1 of Apodemus sylvaticus. Lineage (NCBI taxonomy): Eukaryota > Metazoa > Chordata > Mammalia > Rodentia > Muridae > Apodemus > Apodemus sylvaticus. The sequence goes on from NC_067478.1 coordinate 63,421,181, forward strand.
AAGAAAAAAGAAAAAAGAAACAAAACTTTTGTAGCTCAACATTGACTCTGCCCCCAGCTCCTGAGGCAAGGGTGTGCCCACTCAGACTGGAGACTTTGGGACAAAGGATTTGCAGGCTTCACACTAGTGTTGGATGACTCCTTGGTGCCCTCTAGTGGTATAAGTGCTTAGAGTAGGAGGGCCTGGCTACAATCTTGGACCAGTGGGGATGAGTAAGATATACCAGGGTCTTACCAGGCATAGCATCCTAAATAGCTGATTGCACCATCCATGCAGGAGCTAGGATTATACTCCCATAGTCCATGAAACGTTCAGAGTGTCTCCCTTATTTATTTATTGATTGATTGATTGGTATTGTTTTTTATGTTATTTTATTTTTGACACATGCTTTCTCTGTAACTGCCCTGGCTGTCCTGGAACCTGCTTTGTAGTCCAGGCTGGTCTGGAACTCGCAGAGATCCACCTGCCTCTGCCTCCTGAGTACTGGGGTTAAATGTGTGTATCACCATTGCCTAGTTATTTTTTTGTTGTTTGTGGTTTTTTTGTTTGTTTGTTGATTTTTTTTGTTTTTGTTTTTTGTTTTTTGAGACTGGATTTCTCTGTATCACCCTATCTATCCTGAAACTTACTCTGTAGAACAGGCTAGACCCAAACTCAGATATCCACCTACCTCTGAGTCCCAAGTGCTGGGATTAAAGCCGTGCCCAGCTGGAGTGTTCACTTTTTAAAATGGTTGAGCTGACAGCTATGAAAATACAAAACGGCCTAAGGCAGTTAGTTCTCTTGGGACCAGGAGATCAGCCCCATCCTGTGGCAATTTATTTGTTTGTTTGTTTGTGTTTTCAAGACAGGGTTTCTCTGTGTAGCCCTGGCTGTCCTGGAACTCACTCTGTAGACCAGGCTGGTCTCCAACTCAGAAATTTGCCTGCCTCTGCCTCTCAAGTGCTGGGATTAAAGGTGTGCGCCACCACCGCCCAGCCTGTGGTGATTTATAAAAGGTTAGCCACTTCAGATGCAGATCCCAGGGTCACCAAGGCAAGGGAGCAAGCAGACAAAAGTGGGGCTCCCTCTCTGCCAGAGGTTCTTTTGAGAAGCACCAGGGACTGTGGCAAGCGAATCTCCTGCTTGCTTCCTGACTGACTTGCCTTGTGAGTTTTCATGCCACCCTCTTAAGGACAGGTCTGCTTGAAAGCAGACCATCCCCCAGCTAGGCACATAGCTCAGTTGGCATTTAGCAGCCCCGGTGTTCCATCCCTAGACTGCATACGCTCAGCATGGTGGTGTACCCTGTAATCCCACCACTCCAGAGGGGGGTGCAGAGGGATCAGAAGCTCAAGGGGTGGGGGGAAGCTGGAGAGATGGCTCAGCCATTAAGAGCACTGACTGTTCTTCCAGAAGTATGTAATAGGATCCGATGTCCTCTTCTGGTGTGTCTGAAAACAACAACAACAGAGTACATAAAATAAATCTTAAAAAACAAACAAACAGAAGTTCAAGGGGATCCTACATAGGGAGTTTGAGGCTAGCCCCAAACTCTGAGATCCACCTGCCTCTGCCTCCCAAGTGCTGGGATTAAAGCCAAGCCCAAGATGGGCATGGTGGCGCATGCCTGTAATCCCAGCACTTGGGAGGCAGAGGCAGGTAGATCTCTGAGTTCGAGGCCAGCCTGGTCTACAGAGTGAGTTCCAGGACAGCCAGGGCTATACAGAGAAACCCTGTCTTGAAAAAAACAAAAAACAAAAAAAGAAAAGAAGTGGCTCTTTTTTTTCTCTCTCTCTTTCGTTCCTTCTTCCCGCCCGCTGCGCCTTTCCCTATCTTAAATAAAGTCCCACGCGGAACTGTTTAAAAAAAAAAGAAAAGAAAAGAAAAGAAGAAGTGGACTGGAGAGATGGCTCAGCCATTAAGAGCACTGGCTGCTCTTCCAGAGGCCCTGAGTGCAATTCTCAGCAACTACATGGTGGCTCACAACCATCTGTAATGGGATCTGATGCCTCCTCCTCCTTCTCCTTCTTTCTTCTTCTTCTCCTCCTCTTCCTTCTTCTCATCCTCCTGGTGTGTCTGAAGACAGCTATAGTGTAGTTACATTTGTAAAATAAATAAATCTTTAAGAAAGGATTCTCTCTCATCCACCTGACATTGTCTAGCCCTCCTATTGGAGAGTGGGACTGGGAAACCTGCTAGTAGGATAGAGACAGATAGGAGAGGTGTCCCCTAGAGGCAGCAGCATTCTTAGCAAGTGTAAGCTCAGATTGCATTCCTCCACCCTTTCATTCATTTATTCCCCTGCTGTTGTCCTACTCCGAATTCTACAGTCACTTTGTGCTGCTGAGAGGCTGGTGCTCTACCTCTGTCCTGAGATGCTTTCAGACGAAGGAAACAGTCCTGTGGCTGAGGACAGCCCAGTGCATGTGCTCAGACTCAGACCATTCTGCCTAGAAAGCTGAAATGGAGCATAGTGCTTGAGCCAAGGCTGGAATGGCTAGTCTGGCTGTTCAGTCTAAAAGCAAGTCCAGACCAGAGAGAGCATCCAGGACACAGGCTCCCTCTGTGATAACAACTCTTGATTTTCAACTTGACTCCATCAGGAATTAACTAAAACCCAAGTGGCTGGGTACACCTGTGACAGATTTTTTTTTCCTTCCTAAGTTTGATTATTTGAAGTGGAAGGCTCACTTTTAACTTGGATCTTTTAAGGTAGTAAGATCCACCTTAATCGGGGCCATACCTTCTGCTGGCAGCCTATGTAAAGGATATGGAAGAAGGAAACTTCTTTGTCTGCTCTCTTTCTGGCAAGACCATGCCTTCGCTGGCATTAGAGTCTACTTCAAGATCCCGGCATATACTGAAAAGCAGCTGAGGCATGCAACTTCATATACCGAACAACTACAGGATTATTGGGCCTTCTATTGTTGGATTAGCTGAACTTCAGCCTGTAAGCCATTCTAATAAATACTCTTCATACATATTCATATTCATATACATATACATATTCATTCTCTCAGTTCTGTTCCTGTAGAGGGCCCTGGACTCTTTTTCTGGTTGTGAAGCATTGTTATGGTTTCTGGGGCCGTCTTCCACTTTGTACCACTGTAGTAGCTCTCCTTCAGCACCCTGAGGTGGGCTGGACTATGTAAGCCTTGTGTACTGTGGGATCGACAGTGCAGAGCCTAGCGCCGAACACATGAGGGATGGCTGATCAATATTTATTAAAAAAGAAACGATGATCTCCCAAGACGGACAGGTAGTGCGGTTATCATCTGGGTCAGAGGAACACTGGGGATGCGTTTGCCTCTGTGTGGCTTTTGCTTGCTCTCCTCCTTCCCCCATTCTAAACCAGTCCTCGCTCACACTGGCTTTCTCTGTTTAAAATCCTGAAGCTGCCCAAGGCTTAGCTGGATTTGCTTTCTAGACCCACATCCTTGAGATGATGCTGTGGGAAAGAGGCAGAAAGGAGGGTCCTCAAGATTGGGGAAGGGGTCTTCTGGAAGCATCCATGAAGGTGACAGGATTACCAGGGTGTAAGGCACCTAGATAGGCTGTCCGCCCTTCTCCCTATACACCATAGATTTTGTGTGTGTGTGTGTGTGTGTGTGTGACTGACTGACTGTTGCGTGTGGGTGTTGGTCACTGCATGTGTCAGCATCCACTGAAGTCCCGTGCTGTGGTCTTCAGTGCAGACAGTCTTGATTCCTGACCCAGGTGAGGTTTTACTAGAGCCCCCAAGGATATACATTCCAGGACAGATCAGATTAGATGCCCCCAAAATACAGAGCTGCTAGGTTTCTGCATCCCTGCCTCGGGGCATGGATATCCATCGGCAGGTCCCCAGGGAGCACACCTGCCTTTGTTGTCCAGGCCTTCCAGGAGCAGCTTTACAACAAGAGTACTCAAGGAGAGGACCTCCGGGCACGCAGGTGCTCTAGGCAGATGTCTTCTCCTGATGTGACTTCTTGGAAGCAAGGAAACTCACTTCAGGGTGAGAGGGATAGCTCTATGGTTAAGAGTGTGTACTGCTTGTTCTAAGATATTTGATCACACTATGAACCCCGAGATTGTGTTATTTACTGGAAAAAAATGTTTTTAGTTGTAGTGTAGCTCAGCCTTAGCACACACTTTTATTTATTTATTAAAAATTTATTTAAGCCAGGCAGTGGTGGCGCACGCCTTTAATCACAGCACTTGGGAGGCAGAGGCAGGCAGATTCTGAGTTGGAGGCCAGCCTGGTCTACAGAGTGAGTTCCAGGACAGCCAGGGCTATACAGAGAAACCCTGTCTCAAAAAAAAAACAAAAAAAAACAAAAAAAAAAAACAAAAAAAACAGCAACAACAAAAAAAAGATTTATTTATTTTATGTATATAAGTGCACTGTAGCTGTACAGATGGTTGTGAGCCATCATGTCCTTGGTGGGAATTGAACTCAGAACCTCGACTTGTTCTGGGCCCCACTCACTCCAGTCTCACTAGCTCCGGCCCCAAGATTTGTTTTTTATTATATGTAAGTACACTGTAGCTGTCTTTAGACACACCAGAAAAGGGTGTCAGATTTCATTACAGATGGTTGTAAGCCACCATGTGGTTGCTGGGAATTGAACTCAGGACCTTTGGAAGAGCAGTCAGTGCTCTAACATGCTGAGCCATCTCTCCAGCTCTAGCACACACACTTAATCCAACAACTTTATGTTTGAATATTGTAAACAGGATTAAATAAATTCAACCACAGTCAAGAGGCAGAACAAGCAAGCAAGCAGTTGACAGGAAGTCAACATAGGATTATTAGGAAAAAAAACAGAGACTAAGAGGGCATCAAGAAGATGGATAGAGAATAGGAAGTAGAAGGGAGGGACATTCAGTTTGAAGGAGACTGAGACAGCGTGAGGGAGGAGATTCCTGGCTGGAGAGGAAGATCAGCTGGGTGCTTTCTCTGCCTCTCTGAGCTAGTAGGCTTCTGTCCCAGCATCTGGCTCCTGAGTCCTCATTGGTAAAAATCAAATGATTGAGATTTAGGAAAAATAAAAGCTGGGCGGTGGTGGCACACACCTTTAATCCCAGCACTTGGGAGGCAGAGGCAAGCAAATTTCTGAGTTTGAGGCCAGCCTGGTCTACAGAGTGACTCCAGGCTACACAGAGAAACACTGTCTCTGAAAAAACAAACAAACAAATAAAAAATTAAATAAAAATAAATAAATAAATGTTGGCACACAACGTGGTACCAATTTGAAACCCTTTGCGACCAGGATGTACCAGCAAGGGGGGGGGGGGTCTGTGCCTTCCGGCACTGAGGAAATTTCCTCAGTTGCCTAAACAGCTCACCCCTCTCCCAAAGAGTCCCCTATTGAACTGTATGGACTGATGGAGTGACCACAACTTCTGGCTAACACGTGGTTTCCTGATGCTTCATCAACCACTGATGGAACCAAAACTAACAGAAAATGGCAGACTCTGGACCAGAAAAAAACATTTTAAACGCTATATTCAGTAGATCTCTCAAAGGTTTGGCCAGGTAGTGGTGCGCACGCCTTTAATCCCAGCACTTGGGAGGCAGAGGCAGGCGGATTTCTGAGTTGGAGGCCAGCCTGGTCTACAGAGTGAGTTCCAGGACAGCCAAGGCTACACAGAGAAACCCTGTCTCATAATAATAATAATAATAAGGCTGGGTGGTGGTGGCGCAAGCCTGTAATCCCAGCACTCTGGGAGGCAGAGGCAGGTAGATCTCTGAGTTCGAGGCCAGCCTGGTCTACAGAGTGAGTTCCAGGACAGCCAGGGCTACACAGAGAAACCCTGTCTCGAAAAAACCAAATAATAATAATAATAACAACAACAATAATAATAATAAATTCCCCTAGGAAAGATATAAGCTGCCAAAAAATAACCCCTGAGAGGTAGGGTGGGAGCAGGGTTTTGCTTTTATCTTTCCAGGAGAATAAAAGCATCTACTTAAGGAATCTTGAGATCACTAGACAAATAAAACATGACGGAAAAAGAAAATGTCCCAAGAAAAAGGGTAAACTGGCCAAGTGGAATCACCCACCTCCAGCTGACTGCTCTGAAATAACTCGGAGCCCCAGACTAGCACCGGTACCACTGCCACCATCTTGCCCGAGTAGCTGCCCCTTCCCACTCGATAGCCCCCCAAGGCGGTGTTGGCAGTGGGGTGTGAACCCTGCCAAAGCTCAACGCGGTCGGGGGAAGGGAGCGGGACAGCCCCGCCGGCACTACTTTTTTCCTGCCATGCAGCTGGCCTATGGAGGATTCCCAAAGCTTGTCTCTGTGCTGCCCTCTACAGACCTAAGTGGCAAATGGTTTTTATGTGGTCCCCATTCAATTAAAAACTAAAGCTGGCTTTGGGGTTGGAGCGTGCTCTCTCCTTCTCTAAACCCACTCATGCTTGTTAAAGGAAAATCCAAAATCTCTGTCTCAGAAGAGCCACCTGGTATGGGACAGAGGAAAACAAGAAATAATGGACTGACTATTCTTTTGCCACTAATCTCTTAATCTTTTGATTTTCATTTGACTCTTTAAAACTTTTCAGCCGGGCAGTGGTGGTGCACGCCTGTAATCCCAGCACTCTGGGAGGCAGAGGCAGAGGCAGGTAGATTTCTGAGTTCGAGGCCAGAGTGAGTTCCAGGACAGCCAGGGCTACACAGAGAAACCCTGTCTCAAAAAAAAACCCCAAAACAAAAACCTTTTCCTTTTTTTTTTGAGACAGGGTTTCTCTGTGTAGCCTTGGCTGTCCTGGAACTCACTCTGTAGACCAGGCTGGCCTCCAACTCAGAAATCCACCTGCCTCTGCCTCCCAAGTGCTGGGATTACAGGCGTGCGCCACCACTGCCCGGCAAAACTTTTTTCTTTTTTTAAATTTTTTTTTATTGAATATTGTCTTCATTTACATTGCCAATGGTAAAACCTTTCCCAATATCTCCCCTCCCCTAAAAACTTTTCTTAAGGTATAAATATTACCTCAATTTCTATAAGATTACTTTTTTTAAAAAAAAAGATTTATTTATTTTTATATGTAAGTACACTGTAGCTCATTTCAGACACACCAGAAGAGGGCATCCGATCTCATTACAGATGGTTGTGAGCCACCAGGTGGTTGCTAGGATTTGAACTCAGGACCTTTGGAAGAATAGTCAGTGCTCTTAACCACTGAGCCATCTCTCCAGGCCCCAATCTATAAGATTATTATGTATATATAAATTTTCTGCCATCACAGAGTACTAACTTTAGAAGTAGTCTTCATCGAGCTTTCTGTAGATGTTTTCAGGTTTGAGTCTGAAGCAACTAGGAACAAAATTTGTGTATCTCACATGTGGTCCTCAAACCTTTTATTTTTATTTTTTTATTTTTGGTTTTTTTTTGAGACAGGGTTTCTCTGTGTAGCCCTGGCTGTCCTGGAACTCACTCTGTAGGCCAGGCTGGCCTCGAACTCAGAAATCCGCCTGCCTCTGCCTCCCAAGTGCTGGGATTAAAGGCGTGCGCCACCACTACCTGGCCAAACCTTTGAGAGATCTACTGAATATAGCGTTTAAAATGTTTATGTTTTCTATCATTCCTAACAGTAATCTTCACGGTTTCTGAGAGGATGGGGCCCTGCAATGAAATCCACCTGGATTGTGGGAACACTAACTGTTGGACAGAACTGCCCCATGCCTCTTCTACCACCAGGCTCTGTGCTGACAGTGGACACCTCTGGGTTGACTGCTGTGTTCTCCCTAGCCAGGACTGCCACTAAGCTGACAAACACCACCCAAAGATCAGCTTTGAACTACAAACTGCTCAGGACATTCAAATTGCCGGGCGGTGGTGGAGCACGCCTGTAATCTCAGCACTCTGGGAGCCAGAGGCAGGCGGATTTCTGAGTTTTAAGGCCAGCCTGGTCTACAGAGTGAGCTCCAGGACATCCAGGGCTATACCCTGTCTCTGAAAAAAACCAAAAAAATAAATAAATAAAAAATAAAGGACATTCAAATTGCTGAGCTCATATGAGACTGACACAGACATTGAATGGAACTTTAATGTCAAAAATACTTACACCTAAGACTGCCAAATACAGCCATGCTGGACTTGGTGGAAAGCTTGGCAGAAACAACTTCATTATTTTAAATATTTTTTTTTACTGTATTAGAGTTAAAAATCTTTCCTTTTTATTTAGACAAAAGGGGAGAGATGTTGCAGAATATTTGATCACAGTATGAACTCTGAGATTGCATTGTTTGCTAGGAAAAAAAAAACCTCTGTTTCTAGTTGTGGTGTGGCTCAGCCTTAGCACACACCTGGAATCCAAGAGCTTTCTGTTTGAATATTGTAAACAGGATTAAATAAAGTCAACCTTAGGTCAAAAGGCAGAGCACACAACCAATTGACAGAAGATGAACATAAGATTCCTAAGGAAAAAAGCATTGAGAGTAACAGAGTCAGGACAGATAGAGAGACACACAGGAGGTAGAAAGGAGGGGCATTCCATTTGAAGGAGGTTTTTTGAGACAGTGTGTGAGAGGGTGTTCTTGATGAGTCTGAGGAGGAAGGTCAGCTGGGTGTTTCCTCTCTGGGCTAGCAGGCTTTCACCCCAGCATCTAGCTCCCAAACAATTGAGATTTTGTAAAAAAAACAAAACAACAACAACAACAACAACAAAAAAAAACCCAATTGCTATTGGTAAGGCCCTGAGTTCCATGTCCAGAACCCAGGTCAGGTGCCTCATAGCCATCTGTCACTCTGGTTTCAGGGAGAGCTGATATCTCTGGTCTTACTGGCATCCTGGACCTGGCATTACAGTGACTCTATCTATAACCAGCTTGACATAGGTCCTGGGAAGCCGACTGCAATCCTCTGCAAGAGCACACTAGCCTGTTAGCCACCAAGCCATCTCTCCAGCCCCTCCACCATGGTCGTCGATGGCCCCTTCCCTATCAGAACTCAGGGGGAGCTGGAACCTAGGCCTGCTCTAGAGCAGCTCTGTCTTAACTTGTGGGTGACAGTTACTCTCCTGGGTGATCCATTGTTTGTCTCCACCTTCAGAAAACTCAGTTTTCCAAATGACAGTTGCTACAAAGAGAACCTCCTCACATCAGGTTGCCGTGATCTGGGCCCTTGAGGTGACTGGACAAGCATCTCTGTGTGCACTCCCTCCATGAGGGAGAGAGACCAGGCAGGAGGCAGTTACACAGTTCACAGTTTTATTTGGCTTCAATAAATACAACTGAGAGCATCTATCTCAGTGTCCTAAACATGACCTCTCCCCCCAAAACAGCCCATTCTGCAGTGTCTGTTCTCAGTCGGGCTCAGAATGATGTTTACTTGGGGCTGTGGTAGGCTGAGCTCAGCTGTGAAGGTAATTAAACTTCTATCTTGGGCTTGTGTCTGGCCTAAATCCCCTCTAGGCTCCTGCCATAGTTTGGATGGTTTTCCTTATAGGTTTCTGTGCGGGAAGCTTTGTCCCTAGTGTCGCAGTGTTAAGATGATGTAACTCCTAAGAGATGGATTTCATGGGAGGTAACTAAAGCAAGGGGGTCCTGTCTTCATGGATGGATTGATGCTGTTCCCCAGAAGCACTATCTTCTGTTGCTTGTCTCACATGATCCTGCCTGCACGTGTGCCCGCCACGTGGTGCCAGCTACCGTCAAACCCCAGCAAAGCTGAGCCTGGGCTGGTTCCATGCTCTTAATCTTATAGAACTATGAGCTTATATTAATTAAAAATAAATAATTTTTTCAGAAAGTACTCAGCCTTACATATTTTGTTATAATAACACAAAGAAAATTAGAACTGATCGTGGTAGCAAGATTGCTCTTCAGGTAGAAGTGCCGGCCACCAAGCGCTGTGACCTGAATTGAACCCCCAGAACACGCATGGGGAAAGAGAAAACCAACTTCCTCAAGTTGTCCTCTGATCTTCACATGTACTGTGCAAGCACATGCACACAACATAAATAAATGCAGACAAATAAATAAGACAGGCCCTGATGGGGGAGGGGCTGCAGCCAGCTCTGCCTCTCCAGTCTGCAGCTAAGAACTCTGTGCCTGTTGTGTTCCAGACTTGTAGAGAGCTTTGTCTTCTGGTAACCATTACCATTTCTAGTTTCTAACCCTGGAAGTCATTTCTCCAGGGAAACAGGTGAAACTGAGGCAAAGCTAGTTAAGTAGATGGGAAACGGTGTCCCTTGACTGTACCAGAGCTAAATGAGGGACAAAATACGGGCCTCTTCCCAGTTAATTCCTAGGGCCTTGACCCAAGAAAAAGCTAAAAGCTTGTCTTCTCTTTCAGCTGAGGTTAGAGGTTTGGGTCCATGTTCTCCAGATCTGAGTTTGCCTCCTCCTCGTCCTGGGACTCCTAGGTCAGAACCAGAAAGCCGGTCACAGGTTTGTGCCAATCCTCAGGGCCACAGCCTGAGGACCAATACCTCTTTCCTTCTGCCTCCACCCGAAAGGAGTCAGTAAAGATTCACTGCTAGGCCCCCTCTCAGTCTGCCCACACCTGGGAGGTCCATCTTTAGGTGACTCCTTACCAGACTGAGGCCCCTGCCCTGCCGCAGGGTGGCATAGAAACGCAGCACTCGGGAGTCACATCGAACCATCGTGGGGTCAAAGTCCAGCACGCGGAGACCCTGGAGGCTACGGGCCCGAGAGAGGGCCACATAGGCTTGACCACTGGCAAACACACGCCCCAGAGAGATCTCCACACAGTCCAGAGACATGCCCTGGGTGATAGAGGGACAGCTAAAGCCAGCTTTGCCTGAAGTTTCTCACATTCAAATGACTTTCACCAACCCAGCTACTGTACCCGGATAGCCTCGCCTATCCAGAGTATTTTTTTTAAAGATTTATTTATTCATTATGTCTACAGTGTTCTGCCTGCATGTATGCCTACCAGGCCTGTAGAGGGCACCAGATATGATTATAGATGGTTATGAACCACCATGTGGTTGCTGGGAATTGAACTTAGGACCTCTGGAAGAGCAGCCAGTGCTCTTAACCTGAGCCATCTCTCCAGCCCCTATTCAGAGTCTTAAACATCGGAGAGCTTGAGGGACAGAGTGTGAGAAAGAGCTCAGAAAATGGCCAGACAGGTACAGAGCTAAACTCCGCCTCTCCCCTCGCTGTGACTCCTGGGAAGCTTTCTCAGCACCATTTTTTCTGCCTGTATATCACCAACTATTACCAATTGTTATCTACACTTCATACAGTTGCTAACCTGTTCTGGTCACAGTCAGGAAATGGCAGAGGAGGGTCTAGAAAGGGAGAGAACATACAGTAGGAAGTACGTTAAAGAACTAAAGAAGAGTGTAGGGCGGGGGCGTGGCCTGGCTGGGAGCATGCTTGTGGAACAGGTGGGAAGCCCTGGGTTCAGACTGAACCGCAGCATCCACATAAGCCTGGCACTGTGGTGCATACGCGTAATAACAGCTTGCGGGAGACAGAGGTAGGAAGATCAAGGCTGACGTCCTCTACAGCTACGTAATGATGAGTTTGAGGCCCACCTGGACTCAGCATAGCCTGCCCACTCTGTCCCTATTTTTGCTCACCCTTGCACTGGAGAGTCACCTGGCTTTTGTGGATGGACATCGCCCAGGCCAATTGTAGAGGAAGCTGCTGCCGGCTGAGGTACTGGCCCCCAGTTACCTGTACTGTCCAGCGGTCAGTACGGATGACCTCAGTGACGCCACACAGGAACCGTACCCGGGGAAGCCCTGAGGAAGGCATGGAAAAGCCCCGCCTTTTAGCCTACGAACGGTTTGTCCTGTTGTGAGATAACCCCAAGCTGAATGACCCCTCCCTTCACTGCCACTCACCTCTCCCTTCTGACTCAAACCCAACTATTACCCCTCGGGCACCATTCACCAGGCCCCGAGACACTGCCAAGTTCTTCACCAGCATGACCTGCGGAGGAGGAAGTGCAGGGATGGAGCGGGACCCTCCCCGGGCCTGACTCCTCCAGCAGTTTAGGGTTCAGAGAGAGGGTAGGGGCTTCTTAGCCCAAGCACCACTGTGGTGACTGTGACTTCTGTGACAAGTTACCTTATTTTCCTGTTAATATCTTGGTCTTATCTTGTGTCAAAGGGGCTTAGTAGTCATCAAATTGCCCAGAAAGAGCCGGGCAGGGGTGGCACACACCTTTAATCCCAGCACTTGGGAGGCAGAGGCAGACGGGTTTCTGAATTCGAGGCCAGTCTGGTCTACAGAGTGAGTTCCAGGACAGCCAGGGCTACACAGAGAAACCCTGTCTGGGGGGCAGGGGCAACACAAACACTGCCCAGAAAGAAGGTGGTAAAGCCAAGAGTGTAACCTGCATCACAGGACTTTGAAAAGAGTTAGACCTAGCTGGGTTTCTAAACCAGCACTCAGGAAGCAGAGGCACATGGATCTCCAGAGTTCAAGGCCACCCTAGTCAACATAACAAGTCCTGCCGGGTCAACATACTTATCCTGCTTTAAAAACAGCGGTGGGGAATTAAGGGATTATGTCTGTCTAGAAGACCACAACATTTGAGGGATGACACTAGCACCTCCCACGCCTGTCTCTTTCAACCACAATGCCTGCATTTCCCACATGTGCCCAATGGACCCTGAGGAGAGTCTACCATTCTTGGCCATCCCCACAAAGGAGGAGTCAGAGTTGCCCATCTAGGTATACTACTATAGGGGTAGTATACCTCATATCATGGGGGATGTTACTATGGGGAGACATTTCACCTAGGAACTGAGCTTCAATAAAGAAGAGACTTGTCCAAAGTGGTGTTGCTTGACAGGGTTCTCGATGTTAAAAGAAGAAAAGAAGGGAAAAGCTGAAGACAGGAAAGGGGGCAGGGAATGGTCACAGGGGTCACAAGGGGCCTTGGTAGAGTGTTACTAATCGGGAACCCCACACACACCCATTTCCCACTCACCTGAGCCCCCAGTTTTAGCTGAAGGACACGGCTCACAGGACACTGGGCATCCAGAATCTGGCTTAGCTCAGGGTCACTGTCTACAGCCTCAAAGCTGTGTACATCACCTGGGAAAGCAAGAGTTGAGAAAACAAGTTATATATTGACTTGTGACTCATCTTCCACAAAGGTTATTAGATCAAGATGGCTATGGGGGATGAACTGGAGACAGACAACTCAGCTTTTGGGTTATAGTTTCATCTGTCAATGTACATAGAGCTTGGGCCCAGTTTGGTAGGGATGTGTGTGTGTGTGTGTGTGTTGTGGGGGAATTGTCACACCTGTTTGATGGCCCCTCCCGGCTGGTTTTGTCAAGCCCACGGGTTCTATTTACCTGGCAGTTCCCTCAGCCGCTTCTTGTTGGTAAGGGCCACATCATCCTGATGGGTGCATAGTCTTGTGGCTACGATTCCATCTCGTCCCACCTTATGGGCAGCTGTGGCCCTGAGCTGGCGGGTCACTTCATCTGAACATCTGTGGGGGCTGCAGTGTCAGACCAGAGAACCCTGGACACCAGAAAAGGTGGGGGCAGTATGGCCTGCTGCACAGGCCAAGTCTTGGGACCCCAAAGGGACACTAGGGAGAGATTTGCTGCTACCTAACCCCCAGCCAGTCTACTTGTCCCTCAGATGTGAGTATGGAGATAAGGATGCTGAACTCTGAATACAGGCAGACTTCCTGTTGTGTCTGCCTGAGGAACTGGCCACCTCGGAACTCAGTGTTCCTGAAGAAGCAGGAGATCATGAGTGACCTCGGCCAGAGGTTTGCAGGCCTGGGATAGGATGCTGGCGTTGATACACCAGAATACCGTCCTGTCATCAGATTGGCCTTTAGGGTACAATCTTCTAGCCACTTGCCTACTGCTTCGGCTGAAATAGCTAGCCCAAGTATTTTTTTCTTCTTTTTCTTTTTCTTGTGTATGTGTGTATCTGTGTACTACTACAAGTTAGAAGTCAAGGCTGAGTCTTCCTTGGTTACTTTTAGACTTTGTTTATTTCTTTGTTTGTTGTTTTTCGAGACAGATTCTCACTATGTAGCCCTGGCTGTCCTGGAACTATGTAAACCAGGTTGACCTTGAACTCACAGAGATCCACTTGCCTCTGCCTCCAGGGTGCTGATTTAAAGGCATGTGCCACTACACCTGGCACTTTTTACCTTTTTATCTCTTTGTTTGGTTTTGAGACATTCTCTTACTGAACTTGGAGCTTCTCACCAGACCAGAAAACCCAAGAATTCTCCAGTTTTGACCTCCCCAGTACAGGGATTTGCAGGCATCTGCTGTTACCCTCAGCTTTTTACACGGGCACTGGGGAATCCTCGTGCTGGTGTAACAAGCACTTCCCTGACCAGCTAGCCTGTGTTTCTATGTGAGGTATGGTATAAGGAGTGAGATAGTGTCTTCCTAAACAGCCCAGGGTACCCTCACACTCACTATCCTACACCTCAGCCTCTTGAGTCCTGTGGTTGCTGTTGTGTGCCACGTGCCCAGTGCCATAGCATGTATTAATTGATTGATTGACTGACTGATTGATTGGCATTATAACATTCTTGACTATACTCTATCCTAAGTTGTCCCAAACCTTGTTTTCCTGTACAGACTGCTCAATTCTGAGGACACACATCTCTCTCTCTCCCCTGGACTAGGTGTGGTTACCAAAAGCCTGCAAATCTTAGGACTGAGGAGGTAGGGGTAAGAGGATCAGGAGCTTAAGGTCATCCAAATTCCTGACCAGCCTCAGCTACATGAGGCTTGCCACCCCCCAAACATAATAATGTAGACCCATGCATACATCCTCATCCTACGGCGCCTTTTCCAGTACCCACCTGCCTAACCTCACAGCCTGCAGCAGAGAGATGAAGGTCTGATCCGCTTGCCTCCACACCTCAGTCAGCTCCAGAGTCACCGGCACACACCTCCTCCAGCTCTTGGCCTGGTGGGGAAAGGGTAGGGGTGAGTTGGGGAGCAGGGAAGGCTCCTCCACAAGCATAGGATCAGAATCAGGGCGTAGGTCCCTCACAAGCACGGTGTGGGTCAGGGTTACGGTGTGACCAGTACCTGAAAGCAGAATCGAGGCTGCTGGGAGCCTTTGGTCACTGGTGGCAACTGCAGGAAGTCCCCACAGATGATGAGCTGGATCCCTCCAAATGGCTTCTTCTGTTGCCGGATGGCTCTGGATGGGAGCAGATGCTGGGTGGGAAAACCCCGTGGGGAAATAACCAGACTCGGACCTCAGGGACTGCCCTTGCTGTACATACTGACCTGGCCACAGCTTCCAATTTGTCAAAGAAGTCTGCCTCTACCATGGAGATCTCATCAATGACCAAACGCTGGCAGTTCAGCCAGCCCTGTCGCACACCTGGCCGATGGGCCAGGGCCACACACTGGGCCAGGGGAGCCTGGCCTGAGCCGATGCCTGTGAGTGACACTATTCAGTGTGTGCTGAAATCCCAGCCCCCCTCCTTTGCCACAGGTCTGGCTTTCTCTTAACCCAAGCCCAGGGGCTCACACTAACCTGCAAAGGCATGAAGGGTGGTGCCCCCAATGTGGCAGGCTGCCACCCCAGTGCTGGCAGTGGCCACAGTGCCAGTAGGGGGCAGGGACCGCAGGATATGTTTCAGCAGGTAGGACTTTCCTGTCCCTGGGTAGTAGTAGGCAAAGTCAGAGCTGCCTGCTCCCCCTGGCACCCTAGGGCTGGCCACCACCTTATTCTTCCTGTTACCTGCACTCCCAGTAAAGAAAAGGCTCTGGCCTTTCAGGACCATCCTCAGCACAGCAGCCTGCTCTTCAGAAAGCTTCGGTTTGGTGGAGGGCATTCGTAGCTTCTTCACGGGCAGGGGCCACCTGGGAGCTTCCTGGGAGGAACAGGGCTGGCTCAGAACCTCCTGCCATGCTGCTTGGTCTGTATGCATTGCCAAACAGCCCCTTGCTTTGCCTGTGACTTCACTTGGAACTTTGAGCAGGTCTGGGTCATCTGAACTTAGTCCCGACAGATACTAGCCTCCATTTCTGGCTTTTCACCAGTTCAATGTCAGGCATCTTGGATTGGTTATCACACCTGATTGAATCTAAAAGCTCTGTCAGACCCACCTATGGTTTTCTCCATTGGGTTATTGCCTGTCCCTTTCTATTCTTTCCAAAAGTTCCTCTCTTCTGGGACTTTTTGTTTTGTTTTGTTTTTGTTTTTTTGTTTTTTTGAGACAGGGTTTCTCTGTGTAGCCCTGGCTGTCCTGGAACTCACTCTATAGACCAGGCTGGCCTCGAACTCAGAAATTCGCCTGCCTCTGCCTCCCAAGTTCTTATGGAACTTAATACCTGTTCTTCCTTCTTAAGTGTCCTTGCCTTGTCTCCACCGCTGCTGTTTCTTTGGATGTGGCCTGGATCCTAGTTTCCTGTTCTCAGTTTATCTAATCTTGGGGATTACTGGTGGGGAAGCATGGTTGATTTACACCTCACTGTCACCATACTAAAGTGATGTACGATGGGCATTTCAAATCACCAGCTGTCCTCCTTAATACTACCGACTATCTTCCCCAACCTTAGGCCTCTTGGGTTTCTCCTTACCTCAATAATAGCTCGCTCATTCCCTTTCTGGTTCTTACCGTACTAGGCTGGGATTCCATTGGCCGCTTTTCCAGAGCAGAATCTAGAGCCTTGGTGGCCGCGGCTCGCCGCAGTTCCTCTGGCTGCACCGGACTGATGGTGACAAAGTCTCGGGGCCGAGGACCGAGCAATTGTGCGCGGGCGGAGGCGGGTCCTGGTCCAGGGGCGACCGCCAACTTCAGGCGCAGCGTGCGCAGGAAGCGGCGCAAGCGCTCCGGGGGACAGTCGGAGAGCAGCAGCTGCACTGAGCCAGCCCCAGGGACGCCATCGGCGGGGAGCCGCAACGTGCTGCGCCCAGCTGCGGCGAAGCGGGTGAAGAGGCGCACAGCGCGCAGAGGAAAACAGCGTGGCCGCCCTGCGGGTCCCGGTGCCTGCAGTCGCAGCATTAACTCGCGACGTTCGTTTCGACCTAGGTTCAGCTCTGCGGTGCGCAGGGCCTGGCGCTTGCGAGGTTGCCCTCCAGGACTCAGCTCCTCCACGGCTACCCTGCACCGGAGCTCCGTGTCGTCACATTCGTCGGTCGCCGCCTCTGTGCTAGAAGGCATCTCCAGTGCCTCTGCAGGCGCGCAGAGACGGAAGCACACAAGTCACAGAAAGTCAGGATGTAACGGGGTATGGCTGCCGTGACAGAAAATCCTGTCCAGACCTCTTAGGGTCAACAGGTTGTCACTGGTAACAGAAGATGCCCCCAAGATATTCCAAGTACTCTGGAGCGAGGAGAAACGTCCTCTGCTGCAGTTCTCGGAGCAGTGGAAGGCGGCGTCAAATGCACTTAGGACTGGCGAGCAATTGTCCTGCAATGGCCACATTAGAAAAGTGTTCCTACTCAGAAAAGAATCTTGTTGAGGAGACCCTCCCATGCCAACTAGGGACTCGTCAGGGACTTCTACCCAGGAAGCAGAACAATAATCACACGTTGGGCGATGGGAAGGAGACTAGCTGGAAGTGAAAACAGCCTGAGACAGACACAACCCCTTCATAAACCAATTAGTAGGTATCAGGGTCAGTGTGATTCCAGTGCTTTGGAAAAGGTGAATTATTAGGGAATGTATGGAACCTCCCGGCCCAGGAATCTATTGTCCCTCCATCTGACCCCACGAATCTGTACCTCTCCCAGCGAGGATCACTAAAATAATCACGTTCTTTGCCTCGCATCTCAAGGATCCGATATACTCGTTGCCTACGGATGAAAAAACCGATCGGAACCGACCGGCAGCAAAGCTTCAGCATTAAGAACATTCAAATACTAGGAATAGAAAAATCACCCTATCACCGGCCTGGTCTTTAAATTCTCTAGCCAATCAAGGGTCAGGGTGGGGGCGTGTCCATGGGCGGGCGTTTCTTCGGCTTTCCTACTCTCTGAGGACCCGGTTGTACAGTTAACCAGAACCAGGCTTTTTGAGTTGGGGCTGCGTGCGTTTAGAGTTCCACGAGTAGGCGTGGTGGGGTAGGGAAAGGGCTGCGGCTCCGCGGCGCGTGGCCGACTCACCCAAGGCGGCTCTGAAGATTTGAGAACGCTGTGTGCTCTTCTCACTCCCACCGCCACCACGTGACTGTGCTTGGCCTTGGGGGAGAATCTACCTAGTCCTTTGCACACCCTGTTCCCACCCACAGAACCACTGTCTCTTATTCGGGCCTTTCCCTGGTCTAGCCAAGTCCGCTTCCCTGTTCCCTAATTCTTTTCCCTTCCCTTCCTGCCCACCCTACACTTGTCTCTTCTATCCAGCTGAGACCAGTGTCAGATGTCCAGTGGTTATAAAGGAAGCCAATGAGCCCTTGTTCTCAGCGAATCTTTACTCCTCTGGTTGCTTTGACTACTCAGAGAATTTATTCTTTTTAGTTGGGGCCTTGTTACATTGTGTAGGCTGGTCTTAAATTCCTGGCCTTCAGGGATCTTATTCCAAGCTATTCAGACCCCTAAATAGCTGTGACTACAGGTACCTGACAAGATCCAGCTTTGAAAACTTACTTTTAATTATTATTTTTCCTTCACTGAAGTTTGAAATTATATATCTTCTGGGTGGGTCCAGCCACCTCATTTTATAGATTATGATAGCCACTACAGACTAAATTCTCTCTTTTTCTTCTTTTCTTCCTTCTTCCCCCCTCTCTCCTTTCTTCCTGTCTGTCTGTCTGTCTGTCTCTCTCTCTCTCTCTCTCTCTCTCTTTCTCCTCCCCCTTACCCCTCCAAGATATCATGTATCCAAGGCTGGCCTCAAATATCTCTAAGTTGCTACTTACAGGGACATAACATTGAGTTTCTGATCTTTCTGCCTCCACCTAAATGTTACAATTCCATGCATCTAGCACTGTGGCCAGTCAGTTATGAAGATCAGAGTGTACAACCCTCAGATTTCTCAGATTTGATATTCAAAATAAGAATTATAAGAATTGTTTTACTTTGTGTATATGAAAGTTTTGTCTACATATGCACCACTTGTGTGCCTGCTGAATCCCTTGGAACTGATGCTCGTGAACCTCCATGTGGGGTCTGGGACGCGAGGGTTCTCTGCAAGCCCCACATGTGTGCTTTACTGCTGGGTCGTCTCTCTAACCCTGAAAATGTTCTCACTGGAACTGGGGAAATGGCTCAGAGGCTAAGAGCATTTGCTCTCAGCCCTCACAGTGGCTCACAACCTTGTGTTCCAGGACACACAACAACTTCTGGTACCCATTCAAGCATGTAGGCAAAACTCTCATGAACATATAGGTGTGTGCGCATATACATATATGTTTAAATAAATATTAAAAATTTAAAAACTATTCACCTCACATAAAAACTCTGTACTTACTAAGAATTTGCAATTCTTTATTCTCAGTCCCTGGTACCTAACATTTTATTATGAAAATATTCAGGCAAATACAATACAGAAAGGTTAAAAGAATTTTACTGTAGGACCTAAGCGATCATTCAGCAGTTAAGGCACCTGCCACCACTCCTGCCAACCTAAATTTGATCCTACAGACCCATTTGGTAGATGGATAGAACCTACTCTTCTAAGTTGTGTTCTGACACACATTTGTACCTTGTCTCTGTGTTTCTGTCTCTCTCTCTCTCTCTCTCTCTCTCTCTCTCACACACACACACACACACACACACACACACACACACACATACACACACACACACACACACACACACACACACACACACACACACACACACACGTTTTGTTTTTTTTTTTTCAAGACAGGATTTCTCTGTGTAGCCTTGGCTGTCCTGGAACTCACTCTGTAGGCTAGCCTCACCTGGAACTCAGAGATTTGCCTGTCTCTCTGCCTCTAGCTTCTTTTGGGTTTTTGAGACAGGGTCTTGCTAGACAGTTCAGGCTGGCCTAGGACATGCTATGATATACGTCTTGTACTAGCAATTCTCCTGCCTATGCTTTCTAAGAGCTGGGAATACATGATGCCAACATGCCCGGTTATGGAGTATGTGTGTATGTGTGTGTGTGTGTATGTGTGAAATTTTGGGTTTTTTATTGGAATGATTAGATTGATTCATTTTATTTTGTGTGGGAGGGTTTTGTTTGCATGTATGAATATTCACCATGTGTGTGCCAAGGTCAGCAGAGGACTTTGGATCGCCTGGAACTAGTTACAGATGGTTGTGAGCCACGTTGTGGGTGCTTAGGATGGAATCCAGGTCCTCTGTAAGAGTCATCTCTCAGCCAGGAAGGGATGGTACATGCTTTTAATCCCAACACTCAGGAAGGCAGAGGCAGGCAGATCTCAGAGGCTGAGGCTGGTCTTCCTCCAGGTAGCCAGGGCTACCCAGAGAAACTGTCTTTTAAAACAAACAAACAAACAAACAAAAACCAGCCATCTCTCCAGTTTAAGCATCTAAGTTCTCTGACTTATATTTTAATTTATTTTAAATATGCACATGGGCAAGGAGTTCTAAACTACAGAGTATGCACTATTTGATATTATTCGAATGTGTTAGACATTTTTCCCACCTAAGCTTTTGTAAGAGCAACAAGTGTGAGTCCTTGTAGAAAAAGAAAGCTAGAGCTCAACTTGACCACTCTGGCGTTTTAACAGTTGTTGGGCCCTCTCCTCCTCCCTGCCTGTCTGCCCTACCTCTGCTGTTCTGTCGTTTGGGTCTTGATTGGCCCATGCAGAGGGGCGGAGCCAGACTGAGATCTCACAACTGCCATCCAACTTCTTTCTTTGCTGCTTCGGGTTGTGTGCACATGCCACTCTGCTTGCTGCAGCAGCCATGAAGCCAAATTTGAGGGAGACATAAAGCTGTTTTTGGATTTCTTTTTCTAAACCCAAATCCTAGATTGGAGGCAGACATTTGGAGGGAAGACTTTCTTATAAATTTTGTTTTGTAAAACTCTTTCCAGGTCTTACCCGTTCTGCCCGAAAGGCCCCAGTGCACACAAAAGAAATAACTGTAACTTTATAGCAAAGGGCAGAATCATGTGACTGTAAAGAGCCCTACCGCTCCACCTTAGGGTCCTTTCTCTCCAAGTTTTTGCCCTCCTTCTTCCGCAATCTGAATCTTGCAAAGAAGGTGTGGTTAGGAGTGATGGATGAGGAAAGATTTTTTGATTTTGCACCTTCCAGAGCACAAGTGAGGCACTGTGGCTTAGGCCTGTGGTGGAAGCCAGCCTAGGCCACACTGTGACCCCCACCCCCACACATAAACAGTCCTAGACTCACTTCCAACTGCTTCCTCACCTCGCTTGGTGCTCAGTCCCCTCTCACTCCCTCATCTTCTTTCGCCCCTTTTTTTATTCAATATATTTTTTATTTACATTTCAAATGATTTCCCCTTTTCTAGACCCCCCACTCCCCGAAAGTCCCCTCAGCCCCCTTCCCTCCCCCTGTTTTCCCACCCAACCCTTCCCACTTCCCTGTTCTGGTTTTGCCCTATACTGCTTCACTGAGTCTTTCCAGAACAAGGGGCCACTCCTCCGTTCTTCTTGTACCTCATTTGATGTGTGGATTATGTTTTGGGTATTCCAGTTTTCTAGGTTAACACCCACTTATTAGTGAGTGCATACCATGATTCATCTTTTGAGTCTGGGTTACCTCACTTAGTATGATGTTCTCCAGCTCCATCCATTTGCCTAAGAATTTCATGAATTCATTGTTTCTAATGGCTGAATAGTACTCCGTTGTGTATATATACCACATTTTTTGCATCCACTCTTCTATTGAAGGATACCTGGGTTCTTTCCAGCTTCTGGCTATTATAAATAGGGCTGCTATGAACATAGTGGAACGTGTATCCTTATTACATGCTGGGGAATCTTCTGGGTATATGCCCAGGAGTGGTATAGCAGGATCTTTTGGAAGTGAGGTGCCCAGTTTTCGGAGGAACCGCCAGACTGATTTCCAGAGTGGTTGTACCAATTTGCAACCCCACCAGCAGTGGAGGAGTGTTCCTCTTTCTCCACATCCTTGCCAACACCTGCTGTCTCCTAAATTTTTAATCTTAGCCATTCTGACTGGTATAAGGTGAAATCTCAGGGTTGTTTTGATTTGCATTTCCCTAATAACTAATGAAGTTGAGCATTTTTTAAGATGCTTCTCCGCCATCCGAAGTTCTTCAGGTGAAAATTCTTTGTTTAACTCTGTACTTCATTTTTTAATAGGGTTATTTGGTTTTCTGGAGTCTAACTTCTTGAGTTCTTTATATATATATATATTGGATATTAGCCCTCTATCTGATGTAGGGTTGGTGAAGATCTTTTCCCAATTTGTTGGTTGCCGATTTGCCCTTTTGATGGTGTCCTTTGCCTTACAGAAACTTTGTAATTTTATGAGGTCCCATTTGTCAATTCTTGATCTTAATGCATACCCTATTGGTGTTCTGTTCAGGAACTTTCCCCCTGTAACAATGTCCTCAAGGGTCTTCCCCAGTTTCTTTTCTATTAGCTTCAGAGTGTCTGGCTTTATGTGGAGGTCCTTGATCCATTTGGAGTTGAGCTTAGTACAAGGAGACAAGGATGGATCAATTCCCATTCTTCTGCATGCAAACCGGTAGCCAGCATCAAACTAAATGGAGAGAAACTTGAAGCAATCCCACTAAAATCAGGGACTAGACAGGGCTGCCCCCTTTCTCCTTATCTTTTCAATATTGTGCTTGAGGTACTAGCTCGGGCAATTAGACAACATAAGGAGGTCAAAGGGATACAAATTGGTAAGGAAGAAGTCAAACTATCATTATTTTCAGATGATATGATAGTCTACCTAAGTGACCCAAAAAACTCCACTAGAGAGTTCCTACAGCTGATAAACAACTTCAGCAAAGTGGCAGGTTATAAAATCAACTCAAGCAAATCAGTAGCCTTCCTATACTCAAAGGATAAGCAGGCTGAGAAAGAAATTAGGGAAATGACCCCCTTCACAATAGCCACAAACAGTATAAAGTACCTTGGGGTGACTCTTACCAAACATGTGAAAGATCTGTATGACAAGAACTTCAAGACTATGAAGAAGGAAATGGAAGAAGACCTCAAAAAATGGAAAAACCTCCCATGCTCATGGATTGGCAGGATTAATATAGTTAAAATGGCCATTTTGCCAAAAGCAATATATAGATTCAACGCAATACCCATCAAAATCCCAGCTTAATTCTTCACAGAGTTAGAAAGAGCAATCCTCAAATTCATCTGGAATAACAAAAAACCCAGGATAGCTAAAACTATTCTCAACAATAAAAGAAATTCTGGGGGTATCAGTATCCCTGACCTCAAGCAATACTACAGAGCAATAGTGTTAAAAACTGCATGGTATCGGTACAGTGACAGGCAGGCGGATCAATGGAACAGGATTGAAGATCCAGAAATGAACCCACACACCTATGACCACTTGATCCTCGACAAAGGGGCGGAAAACATCCAATGGAAAAAAGATAGCCTTTTCAACAAATGGTGCTGGTTCAACTCCCTCACCTTCTATCTGCTGCCCCCATCATTTGGGGATCCAGTTGAAAACACCCTGTCTTTGATTCCTTCCCCACCTACCACTAAAATTCTATCTTCCTCCAAAATGTATAGAGTCTGTAATGTCCTCCCATTCTCATTCCACACCTCCTGGTTAGCATGTGTCACTTTGACTTAGTTAGGGTTTTACTGCTGTCAACAGACACCAGGACCAAGGCAACTCTTATAAGGACAACATTTAATTGGGGCTGGATTATAGATTCAGAGGTTCAGTCCATCATCTTCAAGGCAAGAATATGACAGCATCCAGGCAGGCACAGTGCAGTAGGAGTTGACAGTTCTACATCTGAAGGCTGCTAACAGAATACTCACTTCCAGGCAGCTAGAATGAGGGTCTTTTTTGTGTGTGTGTTTTGTTTTTTTGTTTTTTTCAAGACAGGGTTTCTTTGTATAGCCCTGGCTGTCCTGGAACTCACTCTGTAGACGAGGGTGGCCTTGAACTCAGAAATGTGCCTGCCTCTGCCTCTCAGAGTGTTGGGATTAAAGGCATGCGCTACCACCACCCTGCTTAGAAAGAGGGTCTTAAAGCCCATGCCCACAGTGACACGCCTACTCCAACAAGGCCACAACTCCAAATAGAGCTATTCACTTGGCCAAGCATATTCAAACCATGACACACTTCTACCTTAAATCACAGCAATAGATGGCTAGTCACCTGGAAGCTGGCTTCCATTCTAAGTCTTTCTCCAAACAGCAAGAAATGGGGTTGGTTTGGTTGGTTGGTTGGTTTTTAGAGACAGGGTTTCTCTGAGTAGCGTGGTTGGCTGTCCTTGAACTTACTCTGTAGATCAGGCTGACCTCAAGCTCATAGAAATCTGCCTGTCTCCTGAGCTGTGCAAGTGGGATTTTGAGTTGTTTATCTTCCCGTCCAAGGAACTCTATGCAGGATGGAATTGTTTCAGTCTTGGAGGAAACTGTTATACCACACTGTGGCTCTGGAACATTGTTTTCTATATCCTTCAAAAAAATTAATTTATTTTATGCCCAAGGGTGTTTGTCCTGCAGGTATGTGCGTGCTCTGCTTACATTCCTGGTTCCCGAGGAAGTCAGAAGAGGACCTCAGATCCTCTGTGGTTGGAGTTAGACGGTTGTGAGCCTCGATGTGGGTGCTGAGATTCAAAGCTGTGTCCTCTGGAAAAGCCACAAGTGTTCCTAACCAGTTGGCCATCTCACAACTCCTCTCCACCCTTTCGGTGTAAGGACCAGGTCCAGGCACGAGGGGCAGTGTGTTCCACCCTCTTCCATGTTGAACTAAAAGGACCCGGGAGCCCAAAGGCCAGCAGAGGGCAGTGAAAGAGAAGTTTGATCAACTGGAGTAGCTGAGGTTATGGCAGCCAGAGTCAAAACAGGTCATCATGAATCCATCCCACGAGTGCAAAATTCTGGGTTCTGTAGCATGCAGCACACCTGACTAGAAAAGGTCGTGTGTGCGCTCGCGTGTGCTGCTGGAGGTTTGGATGTGGCAGTCACCCTCCGAACCTGTTTCTTCAAAATAAAAATAAAAGTACATGGTAGAACTTAAAGGCTTTCTTCACTTTCTAGCAACGTGGTCAGGTCAGGGCCGAAGGGAGGGAGTTAGGGTGATGGAGTCAGCTCACAACACGAGAACCAGAGAGAGGTTGAGCGAAGGAAAGGAGAGCAAAGAGTTCGGGATATCAGAGACCCTCTATAAAGGAACCGAGTCCAGATTCTTGATTCTGATCATAAATTCCAAGCTCACGGCCCGGCCCCACCCTGAAGTTCCACAGACCGAAGACCATCGCCACTACTCCAACTTCGGGGAAGAAAGAGGACGAACCTCTTTGTGCACTCATTTCTGAACTGCCTTGGCAGCTGGATCCAGTCTTGCAACCCAGGCCCACTGGGTTAGCCAACCTCAAAGGCATCAGCTACCCACCGCCTCCCGGGCTTGCTTGGTCAGCCGCGCCCCCGCCCCGCCCCCGCCCTGCCCCACCCCGCCAGCATCCCTCGCCTCCGCCTCTGGGCCGGAAGCCCCCTCCCTCTCCGTATCCCCCACCTCCCCAGTCTCTACCCCCTCCCAGTCCCTCTCCCTGCTTTGGTCCGGGAAACCTCTGTCCGCCCTCTTCCTGCTACTTCAGCTCCGCCCAGGTTCTTCCGTCCATTCCCGTAGCTGAAGACCGGCCCCGCCCAGGATCCGCCCTGGCCCCGCCCCTGCACCCCCACCCGGCCACGCTCCTCACCGAGCTGCGGGAGAGGGGGTGGCTTGGAGGCTGCTGCACCCTTCCCTGGCCCCGCCCCCAGCCCCCGGAAGCCCCTCCCCGGCTTCAGCCCCGCCCCCCGAAGTTTCTTGGGCCCCGGGCGCCCGGCGGGACAGAAGACAGCAAGCCGCCGCCCGGCTGCGCGTAGATGGAGCAAGCAGAGCCCGCGCAACGCGGGCAGCAGTAAGCGGCGAAGCCGCCGGACCTCACAAACTCGCCATGGAGGAAGAGGTGAGGGCGAGGGCTGGGCTAGACGGACGACAAGAGTGCTGGGCTTGGTTCCTGCACGCCCTACTTTCACGGGTCTCTCCCTCTATACAGTCCTTCTCTTCCTTCAAGCAGAACCTGGACCGATGGGGTAGTGGCAGGGTGGAGGTCTGCATCCTTAGTTTATGTTTTGGGCTTTTCTCACCAACTGGAAACAGTGCCTGTCATGAGTCCCATTGGATTGATGGGGAGACTGAGACTCTGGAGAGTTGGGTGACTTGCTGAAAGTAGACTGGGTTGCTGTGCTTGAATCCCGTTACATCCTTTCTTGGCTTTCTTTGCCTGCCTCAGCCAGGTCTGCTTCTGAGGGGTGTGTTAGGGGAGGGAAGTTCTTCAAGGTCCCGGGCCACTGTCTCAAGGAATCTGAGACTGTAACGGAGGCTGATGGCAGGAACGAAGAAATTGCTTTTGTCTTCCTTGTGTAAATATCTCAGAGTCCCCAGTGCTCTTGAGCTGTGTCTATCTGAGGATGTTAGTTGAAGGGTCAGGTCAACTGAGTCTCCCAGTAGCAAGGGCTGGATCAGCAACGCCCCTTGAGCCTCTTCTGCCCTCTGCATACATTCTGGGAGCATCCTCATCAAAGGATCCAGTATACAGCAGTTATTTATTGCATGAGAAAAAAGAAGACGTTCTTATGCCTTGAAGGGTGGGGAAGAAAGATGAAGCCTTCCCTCCTGGAGCCACCCAGGCCAGCCGGGGAGCCTTCAGTGAGCTCAGACATCCCTGTTCCTGTCAGTGCCCACTTGCGTATTTCCTGGAGCCACTGCAAGGCTGTCTGTTCCCTCTAGGCTAGACCCTGAGTTCTGTGGGGTGGTAGATAAGTCACTTCCCCTCTCAGCCTGTGTTTCCTCTTCTATAAAATATAGGGCCTAGCCTCCTCCCCTAGTCCTAATTGTGGTCCCTGCACTCAGAGTAGGTACAGGTAGGGGGTAGAGTCAGGCCGCTATGTTTTGCTGTGGTTTCTTTTCTTGCTGTTACGGGTGGGGTGGCTGCCTGCCCTCAGTTCCACTCCTGCAGTGGCTGTGCTCTCTATCCACCGCCCCTCCCTCCCCGTGCTCCCAGAGGATGTGGGTCAGGATTACTCCATCTCCTGATCTGCTCTGGTCCCCAGTTAAAGGAAGTTCTGCCGGGGCTTCCTGGGCTCAGCAAAGTCAGCCCTGTTCTCCCTCTAGTCCCTGATCTCTAATACGGTTACTTTGTGACTCCCAGATATCAAAAACTCCTGAAGTATCTGGGTCATTAAAGGGTAGTCCATGTTCTTTCCTCCCTCAAACTCCCAGGTCTCACCCACACAGTGAGGGGCTCTCTGTGCTCGTCTTCCCTTTGGTACCCTTGACTCTTGTTGCTTCCTGCTTGTGGAGTTCACGTGTTCACCTGTGTCTCTGTATCCATCCATCTCTAAAACACCTCTTAATTATGGTCACTTATCTGCCCTTGACCTCAGGCTACCTCATCTCCCTTTCACATAATTGTCTTCAGCCTTCCTGCTTTGCGCTTCCTGGATGCCAGCCACCCCGGGGCCAGCCTCCCTCAGCCTCTGTATAGGATACAGGAGGTTGGTGCCTGTCAGGCTGAGGCTTGGTGAAGAGCTCACTTGGGCTCGAGCACCTGCCTATCTGTGTTTTCTGGTCCTCATTTTCCCAGTTATAAAATGAGAAGGGGAATCTAGAAATCTGATAATGTGTATTCAAAAGCTTTGAAAACCAAACATACCAATGGAGGTGTTGTTACTGTCTGTGGAGTAAGGTTGGAAACCTAACCTGCCCACTGCCCTCCTCACCCTCACTGAGACAGGCATGGCAGGGTCCTGTGGCAGCTCTGGTTTTATGACACTGGGCTAGGTTCTTGTTCTTACTGTTGTGGTTTTTCTTTCTGTGGTAAAGGGGTTAAGAATGTGAAGTCTTGCCGGGCAGTGGTGGCACACACCTTTAATCTCAGCACTTGGGAGGCAGAGGCAGGCAGGTTTCTGAGTTCAAGGCCAGCCTGAACTACAGAGTGAGTTCCAGGACAGGCAGGGATACACAGAAAAAACCTGTCTCGGAAAACAAAAAACAAACAAAAAGAACGTGAAGTCTTTTTTTCCCCCTTTTAATTGTATATATATGGGTGTTTTGTCTGTGAAGCACTTGCCTACGGAGACCAGAAGAGGGCATCAGATAGCCTGGAACTGGAGTTAACCATGTTGGTGAGCTGCTGTGTGTAGGTGCCAGAAATTGAACCCAGGTCCTCTGGAAGAGTAGCTAGTGATTCTAACTCTGAGCCAGCTCCCAGCACCATGGGAATAGGAAGACTCTGGTACCTTTTTGCCTTTAATTCTCCGCAGACACCTACCTTCCTAAATTGCTTCTTCACCAACCCCAGGCCCTTGTCCCAGCAGAAGGCTAGGACGGGGGAATCCCTCAGGGTAAGGGCCATGAATTTCCCAACAGATTCAAGAGTCCCCTCAACCAGGAGATACCCACCTAACCCTCCTGAAGCTTCTCACAGACAGGCTGTCTGTCTTTATTAGCCTGGAAGATCCTTTGAGCCAGGGCCTAAATTATTTCCTCTCTGTGTACTTTTTATTTTTATTTTTATTTATTTTATTTTATTTTATTTTTGGTTTTTTCGAGACAGGTTTTCTCTGAGTATCCCTGGCTGTCCTGGAACTCTGTAGACCAGGCTGGCCTCGAACTCAGAAATCTGCCTGCCTCTGCCTCCCAAGTGCTGGGATTAAAGGGGTGCACCATCACCTGGCTGTGTACTTTTTAAATTTGAGACAAAGTCTTATATATAGTCCTGGCTGGTGGCCTAGTACTCCCTATGTAGACCAGATTGGCCTTGAACTCAGAGAGTTGGCTTCTTCTGTTGGTTTTTGTCAGTTGTAACTCTGTTGTAGCTTTTCTTTCTTTCTTTCTTTCTTTCTTTCTTTCTTTCTTTCTTTCTTTCTTTCTTTTCTTTTCTTTTCTTTTCTTTTTTTTTTTTTTTTTGGTTTTTTTCGAGTGACGATTTCTCTGTATATCCCTGGCTGTCTTGGAACTCACTCTGTAGACCAGGCTGGCCTCGAACTCAGAAATCCGCCTGCCTCTGCCTCCCAGAGTGCTGGGATTACAGGCGTGCACCACCACCGCCCAGCTGTAGCTTTTCATCCAATCATTTTCTGCACAAGGTCAGTGTGACCTGTCTCTTTTCCCCTTGTTTTTTAAAAGAATAGCCATGAGACAGTCTGGTGTCAGTCCTAGGTAAGCAGGCCGATGCCACTGGGTACTTCAGGAACTGCTTGCCCTGAAGTAGGCTAAGGAAGGCCTGCTGAGGATGACTGGGAGGGAAACAGTGGTCAGCTGGTCAGTAAGAGAGGAGCGGGAGAAACTGGGCTGAGCAAGACAAAACCTTCCCTGTGAACCCTGCCAAGGGGAGGGGTGCCTTGTTAAAACTTACTGGGGTGTAGCCAGCCCCCTGATGGGAGGAGGTTTTAGGGGCAGGGATTGAGTGGGGTGGAGCCTAGGGGCAAGTTCCAGGACCCTGGTGTTCAGCCAGGCCTCCCATAGGATGGCTAGACTTTGCTTCACACCATCTGTAACGCCTCAGCTGTCCCCTCCGCTATCCCAAAATGCCCTCCTGCTCAGTCCCTTCCCGGTCCCACCCACCCTTACAGACCTTAGTCTAGCTTCCCTAACTGATTTAGGCTTGGTGTTTGCTGGGCACTGGTGTTTGAAGGTGACAGCAATCAGGGCCTAAGTCCCAGCCTCGGCTCCTAGAGGCTCCAGATGATGTGAAGCTGTATGTGTCAGGCACTGGAAGTGACAGGTGGGGGAGATCAGGGGGATGTGAGGTCCTTTTAAATTGTGGGCTGGTGGGTTGGACACCCTGGCATCAGAACAAGAACTTGGTGCTCAGAGGTGGGAAATGTTAACAGCAGCTTTGTTCAGAAGACTCTGAGAGCTCAGGACTTAGAGGTGGCCAGCAGTGCTGGTATTGCTGATGGAAGTGTTTGTGTGTGCAGTATGGGGGCATAGGGGTTCCTGTTCCATAGTTTTCTCCTTCTAGTCCTGGACCCTGTGACAGACTTAGGTTCCTTGGCATCCCACAGCCTCTGAGACCCTAGCACATTCCTATCAGCTAGGGAGAGGCAATTGGGTATATGATTAAATGAGGGATCTTCCATGTTCTTGTCAAAGAGCCCTGAAGTTCTTCCCTCTTCCTCTGGTGGGGTAGCTGTGACTGTCCTGCATCCTCACTTCCTCATTCCTCCATCCAGGAAGATCATTTGGAACCAGCCTACTTCCCCATTTCTCCTGCTATCCACAAGTTAGAGAGAAGACCAGGAGAGACATGCTGCATTCTTGGAGGTCTGAGGCCGGCAGCTCAGCAGCTCTCCATCTAAATTGAGAATCATAAGAGCAGGAGAGGAGGTCCCTGAGACTCAAAGGGGGGGTGGGCAGTGGTCGGCAGGGACAACAGTAACAGGAGCGACAGCTGCCAATTACTAAGCTCAAGGTATCCTAGGAACTGTTCATGTGCCTTATCTTCATTTAGTAACAAGTGTGTGTCAAGCCCTTGACTGTGTGCCAGGTAGCTCACAACAAAACCCCTCATCCTCAGGGAGTCCTATAAATACTTGATCTTAGTCAAAAGGCAGAAAAGAAATGGATTCCTATTTCTTACAGGAACTGTTAGCATCTCCATTTCCCAGTGAACAAACTGAGACATAGAGAGAGCTGATGTTATTTGCCTCTGGGCCATGTAACTTGGGCTCCAAAGCCTGTGGTCCCGGGGAAGCAGTATGTGTTCCGGGAGATGGAAAGGCCACAGAGAGAAGCGATCTGGATCCTCGCTGCCGTGACAGAAAAGCCAGGCCCTGCCCAGCTCCTGACAGATCACCACACTTATATCTGCCTGGGCTTGTCCTTCCAAAGACATCTGTGGCCACAGGGTATCTCTGGGGAGAGGCGTGCCTCTTCACTGGGGCCCCTTTTTGGAGCTCTATGTAAATTATAACGTAGCTGAAATTAGTCAGTGTTGATTTCCTTCTCGTGTCCTCTAAATTCTGATGCTGTCTTGATCCTTTCTCCACCACCCTCCGTCATTCTCAGTTCCCCAGTACCTTCAGCACCGTGGTTAGCAAATAGGGCATATTTAAAATTTCCTTTTTACGTTATGTCCTCAGCTCTCATTAGGTATTAGAGAGGAGGGTTAAGTGCTGAGTACTCAGGTGAATCTGACTCCATCCGCTAGGCATGTAGACAAGTGTGTACCCAGCCATCTGACAGGTCGTGGATGGGGCATGAGATGTGAGTGACAGGCCCAGAGGCTGCAGCGTGCCCTCCTTGTGCAGAATGGTCTAAACTCATTCCTATACCAGCCTGAGATCAAGAAACAGTTCTCCAGGCACTCATCAGAGGAAGTAGGCACCCCACGACATGGGGATGAGATCTCAGGAGTCCCTGCTTCAAGAGAGGGAGCTGGATTGGGTTTTCAGGGAAAGTCTTGGGTTGGGTGTGGGAGGGTAGAGAGTCCAGTTGCCTTATAGCCTTCCTGATGCTCCCATCCTCACAGGCCTCGCCTAAACATCCTCTGTTCTGGGAGGTCTTTCTTGGCCACCGAACCACAGACTAGGTTCCCAGTGTCCTCTTATATACCAGTGCCTGCTTGTGGCCTTTTCTTAATTTTTTCATTGCACTTACATGCATGTGTGTGCACTAGAGTGTGTATGCATGTACATATGTGTGTATATGGACATCAGAAGATAGGCTATGAGAGTTGGTTATTTTTGTCCACCATGTGGGTTCCGAGGACCATTTCTGGATGAGGTACTGCATCTGTGCCTTCATAGGCTTTGCAGTAAAGTATGAGTTTCTGGGTATTTATTTGTTTAGCTGCTCTGTCTTCCCCAATGTGAGAGTAGGCTGTGCTGCTTTTGTTCTCCTGTGACATGTGACATTATATGGGCTCAATACATTTGTTAACCAGTTTAATAAACACCAAAGGGCACAGGAGTGGGAAGGAAATGGGTTCAGAGAAACCTGCTTTAAATTTTGATTCTGTCTCTCTAACAGTGTGACTCTAGTAAGTCACCCTTTTTCTGCGTTTCAGTTTACTGTGGCTTGTGGCTACAGGTGTCTCCATCTTGGATAGCAATTGTAAAAGTTAAGTGGACCTGTGAGTGACATACAATGCAGCAGCTCAGTATAAGAAGGTGGTTGCTACTATTGCTGTTTATATATAGAGATCTGCTTTGAGGGTTCCTGGGAAACCAAATGTAGGATGGTACACTAGCTGCATTCCCTATGTGATGTGTGGACCCTATAGTGTCATGGCCACAGCCCTCATGATGTGTTCTGGCCCTGTCTTACAGAGTAAGGAGGGGAGCGAGAAGCCTCGTGGAGCACGGACTGCAGACAAGGCTGGCTGGATCAAGAAGAGCAGTGGGGGGCTTCTGGGTTTATGGAAAGACCGCTACTTGCTTCTCTGCCAAGCCCAGCTGCTGGTCTACGAGAACGAGGTGAGGACTTGCTTGGCCCTGGCAGCAGTGGCAAAGCGAGACAGGCGGGCCAGGCCAGCAGGAGCCGCTAAGACGGTGGCTGGAAGACTCATCCACTTTTAGTTTTGTTTGTTCCTTTGGCTCCTTGTTTGTTTGGTTTAAACTATGGTAGCCTTGGCTTACCTGGACCTTGCTCTGTAGACTAGGCTGACTGGCCACAAATTCATAGAAACCTGCTTGCCTCTGTCTCCTGAATGCTGGGATTAAAGGCGTGCACCACCACGCTGGCCCCCACTTCACTGACATGCTGTGCCACCCTGGACAAGTGTCTCATCTCCTCCGGTCTCTATGTGTAGTATGGGGATGATACTTCTAGGGGAAAAGTGAGGGTTCCTGGGTAAGGGTTCTGTGCCATCCATGCATACAGTATTTGAATCTCCTCAGCTACCTACCTGTATGCGGGAACTTCCTGGTTTGGGCCAAGGTTTCATGGAAGAAGTATTTGAGAAAACTGAAGGTGTTTCAGTCAGCATTGGCACTAAAAATACCAATTAACCCTCCTTAACTGCCATACTCTTTTGTTGTTGTTGTTGTTTTGTTTTTTCAAGACAGGGTTTCTCTTTGTAGCCCTGGCTGTCCTGGAACTCACTCTGTAGACCAGGCTGGCCTGGAACTCAGAAATCTGTCTGCCCCTAACCTCCATACTTTTTTGAAACTTTATTTTTATTTTATGTGTATGAACATTTGCATATATGTATGTATGCACTGTGTATATAGTACTGACAGAGGCCAAAAGAGGGCCTCAGATTCCCTGGAACTGAAATTACAGGTGCTTGTGATATATATGGGTGCTGGAAACCAAACGGCTCCTTCGCAAGACTAGCAAATGCTCTTAACTGCTGAGCCATCTATCTAGACCCTAATTATTTATTCTATCTGCCTGCCTGCCTGCCTGCCTATCTATCATCTATCTATCTATCTATCTATCTGTCTATCTATCTATCTATCTATCTTTATTACTTATTTATTTATTATCTATTTATTTAATTTTGAAACAAGGTCTCCCTATTCATTCCGACCTGGCTTGGAACCCCCTATGTAGCCCAGGCTGGCCTCCCAGAGACCCACCTGCTTCTGCTTCCTGAGTGCCAAAACTGAAGGCACACACTACCATGATGGGGCCTATGTTAGTTACATTTTAATGAAAGGATGGTGAGGGCGGGGTGGGAGGGTGGGGTGGGGGTAGGGACAGTGATGCTGACTTCACCGTCTCACAGGGAATGGAGGACTCGGTCTAGAGCCAAGCCCAGTACTCTTTCCACCATGAGACACCCGCAAGTAAACCTCAAGTTTTACTTTTGGTTGAAAAAAACCTTAAATGTTAATTACATGATGGGAGTGGTAGTGCTCACCTTTAATCGCAGCACTTGCAGAGGCAGGAGGATATCGGACTTTGGAATTGCCAGGGTGCCTTCAGCTTTTCCCTCCTCTCACACTGAGCTGACACTTGTTAAACACTTGCCTGTTTATATACATGTGTATGTGCACAACACGTGTGTGTAAGAGTCTATCTGTGAGTGAGTGCTCCTATGTGACAAGTGCATGAGTGGAGGTTGGCAAACAGTCCTGGGTATCAGTCCTCACCCTCTACCTTGTTTGAGGCAGGCTGTCTCTCTGTGTACTCGAGGCTGGCTGGATCATGTGCCTTCTGGGGGTCTCCTGTCTCTGCTCCCCATCGTACAGTAGAAATGCTTGGATTACAGACACATGACCATGTATTCCGCTTTCTATGTGAGTTCTGGGGCTCAGCGTGTCAGGCTGTGCAGCAAGTGCTTTTCCTCACAGCACCATCGCCCCAGCCCGAGATGACAGACACTTCTGCTCTCCTCATGCCTCCCACAATCCCCACACCTTCCCACTTAGACCCTCGGCCCCTTCCCACTTTCAACAGGCTTAGCATTTGGACAACTAGGAACAGTAAGATTGCTAGCTTTATACCTATAATCCCAACACTCAGAAGGCTGAGACAGGAGCATTACTTGGAGTTTGAGGCCAGTCTTGACTACAGTGTAAGACCTTGTCTCAAAAAAAAAATTAAAAAAATTTTAAAAAGCTACAGCTGTTAGTTAAGGAAGCATCAGAAATGCCCTTATATGAAGCCTTGAAGGGAAGGTGGCTTTTCCTCTTGGTGCTGGGGTTCAGGCTACCAGAGGGCCTACCCACCGAGAAGGTGGCAATACTGCATGCCTTTGGCAGATGAAATCCATGAAGATGTAAGGCTTGCATCTTGCTTATCAACCTCTCTCAGCCCCCATTAAGGCATCTTGGCAAATTCCCAAGTGCCTTGGGCCAAGAAAGCCTATAAACCGAGTTGCCTTTGAAAAGCACTTCGACTGTCCTGGGTAAGTCCCCAGGAGTCAGGATGGAGATGCTGTGGAAGAACAGCAAGGAATGACAATGTGCAGTCAGCCACCCAGATGTTCTGTACTTACCAAATTAGTATGTGCCACAGCTGGGAAGGCGGCAGCTAAGGGATATTTTTATTAGGAAAAAAAAGTGTGTATGTGTGTGTATGTGTGTGAGAGAAAGATAGGGCTTTTCCAGTGCCAGCTGCTGTAGGGGTTGAATGACTGGCTCTCAGCTGTCAGCCCACCAGACACTGCCATCCATGTCCTAGGCTGCCTCTCCACATCTGGCCACAGCTGGGAAGCAGGGAGGGTTTCACATTCCCTAAACATGAAAAATCCAAATCACACTTTAAAAAAAAAATCATATTAAAAAGTTAACTGTTCCCAGAACCTAGCACCCAGGGACGGGAGCTTGGCCCGGAGAGGAACTGAGGAGTTGCTTATTGGTTCAATTCCTCTTCCTGATGTGAGGAGCTAGGCGAGTGCAGACGGCTCTTGGCTGTTTCTCTGTTGTCAGAGGCTGATGTTCCAAAGAATGCTGCCCCCGCCCAGTGCCTCCCCCTTTATCCTTTCCCCTGAACTGCAGAAGGCCCTGGATGATTCAGCAGTTGGAGTGTTGAGTTGTCCCAAGCCAGGCAGCCTTGGGGAGCTGGGTGGTAAAGATGGACTGAGTGTGTTCCTAAGAGAGAGCCCTCGGCTGGTCCACTGGGAAGCCTGGCGATGGGTGGTGCTGCTGCTGTGGCCTCTCCCAGAAGCCCAGGGAGACTGGAGGTCTCACTCTAGGCTGGCCACCGTTCTAGCAGACTGGTCCTATGTTCATTTTTATTTTAAAGGCAGGGTTTGTGTAGCTGGAGTTGGCCTCGTACTAGCTAAGGATGTCCTTGAGTTTCTAATTCTCTTGCCTCCTCACCACTCCCCCCCCCCCCAAGTGCTGGGATTCTAAGTGTGCGACACTATGTTGGCAAGTTGTTATTGTCAACTTGACAGAGGCTAGAGTCATTTTGGAAGAAGGAACCTCAGTTGAGAAAGAGCCACCACCAGACTAGCCTATGGGCAAGCCTGTGGTTCGTTTGCTTGCTTGCTTATTGACAGGGTGGGTCATCCCTCAGTGGGTGGTGCCACTCTCCCGGCTGGTGGCCCCTGGTGCTATGGAAAAGCAGAGTAGATTGTGGAGAGCAAGCCAGGGAGCAGTGTTCCTCCATCAGCTCCTAGGTCCAGCTTCTTGTTCCTGCCCGGATGTCCCTGAATGATGGACTTCAAGCTGTAAGATGAAACCAACCCTTTTCCCCCCAAGTTGGGTCACAGTGTTTATCACATGATAAACCAAGATAGCTGCCAAGCCTGATGGCCTGGATTCAGTCCTCAGGACCCACATGGTAAGAAGGAGAGAAGTGACTCTCAAACTGTCAGCCTTAAGATGGCCACCATGCCTGGTTTTCGTGGTGTTGAGGATTGAACCCAGAACTTTGTATATTCTAAGCGAGTGTTCTGAGCACCAGAGTTGTAGCGCCAGTCCCTGTAGTCCTCTCTTGAGACCTGCTTCCTGTAGAGTGCCACCCAGGGAGCCTAAAGGAGACATACGCACTGAGAATAGCGCAGAACCGACCAGGCATGAGATGGGCAGGACTCTGTGCTCTCTTGTGCCAGGGCTCAGCATTCCTGCATCTAACATTGTATTTGTACCTGGTGGTGCTTGCCCCCAGCAGTGGGTAAGACACAAGAGCACCAAGATTTAGGGGCTCATGGCAGATAGCAGGGAGCTTATTTACTTGTGCGATGGAGGGACATGTTCCATACTGTTATTGTGGCAGTTGGAGGACAAATTGAGGGGGTCAGCTCTCTTCTTCCACTGTGTGGGTCCTGGGCACTGAGCTCAGGTCATCAAGCTGGGCACTTAGCACATCTACCTACTAAGCCATCTTGCTGGCTCCCTGCTTTCCTTTTTAGTTCTTTTTTAAAAAAGATTTATTTATTTTATTTATATAAGTACACTGTAGCTGTCTTCAGACACACCAGAAGAGGGTGTCAGATCCCATCACAGATGGTTGTGAGCCACAATGTAGATGCTGGGAATTGAACTCAGGTCCTCTGGAAGAGCAGCCAGTGCTCTGAACCGCTGAGCCATTATCTGCAGCCCTTATGTATTTAAACACACACACACACACACACACACACACACACACACACACACACACAAACACAATTTTACTTCAATCATACCCCGCTTCCCCAATTATCTGTATATCTCCCTCCAGCTCCCGTTGAACTCTTTCTTCCTAAGAAGTCCTTCATTTAGCCAGGAAGTGGTGGTGTACATCTTTAATCCCAGCACTCAGCAGGCAGATCTCTATAAGTTTGAGGCCAGCCTGGTCTACAGAATCAGTTCCAGGACAGCCAAGACTACACGGGCACTCTGTCCCAAAACAACAACAAAGGGTCTTCATTTACTTCCATTTATTTGGAATTTGTTTGGGTTTTTTTTTTTTTTTGGAGTTTGTATGTTTTTGTTATGAGACAGTGTCTCACTGTGTAGCTCTAGCTGTTCTGGAACTCACTATGTAGACCAGGCTGGCCTTAAACTCAAGAGATTCACCTACCCCTACCTCACAAATGCTGACACTAAAGGCATGCACCACCACTGCCCAGCAAAACAAATCTTAAAAAACAATAACAATAGCAACAACAACAATAAAACCTTGTCAAAGACCATGCTTGGGAAGTCAGGTCCTAATTGAGAATTTACCACAATTGTTTTGCTAAGTGAACATGTTGTCAAACTGCCTTAGAGATATATGCTTATGACCATAGCTTAGTGTTGCTCTCAGCTTTGGTCAGGGAATCACTTTTTCAATTTCTTTTTTCTTTTTCTTTAAAGTTTAATTATTTCATGTATGTGAGTACATTGTCACTGTCTTCAGACACACCAGAAGAGGGCATCGGATCTTCATTACAGATGGTTGTGAGCTACCATGTGGTTGCTGGGAATTGAACTCAGGACCTCTGGAAGAGCAGTCAGTGCTCTTAACTGATGAGCCATCTCTCCAGCCCGGGGAATTTCTGTTTACAGTGTCAAATGTCAATGCAGAGTCAAAACTGATCAAAGTGTTGAGAATAAGTAAGTTTGAGTGCTCAACCCGACACAGGACATAGATATCAATCCCTTTAAGGATCAGAGAACGTCATGAGAGTGGCAGAGGATGAAGGGGTGCTGTGAAACACTTCTTCTGGCCATGAGATGACCGTTGCAACCATAGACTCACAACAGCGATGCCTGCTAGGCCCACCAACAGTCTATCATGGATGGGGTAGAGGATCATGAGGCCCCACCCAACCCTGAGGAGCTAGGCCTGTCAATGGTGGCTGGGCAAGGAGAATTCATATTCCTGGGTGGTGTGACTGTTGTTAATATATTCTTGCTTAAGTAAATAACACCTTACTTTGCCCATGTAAGCAACCCTAGTTAAATGTAGTCGGACACAAATACACACACACACACACACACACACACACACACAACATACTGGGTATGGTGGTGCACATCTTCAGTTTTATCACTTGAGAGAGGCAGAGGCAGGGGGATCTCTGAGTTTGAGACTCAGCCTTGGTCTGAGTTCCAAGCCAGCCATTGGCTACACACAGAGAGACCCTATCTCAAAAACCAAAAGCCAAAACAGAACAAAAATTGTGCATGAATTATCTTATGTGCATGACTGTTCCCCTACATGTATGTTTGCGCCTGGTGTCTGTGGAGTTCAGAAGTCATCAAATCTCCTGGAACTGGAATTATGGATTGTTATGAGCCACCATATAGATGCTGGGAACTGAACCCAGGTTCTCTGCAAGAGCAACAATTGTTCTTAACAGCTGAGCCATCTCTCCAGACCCTGACAGGTTTATAATACCAGATATGAATTCTCTTCTGTAGAACAGGCTTCAAATTCAGTCAGAAAG
The DNA here is from genome assembly GCF_947179515.1 of Apodemus sylvaticus. NCBI lineage: Eukaryota > Metazoa > Chordata > Mammalia > Rodentia > Muridae > Apodemus > Apodemus sylvaticus. Next base: position 63,459,970 of record NC_067478.1, read on the forward strand.
AAGTTGCTTATACCCCTAACAGCCGTGACACTGTTACACCAATGATCACATCTTGCCTGGCTGTACCTTCCAGTGCTGTGAAAACTGGCCGGCTGGGGGGGGCAGCCTCATGCTCAGTTCCATGATTCTCTGTCCTTTGGCCAAAGTGTTTGGTGTCTTTAACAGGTTTGGATGTTCTTAAAGGTCTCGAGGCTGCTGGGATTGAGTCTGTCTGGCATAAACTAATGGTACTCAGGGGTTTACTTACACCAGGGTCACCTGGAGTAATAGTTAAAAAATGCAAATTGCCCACAGCACTCTGGGAAGCAGAGGCAGGTAGATCTGTGAGTTCAAGGTTCATCTGGCCTACAGACCAAGTCCCAAGGCAGCCATGGCTACACGGAGAAACACTGACTTGAAGAAAAAGCACACTGTCAAAGTCCATGCTCCCCAAGTTTATGATTGGTGTTCATAAAGTTGCATTTCTAGCAGGTTATCAGGTAGCACTAATGCACCAGCAGATCCTTTTGTAGACATTTCCATGACCTTATGGTAAATGGTAAGGAACATCAGGGGCACCAGATCCTACACTGGGAGGGCCTTTGGCACAGAGCCACCAATTAAGAAGGCATCAGTCAGCCCTGTGTGGTGGCACACTCTTTCAGTCCCACTGCTTAGGGAGCCAGCCTGGGCTACATAGCAAATTCCAGGTCATCTATGGCTACATACACCACCCCCCCCCCACACACACACATTCTGCTTCCCAGGAAGTTGTACCAACTGGGTCACCTCCAGAAGAGGAACCAGTTGACCACTATTAAGGTAGAGAGCTTATTCCAGGCAGCTTGCTGAGAGGTGTCCTACGCCCCAAACCTTCTAGAGTCAGGGCTGGCAGGCAGGAAGTTTAGAAGGCAGCCTGGAGTTGTGTGACAGAAGATTTTCTGGGGAGACAAACCACACTCATGTACTCACCCCAGATAGGGGACCCATGGCAGACCAAAGTACGGATACCAACAAAGTCCAGCTTGGTTGAGTTTTATTGGGGTTACAAGAATATGGGTGAGAGGTTGTTTACAGAAGCAGAAATGACTCAAAGATAGCTGCATTACCCAGGCCACCCCAGCATGGGTACCAGCTCAGAAGGCTGGGACCTGGAGCACACCACACAGCCACTAGGCAGCTCAGCAGGTTGAAGAGCGTCCTCTCTAGGTGTCCCCAGTTAGGTTAAACCTGAATCTGGTCAGTTCCAGGGAGTTCCTGAAGCTGGTTTGTTGTTATTTTCCTCCCTGCAGGATGGAATGTTTCGATCTGGGAGGAGTCGACTACCTGACAACTGGCTAGTGGTAGGGACCAGACACTGTGTGGCCCTGAGCCTACACAGTGAGAGAACTAGAGAGACAAGCTGAGCAGGGGGATGCCCTTATGCTCTGGTCCTCTCTGCTGTGCATGGCCTTCAGCCTCAGCTGAGGGGCCCCTCTACCCAGCCAGCAGTCAAGAAGAGGAGGTATCAAGTGAGGGAGCCAGCTCAGGCTCACCGGGCTGAAGGTGGGACATGTGAGCCCACACGTGTCCGGTTCATACTCTTCATGGAAAGCTCGTCTTATCATGTCTGTAGCATCCTGTATTCTTCTAGGCTGCCTTGTCCACAGATCTCTGCCTGGCCACTGACCCTGCACAGACCCTCAGGCATCCTTTTCTAAGTCTTCCTAGCCTCTGTTTCTGGATCTGGTCCCAGGCACTGGATCCAACCCTTAGGCCCAAACCCACCCCCATTTGGTATCCTCTTTCTTACCAGGACGGTAAACTTCGTGGATACCTGCAGCCAGCCCAAGCTGACACCATTTCCTTGCCGGGGTCTGAATACCACCTCTTGGTGATGCAGTGTTCTTGCTGAGTAGGGTCAGAGTCTGGAATGCATATTCAGTGGTTGCGGTTCCCTGCGGAGCTGGCCCTCACCAGCCCACTTCTTTTGTATCTCTTCTTCCAGGATGAGCAGAAATGTGTAGAGACGGTGGAACTCGGGAGCTATGAGAAGTGCCAGGACCTCCGCACTGTCCTCAAGCGGAAACACCGCTTTATCCTGCTGCGATCGCCAGGGAACAAGGTAGATACGATTCTGAAAGCTGCCTCCCTGGAAGCCGGGATCTGTGGGGAAAATGCAGGCTGGGCTTGGATGGAGGACAGCTGTGAATGAGGCCTCTACCTCCTCAGGCCCCTGACTGAGTCTGGCCTCCCCTCCATCCTTCCCTCTGGGCTTCTCTTGGGCCCAGAGCAGGGAGGCCCCTTGCCTGGCTCTCCTCCCTGTGTGGTTTCCTTGCTTGCCAGAGACTCTGTCCTTTGGGTGCAGGTGTGCCCACTTACAGTTTTTAGTTTATTCTTATTTTATGTGTATGAGTGTTTGCCTGTATACCACAAGCATGCCTGGTGCCTGCAGAGGCCAAATCCCCTGGAGCTAGAGTTGCAGATTGGTGGTAAGCTACCCTGTGGGTGCTGGGAATCAAACCCGGGTCCTCTGCAAGAACAGCCAAGGGCTCTTTTCCACGGAGCACCTCTCCAGCCCTTGTACCACTTTTCCCTGGAGGAAGTCTGTCAGCTGGGTGTTGACATGTGCAGTTTCATGGATGTCAAGGAGTTCAGATGTGATCCTGGTCAAAGTACACAGTACCGGCTCCTGCCACACTTTGCCTGAACCTCTCCACATCACGGGGAGTCTATATAGTGAAGCTGGGTGAGGGAAGCTGGCCTGGGCTGGGCCTACTGGAACCATGCTGTCTCTCTCCCAGTTTTAAAGTTAGGAGCCAAGTCTTCAGTGGTCACTGCGGTTCTGGATGCTGGAAGAGATTACAGTCCTTTAATCCTTAGTCTGTGCTACCCAAATGTATATGTCCCCAAGACAGGAGCACAAGGCTGGGCTCAGGTTCATCTGATATCTGTGGCACAGGGAACTTTGAGGACAAGAGAATGAATGGTCTGTCTGTCAGGCCCTGTAAGCCTTTCCTTATCCTAGAGACCTGTTGCCCCTCTGAGCAGGTACAAAGTTTGCATCTGTGTTTAAGAGGTGCAGAGTACGTGGAACATAAAGGTCAGCCTTTGTATGCCATGCATGTACACTGTCCTGTGTACAGATACTGCTTGGCCTGTCAGGGTCACTGTGTGTATGTCTTCTGTGATGTGGGATGACAGGCGACGTTGCTTTGTCCTTTACCATGTCGCCTACTTTGTCAGCTCTGAGAATCAGCTAGTCATGTGCTAGGTGGGTCGCCCAGCTTGGGTCGGACAGCCCCTTCAGAGAAGCCTGTTTATACAGCTGCCCTCTCAGCTTCTGTGGTAACAGCCTCCCCTCCACCCCACACACACACCCTTTAGCCCTTCCAAGAGTTGAGATTGGTTCTGGGTGACTGGAAACATGGGCTGGAGCCAGTGGTGATGGCCACAGAGACGAAAGCTACAACCAGGCTTCTGCTCAAGGGCCGTTGACCCTCATCGTACCACACTTGGTGGGGCTCCCCAGAGGCCCTGCAAATCCTCTGCCTGTGCCTGCTTTTCCCATCGCCTTGGGTGTTCCCCAACTTCCTTGTGGCCTCTAGCTGGCCAGGAGGTCATGTGACCCTGGCTGTCTGGTCCTGAGGCTGCCTTTTTTTCTCTCTAATCAAATAAACAAAGACTCCAGTGTCTTGTGTGCCCCACTCCCCCCTGCTGCTATATCCCCACGCCCCTGTCCATGAGGTCACAGACGGTGACTGCCAGGAAGCAGGGTGGCCACTGCTGGGCCCTGCTGCCCTGCTGGTCTCAGCCAGCTTGGCCCTTTCCTCTTTCCGGCCTCCTCTTCCCCTCCCCCCTTTCCTCTCTGCCTCTCTGCCCTTCCCCCCTTCCCAGGCCTTGGCTGCCTGGTCTGCAGCCATTCTTATTACCATGGACTCTCCTGTGAAGCCTATGTTCTTAGAGCTTCTTCAGAGGGCTTGTGGCAAGGAGCTGAGGCCTGAGCCCACCAGGCATAGCTTCTTGGTGTTCATTCTGATTGTTCCTGTGGATTCATCCCTGTGACTGTCGAGCTCATTGAGGAAGGATTACACAGACTAGAACTGGATCCACACACACTTGTGTTCTAGTGTGTAGTAGAACTGGATCCCCACAAACTTGTGTTCTCGCATCCTGGTGAACCCATTGGTTAGTTCAGTAGGTTTTTCCTGAGGCCATATCTCTCCCAGGAAGCCAATACCTGGCCAGTAGAGAAGGGGAAACCGAGTCTAGCAGTTCTCTTCCCAGCCCTCTGAGGCCACAGTTATGAAGAGAGAACTCAGCACCTGAGGCGTCCCTGTCCAGTCCTGCAGCTACTGAAGTTCCCTGTGTGTTTCTCAGCTCTGAAATGCCAGTCTGTACCAAGGAGGCGGCCCCACTGACTCAGAACCCCTAACAGGTGTGGCTTCAGGGGTCACAGGGCTGGCCTAGCCACCTAGCACATCACAGGCTTGAGTGGCCTTTGTAGCCCCCCCCCCCCAGTATGTAGTTCGGTCTCTCCCTGAGCCCCTGCACCCCTGAAGGTTAGGCCAAGAGGAGGTTGCCAAGGTGCCCTAGGGGTTTTGACTTAACTGCCGGTCCGCTGCCAGGATCTAATTTAGCCTGGTCATGCAAATGAGCTTTTGGCTGCCGCTGGCATGGAGGGCGACCTGGGGTCCTGTATGAGGAGGAGGTAGTGTTGCCAGAAGGAAGTTATGTAATGAGGATGCTAAGGGGGCCAGGCCAAGTGCACTGTACTATGGTATTACATAACTGACTGGCGGAGTGGCAGGAGGCGCTATCTAATACCAAGGTGGGGGATGGGCAAGCTGGCCACACCAACAGAACTAGGGCGTCTTGAGGTCAGAGAGTAGGCAGTGGCCCAGGAACAGGGTGAGGGAAGGAATCTAGGGCCAGTTCATTCATGTATCGTCTCATTCACTCACTAGCTATTGAACACCTACTGTGTGCCTTAGTTTTGATCATGTTTAATTGCTCCATAGTAAAACATGTTATCCCATTTTTACAGATCAGAAAAGTAAGACTGTGCAGGTGAAGACTGGGTTACTATGCGCTATGGTCAGCCCCAGATTTAGTTTTTTAGGTACTTTATTTTTTATCTTTTAAGACACTCTAATACTTACAAGCTGGCCTCAAATTCTGATTCTCCTGCCTCTGTCTCTACCTCCTAATGGCTGGGACTACAGGCATGCACAGTATCACCTGGTCTGTGTGCTGTGTGCTGGGGGTTGAGGGCGGGGCGTGGTGCTTGCTCTGCAAGCTCTCCACCAATAACTAAGCTACATCCATCCCCAGCCCTAGAGAAATCTTTTGAAAACCCTTTTTTCCTGGAGATATGGCCCAGTAGTAAAGTGCTTTCTAGGTACGTACAAGAATTCAGATCCCCAATAACCCTGTGAAAAGCAGGTGGTGTGATGCTCTGCCTGTGATCCCACTGCGCGGGAGGCAGAGACATGGACCCTAGAGCAAGCCAGTTAGTACCTAAGGCAGAGAGTGAACAGGGAAGACTCAGGATCTCAGGCCTCACGCCAACCTTAGACACACACACTCACACTCACACACACACACATTCAAACACACACACACATACTCCAACACCCATGTAAGCGTGTAGTACACATGCCATGTATGTGTACATATATAAGAAAAAAAAAGAACTATCTACGATCAAACACACAGACTAAAACAAAACAAAACTGCGTCTCACTATGCAGCCACAGCCCTTGGCCGGCCTGGAACTCTATGTAGACCAGAGTAGCTTCAAATTTAGAGATCTGCCTGCCTCTGTGTCTGCCTTTTGAGTGCTGGGATTAAAGACATGCACCACTATTCCTGACTAATATTTTGTTCACTATTTTGAGCAAATAGTTCAGAGGCATTACATTCACTCTTCAGGTGGTCCATCTCCACCACCCTTCTTCGGAAGTCTTAAAAACGTATAAAGCTCAACCCGAATCCATTAAATTCTGGCTCCCATTTTTCCTCTTTGGGCCCTGGGCAGTCCCCACTCTACCTTCTGGCTCTGGTTTTGGCTTTTCCAGGTGCCATGTGGGGGACAGGGGTAGTCAGTCGCTGGCTTCTTGTGTCTATTACACGTGATTTTATTTATTTATCTTAGCCTGAGACAGAGTCTTATGAAGCAGAACCATACCAGGACCCTTTCTACAGGGCAAGGCTGGTTCCCTCCAAGCCTCTGGAAGCTGCAGGCTGGAGGGCCCTCTCTTGATGTGCACCCTCCCCACTTACAGCCCAATGCCAGAATGCTCTGGGGCATTTAGCTACACTTTGGAATCTGGGTTGGGATGCTTCCTAAAGACCCCAAATGTGAGTTCTAAAAATATCTGCCATCCTCCCTGCCTGTCTCTCACAGGTCAGTGACATCAAATTCCAGGCCCCCAGTGGGGAAGAAAAGGAATCCTGGATCAAAGCTCTCAACGAAGGGATCAGCCGAGGCAAGAACAAGGCTTTTGATGAGGTATGGGGTGTGGTCCTCTGGATGGTCCTTCGTTTCTGACCCAGCAGTCGAGGAGAAGACTGTACCCACCTCTCTCCAAACTACCCCTCAGTTCTGTCATCGATCCAAACATAGGGACATACTTCATTTAATCTCCTGAACGACCTTCAAAGTGGGTGCTAGTGTCTGGTTTCTACCAGTGAAACCGAGGCATGAGTAAATGAAGTGAAGTTTGTTTGTTTGGTTGGTTGGTTGGTTGGTTTTGGGGTTTTTTGTTGTTTTGTTTTGTTTTGAGATGGCCTCACTATGTAGCCCCTGAAAAGCTAAGACAGAAAGAAGGCCATCTTGTACATTCTGGCTTGGATCTCACTGGCCTGGATTTCACTATGTAGTGAAAGATGACCTTGAACTTCTAACTCTCCTGCCTCCATCCATTTCACAAATGCTAGAATTACAAGCCTGCGCCGCCAAGCCTGGTTTTATGAGGTGCTATAGATTGAAGCAGGACTTCCTGCCTGCTAGACAAGCACTGTCCCAGCTGAGCCACATTCCCATCCTTTAAGTAATTTGTTTTAAATTAAAAAGCACATGGGCTGGGAGCGGAACTGTGGTAGAGCCTCTGCGCAGGGGCTCGGGCTCGGTCACCCACACTGAAGGGGAGCAGAAAGCACATAGACCATCCCTGGCCACACTGTCTACCCTTCCAGAACAGCCTCAGTGGGTAAACAGCGGTAGTGTGGCAAACTTCCAGCTGGGGATGAGCTTAGTGCCCATGAGGGCCTTTTTAATTTTTTTATTTTTTGAGACAGGGTTTCTCTGTGTAGCCCTGACAGTCCTGGAACTCACTCTGTAGACCAGGCTAGCCTTGTACTCAGAGATCCACCTGCTTCTGCCCCCTGAGTGCTGGGGTTAAAGGCGTGGGCCACCACTATCCAGCCCGTGAGCTCCTTCTTCACTTGGCTTTACAAAGCCTGAGCCATTCAGGGTTTCCCTGACTGTCTGCAATGACCTTCCATCCCTAAGGCTCCTGTGCTGTAGTGGTAACTATGGAAACACTGACTTAAAAGGTAAGGCTTACAGCCTGGTCTACAGAGTGAGTTCCAGGACAGCCGCCAGGGCTATACAGAGAAACCCTGTCTTGAAAAAATCAAATCCAAAAAACCAACCCCCCCCCCCAAAAAAAAGTGAGGCTTAGAGTGAGTGGGTAGGTTATCCTGTGGGGCTAGGGTCTTCTAGGAAGGATCTGCCTTAGACATCACGTGTCCATAGCTGTTTGGGTTACAGTGTATTTTAAGGACAACTTGGATGACAGGAGATGAGAATTGAGCAGAGCCTGTGAGTCCTGTGCTCACCCAAGTCACTGAATCATGGTCAGACTTTCACCTTATGGGAAAAGTTCCTATGTGGAAGAAGAAATGGTGCTCCACGTCACGGATGCTAGAAAGGCCACAGAAGCCATGGCCTCAGAGGCAGTTTTGGCTGGTTCTTCTGCTCCTCAGCGGATCACAGGGACAGGCAGTTCCAGAGTTCAAAGACCAGCTCTCCCATGTGTTGAGACCACCTTTCCTGACTATGAACAGATGCTATCCTCCACAGAGTCAGGCCCAGCCACAGCGGCCCTGCCCTTTCCTGGCCTGGGCATGGCCTTGGGAGAGTAAGAGAGGCCAGGGCAAGACCTAATGTACACTAGGTACCAGAGGATCACGGTCTGGCATCTCCTCCTGCTCCACTGCTCCAGCTGAGCCCCAAACAGCCTCAGGGCTGCTCATGTTTGGGCAGGAGGGCTGAGCTGAAGAGAATAGCTGTGGAGGACAAGGACACTTCATACCCAGTAGAAGGAGCACCTATGACAGTGTAGACAGAGAACAGAGGGAGCACCTATAACAGTGTAGACAGAGAACAGAGGGAGCACCTATAACAGTGTAGACAGAATAGAGGGAGTACCCATGATAGTGGGCAGGGAGAGAGAGAGAGAACAGAGGGAGCACCTATAACAGTGTAGACAGAGAACAGAGGGAACACCTATGACAGTGTAGACAGAATAGAGGGAGCACCTGTGACAGTGCAGACAGAACAGAGGGAGCACCCATGATAGTGGGCAGGGAGAGAGAGAACAGAGGGAGCACCTATAACAGTATAGACAGAGAGCAGAGGGAGCACCTGTGACAGTGCAGACAGAACAGAGGAGTACCCATGACAGTGCAGACAGAACAGGGAGCACCTATGACAGTATAAACAGGGAGGAGAGGTCCCAGTACAGAGGAACGTGGAGGGGGGTGCTGACCCTGCTGAATGTGAGGGGCCGACCTTGACTCGGAGTCTGCCTGGGCACAGTGGGTGTTTCCTACTCTTCCTAGATCTGGCAGGGACTCACCTGCTTCTACCTCCTTCCCAGGTAAAAGTAGATAAGACCTGTGCCCTAGAGCATGTGACACGGAACCGGGTGCGTGGGGGCCAGCGTCGACGGCCACCAACAAGAATTCATTTAAAGGAGGTAAGGCCTTCCTTCTGCCTTAGTAATGGGAAGTCAGCTAAGCCTGGTATTCCAGGCCCTAAGGGTGGCCATCAACATTCGGGGCTAGCCTGGAGTTGAGGCTTGCTAAGTGGGATGTGTAGAGGAAGGACAATAAAGATGTCTAGGCCCTTTTTCTACAAATGAAAAAGGTGGTTCACACGGGCACCTTGAACAGCAGAGAAACAGGCTTGGGAGGGTAGTGCCTGTGACTTAGAGATCAGCTTCCAACAGGCAAATGGTCCTGTTCCTCCTAGTTAGCTGTCATTAGTTTGGTAGTAGAACAAGTCCAGGGCACGAGGGACCATGGCGGAGTAACTGGGTCTTAAGCTGACACTAGCTTAAAACCCAACAGCGCCGGTTTCAGCCGACAAGTGGGAGTGAGAGGGACTCTTGCTGGGGGAATTGGTGTGAGCCGAGGCACCAGGCATAATAAGAGCTTAGGTGTGCGAGGGGCTCAAGTGGTGTGTGGATTAGGCTGGGAAGAAGTAGGAGAAATTATGGCGCCTACGATGCAGGGTTAGGGATGTGTTTGAAGAAATGTTTCAGGGATCAACCCAAGATCTTAGTAAGGTGGATTTGGGTTGAAATGAAGGAAGAGGGGGTCCCAGACTCTGCCAGCGGTTGACAGGGAAGAGAACTGGATGGTGATGCACAGTAGGAAGCGAAAGGCCTCACAGGGCTTCATGCATGCAGGCAGTGTGGGAGAAGGTATGAGGGGGACAAGGGGTAAAGAGTGGGCGGTCACACTTGCAGCATATTTTCAAATCACGGTTGTCACGGGGTATAGAGCCTCAGGGACCCCCTAAGTAGGAACCATTGACAGGAAGAACACTGGGTGGTTTGAAGGTTTGTTCTTGATATTAGACAGCCTGTTCTTATCTGTCAGCTGAGAGAGGAGTTCCAGAGAGATAACTGAGAAAGGGTTCTCCGGGTGGAGGAGGTGGGGTAGGTTGAAGACCAGCCTTGGAAAAGAGACACTCTGTGGGGAGTTAGGGGAGGGACCTGCCTCAGTAACTGTTCTAGATGTTGGGTGAACATAAAAGGGTGTGAAGGTCCCAGCCAGGACTCCACCCACCCCGTCCCCATAACCATCTGAGGCTCCCTGGGAAGGTCCCCATACTGTGAGGAAGATCCAAGAATCAGGCAAAGTCAAGGGGAAAGGCGGGTCAGAGTCTTTAGGCAAGCAGTAGGTGAAGTAGCAATATGGGGGAACCTATAATTGACCCAGTGGCCATCCAAGATGACATCTGGATACTACCCCACCCCAGGTAGCCAGTGCAGCTTCTGATGGGCTCTCACGGCTGGACCTCGATGTCCCCGACAGTGGACCACCAGTGTTTGCTCCTCTCAGTGATATCAGTGAAGACCAGCCCCAGGAGCCACCTCGGGCTCTCATGCCTCCCGTCAAGCCTTCCCCAGTACCAGAGGCCTCTGGAGCTGAGGACAGCAAGGAGACGACGTCTGCAGGAGAGAGAGCCCTAACCCCTGACTCAGCAAGCTCTGAGGCCGATCCTGAGAACCAAGAGGATGCAGAGACCCCAGCGAAGGAGGACAGTGACTTTAAGAGGCTCCCCAACAGCACCTTGTCTGAGAAACTGAAGGTGAGCTGGGAGAACCCCAGCCCAGAGGAGCCTCCTGCTCCCGAGAGTGCACAGTTGTCCCCTTCGGAGACTCCAGAGGCTGCCCCCAGGGAGAGCAAAAAGCCCCCTGCACCCCCTCCCAAGATCCTGTCAGAGAAGATGAAGGCCTGTATGAGCGGGGTGGATGCTTCTGGTCCATCCCAGAGTTCTGAGGCCCCTGAGGCCGCTTCCCCAGACCCAACACAGGTGTCTGTGAATGGCGTGGAGGATGATCCTGAGTCTGCCATACAGGCCACCGGCATCCCTGGACCTGCCCCAGAGGATGCGGCAGCATCCCCGGCACCGCCCCGCTGGGACTTGCCATCCCAGTTTCATCCTCGCTCCTCTTCCCTTGGGGACCTACTCAGAGACAGCCCTCAGCATCCACGACTGCCCAAGGAAAAGTTGTATCGGGCCCAGCTGGAAGTCAAGGTGGCTTCAAAACAGACAGAGAAATTGTTGAACCAGGTGCTGGGCAGCGAACCGCCACCGGTGTGTGCCGAGTCCTTGCTCAGCCAAGCCGTAGAGCAACTAAGGCAGGCCACCCAGGTCCTGCAGGAAATGAGGGATCTGGGAGAGCTGAACCAAGACACCCCTGGGCTAGTGCAGAAACGGAAGGAGCTGGTGACCCTCTACAGGAGAAGTGCACCCTAGGCCTGTCAAGGCCCAGGCACAAACTCACCTACTGCCCAAGGACCCGCATCTGTCACTACCCAACTTTGCTAAGAAATGAGCTACAGCTCAGGCTGTAGACGCACCACTGGGTACATCAAGTCTGGCCGGGACTTGAGGCTCCCGATGTCCTTTCTACTCCACTCTGGCCTGGGGCTACCTGTCTGGCTCCCTGTTCTGGCCTCTTGTCTAAGTTCTGGGCTTGGGATGCGGAGTCCTGTGGTCTGTGTGGTTGGTGAAGACTGCCCCAGGGCTTTGGCACCATGCTTGGAGTTTCCAGGATGGCACCATCTCTATTCTCACCCCCAACAGTTTACATTCCTGACTTCCGGGTAGAGCACAGCTCAGCTGCCTGAGGCTCCCATCTTTGGTCTTCAGGCAGATTCCCACCAAACACACCCACTTATCTATAGGTAGGTGTAGGGGCCTTGGGTCCAGGCTGTAGTGAAATGTGACATCTATCAGCTGAGTGAAATGTGGCCTTTAGCTGCAGCCTGAAGTAGGGTAAGGGTCTGGGTGAAGGAGCTATTTACTCTGTTGGTTGCCCTCTCTGCAAACTGAGGGTCTTCTCCGCAGCATCTCTACCCCTTTGGAGAGCTGTGATTGGATGCTCAGATCTAAAGAGAACCCAGGCTTCCTGGTACAGTCCCAGCTCCTGGGCCAGCTTCTGTCCAGCCTTGCATATTCCTAAAGATGAGAACCCTAGAGTGGTCTGTGTTAACATCTGAAAAACTTGTATGAAATCATCATTAATCAACCTCTAGAGGCCCCGCCCCCACCCCAGCCTTCTGTGCCTCCCAGATGGGATTTATCTGAGTCTCTGTGGGTCTTCCTCAGCTGGAGCAGCTCTGACATCCTCCCCTTTCCTTCACATGCTGGAGTCTGTGACTACAATCCACCTATCAGGCCCCTGGTGGGCTGCCCCTCCCTTACTTAGTGAGAGGAGTGTTTTCTCTCCTCCCTTTGCCTCCTCCCTTCCCTGTCGCTTCTGGCTCTCGGAGCTGCCCTTGCGTCTCCAGCACACTGCAGCAGCCCGCAGGACTGAGTCTGGAAGCTCGCTGGGGGAAGGAGAGGTCACATAGGATCTGCCTTGAGGATTCTGCATGTGCACTTTGTTTACTGGAAGAGAAGGGAGGGTCACAGCAACACGATGACATTTCCACTTACCCTGTTCCCAGCTGCCAGTTTTGCCAACCAAGATCTGCCAATCAGTGCAGGTTGATGCCTTCATTATTATACTGCCCCTTTCTAGCCAGGTAGTGGGCAGGGGCAGGTAGACAGCAGTGCCTTGGCTCGAGAGCCCTCACCCCCCCCCCCCACCTGTCAGCTTCAAACCACATTCCTTGGGCTCCTATGTCAGCCTGCCTTTCCCTCCATCTCCTGTGCAAGAGCAAGAATGTCCTCAGGTGACCAGTCCCAATCCCCTGTCATCTTCCCTTGGGGACAATCATCCTGTACAGTAGCAAGGGTGCTGTACCTCTGCCAAGCCACCTGCTTCCAGGAATTAGAGCCTGTCTGCTGTCACATGACTAGTCGGGCAAGTAGTTCTGGGGCTAATGGGCCTTAATGGTCAATGCCATTGGTTCCCTGCTGGTGGGGTGGGGTGGGGACTGCACAGGACCACCTCCCTGCATCCAAGGTCTTCTGCTTATGATCCATCTTTCTTGAAATTTGGCAATAAAATCTCACTTTATGGACCTTCCCTGCCCCAAGCCTGTATGTTGCTATGAGAGCTAGCCTGAGGCTGAGGCTGGGCGCCAGTGAGTAAAGGACTTGTGGCAGTTGGTCAATGGTACACCAGCCTTCCAAACTCAGTCCCAAAAGGTAGTTCTCATGGTCCTTTAAACATGTAAATATGTACTTTTAAAAAGTCAATTTAGGCAGGGCAGTGGTGGCACTCAGGAGGCAGAGGCAGGGGGATCTCTTGAGTTCCAGGCCAGCCTAGATTGGAATATACAGAGATAATAATAGCAGATGTAAAGTCAGTATGATATTTGTTGGGGATCTTTCTTTCTTTCCTTCTCTCTCTCTCTCTCTCTCTCTTTCTCTCTCTTCCAAGACAGGGCCTTACCATGTAGTCCTGGTTGTCATAGAACTCATATAGACCTATACACACAGAGAGCTATATAGACCAGGGTGGATTTAAACTCACAGAGGTCTTCCTACCTCTGTTTTCCAAGTTGTGGAATTGAAGGCATGCACCATTACACCCAGTACTCATTTATTTTTTATGGTGTAGCCTTAGCTATCCACACATTCATAGCAGTTATGTCTCCGCCTCCGGAGTGCTGGAATTGAACACATGCTCCACCACTGCCCGGCTTTTTTGTGGTTTTGTTATTTTTTGTTTTGTTTGAAAGTTTCACCATATAGTTCTGGGTGTCCTGGAACTGCCTATGTAGACCATGCTAGCCTGAAACTCAGAGATCGACTATCTTCTTCATCCCCATTTTAAACTTGAGACAAAAAAGAATCTTGATATAAGGCACAACCTGGTTTTAAACTCGGATCCTCCTGCCTCAGCCTTTCCAGCACTAAGGATATAGATATGTACCACTGTTGTTGTGCCATAACCCCTTAGGCTTTTAAAATTAACGCAGCCTGACCTTTAACTCTAGCTTAAGATGAATTTAAAGCTCTGGTCTTTACGAGTCCACTTCAGAAGTGTTGGGGTTACAAAAATGTGTGCCTAGATGACAGCCAGCTCTCTCCTATTAGTAATAAACCTCTTTTGAGTTTGGGGTTTTGTCATGTTTAAGTTGGCACCTGATGTAGTAGCATAGTCCTTTGATCCCAGCACTTGGGAAGTGGAAGCAGGCAGATCTCTGAGTTTGAGGCTAGCCTGGTCTACAGAGTGAGTTCCAGGACTTCCGGAAACCCTGTCTCAAACAAACAAAAAGTGAAAGAAATGAAATTCCCAGCTGGAAGACTACATAGTCCTAACAGCTTTTCTCAGGGTATCCTGTCTGGAAATCCAGATCCTTGACATCCTGTGCCTCGGTGAAGATGTTCTTCAATCTGGGGATTGAACCCATGGCCTTGAACATGCTGTAAGTTTTCTTTCCACCATGCAGTTCCTCCCCTAGCATCATTGTTTATTGTAATCACCTGAGCAACAAGTCTGATTTTTTTTTTTTACCCCCACTGTGTAAATGTTTTTCTTTGATTGCTTTGTTTTTTTCCTTTTGTAAGTAACAAGTACTCTGGGAGGTATGGCAGAACAAGTGTAGTGTGTTGTATTTCATTGCATGGTCCCCCCAGTGTCTACGGACAGGTGTTTACATCAGTGATTCCAAAATGGTGGTTGTAGCTGTTTAACTGTCAGAGATTGGGCCTGGCTAGGGATGAACCTGGCTCACTGCAATCAAAACCCCATTGACAGGAATGTTCAGGAAAGCCCTGGGCTAGAGCTAAGGTCAGGCTGTCAGGATTGAAGTCCCACCCAGGAACTTGTCTGTGAGGCTCAACTCTAAGGGGGGGGGTCCTCATTTTCCCCACCCACAAAAGGAGATTGCAGTGATCTCCCCCTTGTGTGGGAAAGCACCACTGTGCTTGCCAAAGGTTGGCTTCTGTCTTCCTCTGCGAGTCTGCTGGATAGGCTCTGTGGCCAACATAACAGGAAGCACCTGACCTTGGATGTATGAACTGTGGCCGTGACCCTTGTGAATTTCCCTGTCACCAGCCTGGCATGTGACAGCCACATTTATAGGAGAGGAGTCTCCTTATTGGTGGGAGTTTCTGTTTAACCCTGACCCAGGAACTAGCTTACTGGGATGTGTTGGTGGACGGGCTAAGGAAGGATGTGGTAAGAACTTTCTTTCCCTCTGGTCTTGGGGCTGGAGGCCCACAGAGAAGGTGAGCCTTCCTGTAGAACACACTCTGCAGTCACCTCAGGCATCTCAAGGCCTGTGGGTAGTTTGGCAAACCATGACTTGGTTGCTTTCACATAGAACTCAGCAACAAGACGCGGTCCTGGTGAGCAGGGGCATTCTTCCTGTCCCCTCTTCATGTCCACTCATGCTTGGGCTCTGGAAGCACCCTGTGTGTCTGCGGCCACTGTGTTTTTTAGCTTCTCTCTCTCTCATGCTCAGTCAATCGGGCTATTAAAAAAAAAAAAACATAAAAAATTCACTCTAGCCAAGGGCAATAGTGGCACACAACTTTAATCCTAGCATTTGGGTTGCAGGCACAGGTAGATCTCTGAGGCCAGCCTGGTCTACAGAACTACTAGGACAGTAGGACAGCCAGGACTACACAAACTTTTTATTGAAAAAAGACAAAACAACCAAACCAAACCAAAAAAAAAAAAAAAGAAGAAAAGAAAAAGAAAAAAACCCCTCAAAAACAAAATACCATGATTCTGGAGGAAACAGGGTCTAAAGAGAAAACAACAACAAACAAAAACAAAAAACCACAACGAATTAAGCTTTGGAAGTAAATATACTTGGATCCAATCCCCAGGAATGGGCAGAGGACCTGGTTCAACCACACAGAGCTTGCCTAGTATAAATGAAGCCCTTATTCCATCCCTGGCACTAAATAAAACCCAGCCAGGTAGCATACATACTCTCTAATCCCAGTGCTCAGGGGTGCTGTGTCTACTACAGAGTGCTTAGCAGACCCAGCACTGTAGCCTCACAGAGCACCTATGTTTGCTGAGCCTACTGAGTTGTTCTCATCATAGAAACCTCAAGAGAAAGACAGCATTCAACCAACTTCACAGCCTATGACATTAAGAATTTGCCTAGGAGACCAAAGTTACCATTAGGGCGAGGGGACAGGACTCTGGCAGAGCATAGCCTGAGCCCACCACTGAGGGCTTCCTTCTAGCTCTCTAGAGGGTCTGTGCTTCAGGTAGATGTTCAGCCCAGACATTTGGGCTTGGGCCATCCCTATTTTCCACATCTGGAGGATGCCCTAAGGCCCCGCCTGGCTCTTCACCAGCAGGCCACGGGCAGAGTGTGCTGTGGGCTCGAAGGGCCTTCCCTTATAAGGGCAACAACTTAGCTGTGATGAAACCTCATGGACTCCCAGCTGGGTGGGCGGGGGAAGGGAAATGACTGAGGCTCCAAGGGCTACAGCTGTGAGCTCTGAGCCGCTGCAGGAACCCACCCACAAGCCTCTCTGGTCCCCATCCTGTGTCAGCTGCTCAGAGTGGGGCTTTCCAGCTAGTCCCACTGGTCTGACTGGGGAGGAGAGGAGGATCCAGGCAAGGCCTGGGAGGCTGGGAATGGGAGGGAGGATTGGCTCTGAAGGGGACTAAACCCAAGTGAAGTAACAGGACGTCTCTGGAAGCAGAAAGGGGGTCTGGACCCTGAGTGACTGCAGCCCACTGATGCCTAAGTTGGCTAAGCCCTCTGAATGCCTAGGCGAGGGCTCAGGGAGGCTCCTAGGCAGGGAAGGGGAGGGCAGGGGTCAGTTAGCTGTCAGTGTCCCCCTCTATTGCTCCTGAAGTTTATGTCCCCGGAATTCACCAGCCCACTGTCCAGCTGAGAAACCAATCATGGGATCGCAGGATATGCAGGTAGATAAGCATCTCTGAGACCGTCCAGTCTCAACTGCCAGTTTTAGATGAGGAAGTAACAGCTCAGAGGGAGGACCCAAACCTGCTTATCTGTTCTGCTAAAAATGTGTGTGGTATGTGTGTATATTTGGCTTTTCCTTTGGTTTCTTATTAAAAGTTCCTTTTAAAGAAATCACAAACCAGAGCAGGGTGTGGTGGCACATTCCTGTAATCCCAGCACTTGGGAGGTAGAGGCAAGTGGTTCAGGAGTATAATGTCACCCCCAGCCAGCTAAGGCAACATGAAACCCTGTCTCAAAAAAGAAAAAAGAAAAGAAAAGAAAAATCATCTGCAACTAGGTTAGGGGTGTGAGTGTGAGTGTGAGTGGAGGAGGAGGTCCGCCTAGCACGTAAGACACCCTGGGTTTGATCCCCAGCACAAAAATACCGAAGCGAAAGAAGAAATCCCAGCTTGATAGCTGCATAGACACAAAGGCTCTTCTACTCTCAGTTCTAGTTAGGTGTGAGATTGGTGTTTCCTTGGAGACCACATATAGGCGGTGGGAGGGGGTGTCAACATTGGCATTAGGCCACATCCCAAGGGAGAACTGTGTCACTGACATCAGTGTTCATAAGCTTCCTGGCTTGGGCTGACTGCTCAGCCCCTCTGAGTCCATCCCATCTCTCAGGAAGGAATTTTTGATGATCATTTTGGTAGGGCATCTAGCCCAGAGCCTGTCATATAAGGATTAATAAATGAGTAATGCATCGATTCCATACCAGCACCGGTACATAGATGCCAAGTACAAGAAAATGGGGTCCTCAGGCATGTGACTCCCTGCCACTCAGGAGGACAGTAAACACACTGAGGCAAGCTCTTCATTATTAGATGGTCACGTCCTATATAGCGGGGCACATGTCTCTGGCTGCTTTGGGTCAGGGAACAGGATGTGGCTTCGTGGAGGAGGTGGCCTTTATCTGGGAGTCGTAGGATGACTAAGAGTTTGCCAAACACAAGTGAGGGAGAAGATCTGAGGCAGACGAATGGCTGAATACGTTTTTCTAGACCCACAGTGAATTCCTTATGGGGTGTCCTGTAGAGAAAATGCTAAGGGATGGAGAGGAAACAGAAGCCGGGGTGGGAGGAGGCGATGATGGGTAAGAGTGCTTGGACTTCATCCTTGAAGGTGTTGAGGGGGACAAGTAACGGCTGAGGGGTGGATGGAAGGAAACCTGTTAGGACGCGGTGCTAGTGGAGCAGGTGAGGGGTGGTGGGCCTCAGTAGCAGGGCCACCTTGGGAGTGGTGTGGAGGGGTAGGTTCTCTTAGGAGTCAGAATTGGGCTTAGGGGACTTGAATGCTCCATGGATGTAGAAAGGATTAATTCTTTTTTTCTGGAATAGGGACTCTATGGGGAAAGCAAAGAACAGGAAGGATGGTGACAGGGAGGGGTCTGATGACACCAGAATTGGACTAGCCAGAGCCAACAGTCCCAGACACCTGGAGGGCAGGACCAGCACACTGAGTTTCATATGTTACTTTGGGCTAGCTACACTGTGATTGATAAGAAGATACCATCTCAGGAGAGTTCTTCCAAGGCTGTTCCTTGGCTCTTTGGGAGCTAAGCCCATGTCTGTCCTGCACAAATTCTGTCTTCTCATGCCAGCCAGATCGTCAGAGGGCAAAGGTACCAGCTGCTGAGCCCAATGGCCTGAGTGTGACCTCAGGAACCCACATGGTGGAAAGAGAGGTTACTCTTTGCTCTCCACACACATGTGCTCGAGAATTCTCTAAATAAATAAGTAAATAGCGCCAGACTGATGGTTGCTCAGGGACTGAGAGTGTGTACTGCATCAGAGGACCTGAGTTCTGTCCCCAGCACCCACATCAGGTGGCTCACAACCACCTGTAACTCGAGCTCCAGGGGATCTGGTGCCTCTGGCCTTCTCGGGCTTTGCACTTACACCCACACAGAGAAACATTCAGACACATTGTTAAATATAATACAAAAAATTTAAATAGTTAAGAACGGGTGGGGGGTGGACAGAACACTATGTTTGTAATCCCAGTACTGGGGAAGCAGAGGCAGGAAGACCCCTGGGGCTTGCTGAGTGGTCATCTTTGCTATAACTCATTGGATAACCCACAACCTCTGGCCTAAAATGGCAGCAATGCTGAGGTTGAGAACTGTGACCTACATGGGCAATGTATAGTCCCTTTACCATAACTGGACAGATTGTAAAGCGAATGGCTTGGCTTGTCACTATGAACAGGCAAGACTGTCCCCCGCAGGCTATGTTGTCAGGATCATTCATCAGCCACTCAGACCGTTAATCAGTGCTTCTGTCAGATGTGTCTCCTGCCTTCACACACAAGCAAAGAGGCTTTGTTTGCTTTCCTCCTCTGGCCTCCATGCACACATGCACAAGTATGTGGGTGCAGACACACATGAACACACACATGTGCTTTATTTCTAGGAGTCATTTCTTGAGATAATCCCCCCAAAAGACTTTAAAAGCATTTCTTTTCCCACCAGCTACCCCATAGCTGCTGGCAACAGGAAAGCCCTAGAGTGTACAGAGCAGAGCGAGCCAGGCTCTGGTCAGCCTCCCCACTCCTGTCCACAAGCTGGCCTAAATAGCCAAGTGTCACCTCTGTGGCCCTGACTGGGTGAGCTTTGCCCAAACAGGGCCAGCCAGCCCTTCTGACACCTTCCTCCATGAGGCCTTCCAGCTGAGGCAGCATTCTGGGACCACCCGTCTCCATTTCCTTTTTGCCTGTGGCCTTGGGTCTGAAAGGAAGCTGGCCTGCCCTGTTCCTTGCAGCTAGTGCCAGGCTGCTTGGAGGCTGAACTCCGAATGTCTTCAGAGTCCCCAGGGCTCGATGTGGCACTGAAGTGTGCTGTCCTGTGAACTAGGGAACATGTTGACAGAATGCTCCAGGGGTGCTGACGCAGAGACCCATGTTCTCATGCTGTCTAATGTCTCTGCTTTGGAGGAGCAAAGGACACCCCAGATCAAATAGCCCTCTGTTCTTCCCTGAGAGAACTCAGCTCAAAATCACCCATTAGGCCTGAGCCAAAGGACAGTGGCTCTGAGAGATAGGCTCTCCATGTGCTCTAGACTTTTTCTGGAGTCCCAGGAGGACCCTAGAGTTCTTTATCCTTATTTATTTATTTATTTTCAGAATATGACATTTAAAAAAATTTTTTTATTAGATATTTGCTTTATTTAAATTTTAAATGGCCAGAATACGAAATTTTATTACTGTGTTTCCATTGTCAAATTTTATGATCTTGATCTGCCCTTCTTGCCTTTGCATAGAGCCAAAGGAGACACATTGGCTCCTTTAACCACCTTTTCGACCAAATCCAGCAGCCAGAACTTCATCGTTTTCCTCAATGAAGCTCAAGCAGCCATCACTGGGCATGAATGCTGTGTTCTTCTTGCCGTTCTTAATGAGCTGCACCCTGATACCCTTCCTGATGCAGGAAGAATTTAGCTGTTTGGCTTCAACCCCTATTTTTTCCAGCACAATTCCCTTTGCATGAGAGGAACCCCTAAATGGATTGGTCTTCAGGGCTGTGCCCAAGTGGGCTTTCTTCTACTGCTTATCACACCACTTCTGGTCCCGTCGGTGAGTGCAGAGCTTCCGGGCAGTGCGGAGACCTTGCCGGCGCCGTGGCCTCAGAGAGAGAGAGAGAGAGAGAGAGAGAGAGGTGGTGCTCTTTGTCTCTTTTTAAATGTCTGGGTTCTTCCACAGGACTAAGTAGTTGGTGGGCTTCATGGCATGAGCCTTCCAGCTCTGTGATCTTTGAGAAGTTATCTAACACTCCAGTCCTGGAGTCCTTTCTGGAGATGGAGAGCATAAAATGCACCTTTGGTTCGAAGACAGAAGGAGGCCATATCTGACCTGCTCCTGAACATGCTGGCACAGGGCCTTCAAGAAGCAGTGATTCTTTTGCCACTTTATTTTTTTTTTCCCCAAGATAAGCTTTCTGTGTGTAGCCCTGGCTGTCCTGAAACTATTTCTATAAACCAGGCTGGCCTTGAACTCACAGAGATCTACCTGCCTCTGCCTTCTGAATGCTAGGATTAAGAAATGTGCCACCACTGCCCAGGCATACCGCTGTATTATCAAAGCACGCCTCAGGAGAGACTGTCCCACGCAGGCTGCCTGGGAGTCTCAGTCAGTCACAGAAAGTCTACAAGCCGCAGACGGAGCATAGCTGGTATGTGGTCGCCTGGCATGCACAAGTCCTTGGCCTCTGTTTCTAGCACCGCATAAAACCTGTGCAGCAGGACTGCAAGCCCCTCGGTCTCTGTGCTTGGGAAGTGGAAAAACAGACAAAGTGTGGGGCGGGACGGAGGAAGGAAGCCTGTAGTGTAGGGCTGTGGATGAGGCACAGTGGTAAAAGACAAGCATGTATTTACCTTCACAAGGGGGAGACACCGGAGGCTGGTGGTCTCTGGGTTCAGTCCCAGCATTGGGGGAAGGAGGAAGGAGGAAAGAAAGAAACAAAATCAAGGAGAAGAAGCATCCAAGCTACATTTTACAAATGGAGAGAGCAGGGCAGGGTCTGGGCTCCCGCTACACAGGAGGGGGAGAGGGAGGGCACTAGCTGCATTCCCCTCCCCCAGCAGGCCACTAGCCCAGTCCTGCTGCTGCTTTCCCAGTCCTGCTCCTTTTGGTGATAAGAGCTCCAGACATCAACTGTTTCCCTCCATCCAGGCCTGGAATCGGGAAACAAGGGACAGGAATTGTCCTTCCTGACATCCCCTCGCAGGCCTTGGCTTCCTGAAATACAGCTGTGGCAGCAGCTTCGGATTTGGCAGGACTTCTAGCATTCATTTAATAAAAAACAATCTATGGGGCTGGGGGTGTGGCTTAGCCTCTCAGGCGCTTGCCTCAGACGCCCTACCTTGGATGTGATAACCCAGCACAGCATAGAGCTACATTTGGTGAGTCAGGTCCTGTAATGCTGGGGCTCACGGAGTTCAGTGTCGCTGCTGGCTGTGTAACAAGTTGGAGGCCAGCATGAGACCTTGTCTTGAAAGATAAAAAAACAAAAATGACAAAGAACCGGCTACAGGGCCCTCCTGAAACACTGGCAAGGCTGGCAGGGCCCGCCGATTTCTGGGACTACAGGGAGGAAAGCTAATGAACTTTCTGAAGGCCGTGGAAAAGCAGATATGCTGTCAGCCTCCCAAAGAGACTGGATCTTTCCGGGCCTCTGGCCCTGCCCCACAGTAAGTTCTAGACTAGCAATTGCAGAAAGATAGACAGGGCTGGCTGGCAGCACAGGGAACACACCCCGCCCCAGTGTGTCAGCTGCAGGCATCCGTGTCAAGTGCAAAAAGACCCTGCTGGGTTTGGATTGCTGCAGCTCAAGGAAACACAGGCCCAGAGATGATGAGAGATCTCCCAACAGACAAACAGCACGTGGCAGAGCACAGTGAGGCAGGCAGGCATCTGGGAAGCCACAGCCTCTGCCCTGAGTGATGTAGCCACACCTCCAGAACAGAGCTTTCTCCTCATGCGGCCTCCTGAACTCCACTGTGGTTGCCAAGACAAAGTGTGCAAATCACACCTAAAGCAGAAGCAGGCCTGGTGCTTGCTTCCTCAGGCCACTTCCTGTTTGGAGTCCAGGGCAGTCCCTTCCAGCTCTTCTTACCCAGATCAAGAGACTCCCTCCATGCCTTGGTGTGGGATCTAGGGAAGGTGAGACTGTGTATGTGGCAGAACCTACTGGTTATGTGGCTCTCCCCAGCTGCCTGAAATCTCACCACTAAAGCTGTTCCTTGGTATCATTTCCCTCTTGGATTCCTGAGACTCGAGACACATCGTGTAGCCGTGAGCTGTGGAAAATACTTCACAGTTTATGAAATACGTTCCCAGCTGATTAGGAGGGGACTGTTTTTGTTCTGAGGTAGTCTCACGTGCTTCAGGCTAGCCTCAGACTTACTATATATATAGTCGAGAATGACCTCAAAGTGCTGCTCTCTTGCCTCTGCCTGTCCAGTGTACCCATTATGCCGAACTGTAGGTCAGTCCTAGGATTTCCTGCATGGCAGAAAAGCACTTTTACCAGCTGAATTGTGTACCCCATCCCCAAACAGGTTTTTAAAAGCGTATTTACAGGTGTGTATGGTAGCTCATGCCTATAATCCCAGCATTTGGGAGTTAGAGGCAGGAAGGTCCATTAGCTCAAAGTCATCCTTGTCTATGGAGAAAGCTTGGGCTACATGTGAATTAGAATCCTCCTTAAAAAGTCACCAGGTATGATGGTGAAAATATTTAATCCTAACACTGGGGAGACAGAGGCAGGTGGATTACTGGGGAGACAGAGGCAGGTAGATCACTGTTTCAAAGCCAGCCTCATCTACATAGAAAGTTCCAGGCTAGCCAGGACTACATAGTAAGACCCAGTCTCCAATAAATAAATACTGTTTTGTCTTTCTGCAGTGTTTGGGATCAGGCACAGCATCTGATCATGCTAGGTAAATTGTCTTTTACCAGGGTACAGTCTAGCCCTAAAATTTTCCTAATTTCTAATTAACATATAACAATTGATGTTGTGATGCATATATCTATATCTATAATATGCAATGGTCAGATAAGTAACCTTTTTTAAAACTTTATTTTATGTGTATGAGTGTCTTGCCTGCATCTATTTAAGTCATACTTCTATGATATAGAACACCAGAACCTCTAAGCACTTTATATATGTGGCTAACCATCATCCCTGACTTCCTCTTCTCAGCTCTGACAATCTTACCATGGTTTGGGAGGTGTGTGTGTGTGTGTGTTTATGTGTGTGTGTGTGTTTATGTCTGTGTGGATGGATGCCCACAGAGTCTAGAAGAGCGTGTCAGAGCCCCTGAAATTAGAGCTTAAAACAGCTGTGAGCTGTCCAACATGAGTGCCGGGGACTCAAACTCAGGTCCTCTGGAAGAGAGTTATGTGCCCTGGGCCATCTCTCCAGCCTCTATGAAGTCAAGTGTGTTTTTCGGGTTTTTTTTTTTGTTTTTGTTTTTGTTTTTGTTTTTTTGAAACAGGGTTTTTCTGAGTAGTCCTGGCTGTCTTGGAACTAGCCTCAAATTCAGAGATCTGCCTTCCTCTGTCTCCCAAGTACTAGGACTAAAGTCATGTGCCACTATCATCCAGTCTAGAAATCAACTTTTTAATTTTTTATTTTTATTAATGTTTTGTTTTGTTTGTTTTCAGACAGGGTCTCTCTGTGTAACCCTAGCTATTCTGGAACTCGCTCTGTAGACCAGGCTGGCCTCGAACTCACGGAGATCCTCCTGCCTTTGCCTCCCAATTGCTGGGATTAAAGGCATGCATCACCACTGTCCCGGTATTTTTATTGCATTTAATTATGTGTATGTGTGTATCCACATCCAGGTAGAGGTCAGAGGTATCTATCTAATCCCCTGGAGCTGGAGTTACAGGCAGTTGTGACATGTCCTATGTAAGTTCTGGGAACTGAACTTGGCTTCTCTGAAAGAGCAGTACTTGATTTTAATCACGGATCCATCTCTCTACCATGAAATAAAAATATTATTTTTTTTAAAAATGGGCAACAAAACAAACAAACAAAAAAAGCCAGGGTGTGGTGGCGCACGCCTTTAATCCCAGCACTTGGGAGGCAGAGGCAGGTGGATTTCTGAGTTATCATTCTGAGTTATGCATTTGTGTGGACGGGAGGGCAGGCACATGTACCATGCGTACATGTGGAGGTTAAAGAACAGTTTTTGAGAATCAGTTCTTACCTTCTTCCATGTGGGTCCCAGGGATGTCTTTTGTCCATTGGGCCTAGTGGCAGATACCTTTATCCACTTAGCTGTTTCAATGGCTCTAAGATGAACTGTTTTAGCTTTAGATATGAGGCAAGAGATTATTGTCTTTCCATACTTGACTTGACTTATCATATCAACCACTTCTCTTGCTGTTACTGTTGATGTCTTGAGGTCTGTCTTGTATATGTATACATATTGTGCTTGCCTGTGCATGCATTTATGTAAACCAGAGGTCCACTTTGAGCCCTGTCTATCATTCATTGAATTATCTTTTGAGACAGGATCTTAAACTGACCCCAAAGCTCACTGATTGGCTAGCTTAGATGGCACCAATCCCTGGAAATCTTGTCTTTGCCCACTAACACTGGGAAAGGGGTCATGCCGCAGCAGCTGGCTTTTTTCTCCCCATAGGTTACTGGGCATCAAACAGAGGTCCTCAAGTTTGCATAGCAATCCCTTTACCCACAGAACCATCCACCCAGGCCTCATGGCCTCCAATTCTATCTGTGGAGCCAGAGATTACAGAATTTTATTGATTTATTTTTTTAATGGTCAGATTGTGTGTATGTGTTTGATTTCATTGTTGCCATTCATCTAAGAACATCTGGTTAATTCTGTACCTTGGATCCTGTGAATAACACAGTCATCATGGAAGCACAGCTGTCCCTTCCTCAATGCATTCCTTCCCTTCCTTTTCTCTGGATATGTAGCTAGTAGTGAGATAGCTGGATCATATGATAACTCTATTTTTAGTTCTTGAGGAACTTCCATACTGTTTTCCATAGTGACTACATTAATTTCCATTTCCACCAACAGAGTATGAGAGTTCCCCTTTCTGACATCTCATTTGTCATTTGCTTAGTTTGGTGATAGCCATTCTATCTGGTGTGAGATGATTCTTCATTGTGGTTGAACTATTTTGGTCCTCTTCACATCAGAGAAAGGTAGAGTAGCAATTTCAACACGTCTATGGGACAGATGAGGTCACTGAGGGAGGCAGAGGACTCGCCAGCTAATCAGAACCCCAACTTAAATGTAGGTCTTTCTGCTCTCTGGGCCTCAGAGGACATAGCAGGCAGGTTTGAGTAGGAAAGCAGAAGGGACAAGTTCTGGAGGACAAAGCTTGGCCAAAGAGGAGCATGGGTCCCTGTGGTCTGGAGGGTCTGGCAGGAGACAAAAGTAGCTTGTCAGCTAGGAGGAGTCAGATGGGTAAGAGCCTTTCCTCCAGGCTCCAGCTGTCCTCTGTGCTCTGGAAATGCCAGCTCTGTTGCCTGACACTAGGACAGCTAGGCCATCGGGGAGGCTCATTAGTTTGTTAGCACTGGCTGAGTCAGGGCCTCACAAATGTGTTCCTCATGTGACTTGAGATGAGTCAAGAGGGGAAGTGCTGGGAGGGGATTCCCAGGATACGGGCAGCTGAGGGCCTGGGGGAAGGAGGTCTAGAGATGGGCTGGAGGCTGGGCCTCTGTAGTGCGGCTGTACTATCCCTAAGTCTGAGGGCCAGTGCAAAGAGTACGATCAACTTGGAAGTGATAAGTCCCCTGATGAGCAGCTTCAGTACGTGAGCATCTCAGAGCTTCTGGTTATGGGGAAAGACCTAGCCTGGTGCCAAACAGTATAAACATAGCAAGAGCCTAGGCTTGGGCACATGGGCCCCATTTCCTGAGACATCCTATTTGCCAGGTATTTGTTTATCTTTGTAGAAATCCAATCAAACACTGCATTTGATACACACACACACACACACACACACACACAAAATGTATGGGGCTGGCAAGATGGATCAGCAGGTAAAGACACTTGCCACTAAGCCTGTGACCTGGGTTTGCTCCCAGAGAAAATGGAATACCTCAAGTTGTCTTCTGACCTCCACACACACCATAGCGTATGCTCACTTCCACTATAACAATCAATAAATCAATCCATAAAAACCAGTAGGAGCCAGCTATGGTGGCCCAAGCCTGTAACCTCAGCCCTTGGGAAGTGAGGGAAAAAAAGATTAGGAATTCAAAGTAATTCTCAGTTTCGTAGTAAGTTTGAGGCAAGTTTGGGATATAGAAGAAGCTGCCTCAAACCCCGCAGTGGTGGTGCACACCTATAATCCCAGTGCTTGCGAGGCAGAGGCAGGCTGATCTCTGAGTCTGAGGCTAGCCTAGTCTACAGAGGATAGCCAGGACTACATTGAGAAACTTCCATGTATGTCTGTGTACTATGCATGCCTGGTGTCTACAGATGTCAAGAGAGGGTTTTGGATCTTTGGAGCTAGAGTTATGGACAGGCATGAGCCACCATGTGAGTCCTGGGAATACAACCTGGATCCTCTGGAAGAGTAGCCAGTTTCTTAGCCACTGAGCCATCTCTCCAGCAACCCATTTACTCTTCCCCATTTAAAAAATATGTCTTAAATATTTTTTTATTACATGTATGTGTTTGCCTGGGGTTTGGGCATTCAACACCCTTGGGGGCCAGAAGTAGGATTCCCTGGAACTGGGGTTAAAAGTCAGCTATGAGCCACCTGGCACAGATGCTGGGAACTGAACTCATGTCTTCTGTAAGACTAGGAAGCACTGATGAACACTAAGCCATCTCAGCGCAGGCCCTGATTTTCTTTTTCTTTCTTTCTTTCTTTCTTTCTTTCTTTCTTTCTTTCTTTCTTTCTTTCTTTCTTTCTTTCTTTCCTTAAAGATTAATTAATTTATTTATTTTATGTATGTGAGTGTACTGTTGCTCTCTTCAGATACAGCAGAAGGGGGCATCAGATCCCATTACAGATGGTTGTGAGCCACCATGTGGTTGCTGGGAATTGAACTCAGGACCTCTGGAAGAGCGGTCAGTACTCTAACCGCTGAGCCATCCTTCCAGCTCCCCTGATCTTCTTAAAGGCATTTTATGGTCATCAGAGCTGATCTGGTTACTTACGTTAGTGGAGTGTGCTTCAGCTCTGAGACACCATCACTGTCCAATGAGCAATCCACAGCTCTCCAGCTGCCTGCTGTTCATGGTCCATTATGAGCCTTCCCTTCCTGTAAGCACTGACATTGTTTAACTTCACTTCAGAACAGCCCGAAGCCCTCACATGTTTCCCTTCATACACATGCACAGTCACCAAGAAACAATGTGTTAAGAGGAAGAGTTAAAGGAAATGGGGAACGTTGGCCAGAAAAGAGGCTGGTATTTTAGCACTGTGGGAGAGAACCTAAGACAGTTCCCACCTTAATCGTGAGCTTGCTTAGAACTCACTATGCAGCAGAGGCCAGCCTTGAACTCATGTCAATCCTGTTGTTTCAGCCTGAATCTCAGCACTCGGATTAAAAATACAAGTTGCTCTGTGTGGAAGAGGGATATGAGATTGGAAATGAGGACATCTAGGGAATTTCCAGATAGCCTGCTTCATCCTGTGCCTCTCTGGATCCTAGATCCTCCCTCTACTGCCCACCCCTCTACTGAGAAAGGGAGTGAGGGGTGGGGTGGAGGGCACAAAGTGGCTGGTGGTAGTTTTTGGTGGAGGCACCTTTGTTTGTCTCAGTCTCCTCAGCTGGGAACAGGGAGCAAAGATGTATGCTCCTGTTGGCATGGGCTGTGATGTGGTCACTGGGGAAATATTTTTGATCAGGGGCCACAATGATCATTAGTTCACTGACACTGAGTGCTTGCTGCAGTGAGACTGGCTTCTCCTCCAGGGATTCTGTACCTGTTTTTAAACTGTCAATCAAGTTTAGATTGGAAGTGGGTGTGGAGGTCCAGGCCTGCAATCCCAGTACTCAGGAGGCTGAGGCAGGAGGGTTAGAAAGTTCATCCTTGGCTACATAACAAGTTTGAGGCTAGCCTAGGCTATATTTGTATCCAAAAGGAAGAAGGAAGGAAGGAAAGAAGGAAAGAAGGAAGGAAGGACCCAGATGATCACTCCTTTTGAGACACAGTTTGCTGTCTATGGGGGTCACAGGCTGTACTAGTGTTATTTTGAAGATTACGTAAAATTCTATGTGAAGAAACTCAGAGCCAGAAGTTTCCAGGGACTTTTTCCTTTTTCTTTAGACGGATTCTCATTATGTAGCCCTAGATGACCTGCAACACAATATGTAGATCAGGCTAGCTCAAATGCACAGAGAGCCTTTTGCTACTGCCTCCTGTGTGTGTCATTACAAAAGGAAGATAGGATCTTGAGGTTTCTTCCTGACAGGCAAGACACTAGCCTGGAGGCTCCTCTGTGTCAAGCCTTGGAGTGAGTGTGTCTGACATCTCCAGTGGCCTGCCCCTCCGAGGGTGACCCAAGACTGCAGGCTCAGAAGGTCAGGCTCTGGTTAAACCCCGAGTCTTCTCTCCAGTCCCTGGGGCCCAGAAGTGGCTGGCTGCCAGTGTCAATGTTGAGTTCCATGCAGCTGGATTTCTGACCAGTCCTCGAGACTGGTGCGGGAGGCCCAGAACTGAACGGTCTCTTCAGGGAGGCCCATTGTCTGAATCTTGCCCTTGGTGTCACAGACAGTGAGCAAAGTTGAAACTAAGTCCGAGAAGAGACCAGGAACTGGGACCCTAAATGAGGAGCTCCTACTGAGAGGAAGGGGTGCCCACACAGGGCAGGCTAGGAGCCCTACCCCTTCTCAGAGCCAAGTCCAGGTGCTCACACTTCCAACCCCACAACCTTACCCTCTTCCCTCTGCCCACCCTGGGCCAGCAACTAGGTCTGGCTCTTACTGTAAGCCTTGTGCTTGCATTGCCAAGGATGACACCCTCACATGCAGGTGACCATGTCTAAGAGCCCCTTCTCACGGCAGCCACAGGGCCCAGGCAGGCTTGTATGAGCTGCCTCTGACCTGAAGGGTTCTTCGCACCACGGTGGAACCTCGGCCACTCATTCATCATTTTCTGGATGCTTTACTCCCTAAATTCGTATCCATTTAGTATTTTCCCTTACAGCAAGCCCTTTGAAATAGCCCAAGAGGGACACAGTGCATATTCCTGTGATCCCTGCAGCCTCAGCACCTGAGCCCTCACTAGGCCGCACCAAGAGGATTGTGGGAAGTTCAAAACCAGCTTGGGCTACACAAAGAAACTCTTTAAAATAATGATAACAATAACAAATAATAAATAAAAATAATGAAGTATTATCCAGGGTGGCACATGACACACGTGAACTCTCAGCACTCTGAGTAGTAGTGTCAGGAGAATCACGAGGTCAAGGCCAGCCTCTGCTATATTAGATCCTTTGTCCCCAAAACAAAATTTGAGTAGGCAAGAGCTTATTGTGGCGAAGATCCTTGCTGTCATGCCTGACAATCAGAACTTGATCTCGAGACGTACACAAGGTGGAAGGAGACACACAACTCCCACAAGTTGTCCTCCTGCTGGTGTGACTGGTGGCCAGTCTCAGCCCTCTTCCTAACCACACAGCCACTGTGTTCCTCTGAGGTCCTGCTCTGCAGGTGTGCCTGGCAGGAGGCGAGTGCTCCTTTGCTCCTGTGCCCAGGTTTACCAATCCCAAGGGGAAGTGCTTCCTGGTGTGCCCCCTAAGTCCTCTGCTGCAATGTCACCTCCTGTCCCTGTGTTTTGCCCTCACTGGACCTGGGATTGGGTAAAGGTGTCTTCTCTGAAGGGTTGGTTGGATCCAGTTCTGATACTGGTGCTATCTTGCTGGGTACCCTTGAGCAAGTCACTGTCCCTCTCTGGACAAGATTTTCTCATAGGTAAAATGAAGGGGCCAGCTTTCTGAAACGGGCCTTCTTCCACTTCCTCTCCCTCCCTGCAAAGACAGGGGGAGTTTGGGTAGGGCTCTAGCTTTTTCATATTGCGCTAATGGTTTCTGTTTCTCTTCCGGTTGAGGATGGGAACCTAGATCTGGATGAGCTGGAGAGGAAGCTGCTGCTGAGGGTAGCAGTCTGCCTGCCGGGGAGCCCGCCCCATCTGGGAACCCCCTCTTCGCCTTTTCCTCAGACCATTAGGCCGACGGGTCTAGGTGTTTTCAAGGATGGTTGAGGAGGCCACACGCCTGTGTCTCCATCCCCGGGTAAAACGGACGTTCTGCATCCAAACCTGAGTCTCCAAGGAGTGGGGTAGTCAGAGGCCCACTCAGCCTTCCTGCTTTCACAGAAGTGGAAACTGAGCCCCAGAGAAGTATGGCCAGGTCAGGTCAGCACCTTGGCTGGAGTGTGGGGCAAGAACTTGGAGTCCTGAACCCACTCAGGGGAAGCTGTCCTGCCTGCCATCACCTTCTGCGTGGCACAGGGACAGCAGGGCTGCTATGAAAATGTCTCTGACTCTTAACAGGAAGTGTGGGTTCTTCGCTCTGAGTTGACAACCACAGCAGCTACACACACACACACACACACACCCTCCTTCGAGCGCCAGTGCAAACACATATGCAGAGCAACCTGCTTGTTCTCCTTTGTGAGAAAACATACCATAGATGGAGATGTATCGGAAGCTCCCACTGGCTCCAGATGCCCAGCTGAGGTTTCTACTCTGTGCCCTCTGACCCACATCACATTTCATGGTAGAGAATGGACTTCAGGAGAGGAAATGAAACCAGGACACTCGGCACGCCTCTTCTGGGTTGTCACAGCTTAGCAAAAGTCCCCACACACCAGCCCCGTGGCTAGTGCCCATCAGTCCTGCAACCTGGAGGAAAACCTAAAGTTCCAACAGGACAGACCGACAAGAATAGCATCCGCTCCCCCCACCCCCCACTCCCAGGGGACCACACAGGGTGGCATACTCATGACCACCCAGAGCCAGACACTGCCCTCGATCCATCTGATAAGAGAGGCCAAAGAAATGGGAGCTTGCCTGCAGAGGCTTAGCATGTAAATGACAAAGTCTAGATTCGAACTTGGGGTCAGAAGCTGGGCAGTGGTAGAACGCACTAATCCCAGGACTCAGAAGGCAGAGGCAGAAGGATCTCTGTGAGTTTGAGGCCAGCCTGGTCTACAGAGCAAGTTTCAGCATAGCCAGAGGTAGCTAACACAGAGAAACCCTACTTGGAAAAACAAACAAATGAAAAGAAAAAGAAAAAAGGAACCTGGGGCCAGGTACTCTCATCCTCATGGGAAAGCAGCGGATTGGAGCAGTGACACTGTCAGCCCACAAAATATGACAGGGCCTCCTACAGGCAGCACACAGGGAGCAGGGCTCCCAGAAGTCTTGGTGTCTGTGAGTAAAGTTTCCCAGACATGATGACACTGGAAACTGCTTTAAAAATGAATGGAACTGGGGCTGGAGAGATGGCTCAGCAGTTGGGAGCATTTTCTGCTCTTCCAAAGGTCCTGGGTTTGAATCTCAGCAACCACATGGTGGCTAACAACCATCCGCAACGAGATCTGACGCCCTCTTCTGGAGTGTCTGAAAACAGCATATAATAAATCTTAAAAAAAAGAGAGAGAGAGAGAATAAAAGGAACTGGGCTGGGCTGTGGCTCAGCCGGCAGAGTGCTCACACAGCACGAAGCCCTGGGTTCAGTCCCCATAAATTATGCTGCATGATGAGACATACCTGCAAACCCCAGCCCTGAGGAAGTCATTCTCAGCTACATAATGAGTTTAAGGTCAGCCCGGGCTACACCAGAGCTCTGGGATGAGGCTGGAATTTTAGGGTATCCTAGTCAGTCCTAAAAGAGGGTTGTGTGCTTCTGTCAGCCCCATGTTCCAGAGACCTCCCAAAGATGAGCTGTTACAGGTGCCCAGGCCAAGGTCACGCGGCTAGGAGCAGACCTTCAGCCATGGGAAGGAGAGGGAGGAGGGAGCTGGGAGGAAGGATGCTCTGGGGGACTCAGGCTCCTGGTGGGGATGAAGATGCAGCCACCGGGCCTGGCTTCTGAGACCACAGTGTCCACCTCCAGTCCAGCTCAGGACCCTAGGTTAGGACTGGCAGGCTCTAGAGCACGTTTCCCCCAGACCCCCTACTGTTTGTGGGTCCGACCCTCCTAAGTCACCTCTCCTCCAAGGCAGCGAAGGACTTTGCTCTTTACTAGCTAAGGTGCCAAACTCAGCCTCTCCCTGCAGAGCTGGAGGGATCTGCAGCTGCTGGCTGCACCAGCAGTGAATGAAAAAGCCCCAGGTTCTGTGTCCTCACTGCTCTAAGCAATCTGGATAGTCACCAGCTGCAGGCCTGGGGTGGTCCTAGTGATTGGCAGTACCTGGATGTGTGCCTTAGCTGCAAGGGAGGCTGGCAAGGGGGTGTATTGGGCATAGTTCATTTCCAGGGTATAAACTGGATTCTTCCTTGAACTGAGAATTCTCCACATCTAGGAAGGGCTTTCTGATTCCATTATACTACCTCATAGGGATGCTGGTGAGAACTGCATAATCCACATAAGTGTGTTTTGTAAAGTACTGAGTCTAAAAGAAATGTTTAAGGGACTGGAGGATGGCTCCATTAGGAAAGTGCTTGCTATGCAAGCACGAGGACTTGACTTTAGATCCCTAAGACCTTACATAAACAACAAATTGCAGTGACACGTGCTAGCAACTCCTATGCTGGTAGTACAGGCCGATCAAAGGAGCTGGCCAGCCAGTCTAGAGCTATGGTTTTAGTAAAACAAAGCAAGACAAAAAACAAAGCAAAAAAAAAAAAATACCTGTCTCAGGAAGATGCCCTATCTAGATCACTGACCTCCAAATACACAAGTAGCTACATCTACATGCAAACACACACACATACACACACACACACACAGAGAGAGAGAGAGAGAGAGAGAGAGAGAGAGAGAGAGAGAGAGAGAGAGCTCTCCGTAAATGCAAATCATCATTCTAGTAAATTCTATATATGCTTGCTGGTAATCTCATTTGGGAAGTGGAAGTAGGAAGATGAATTTGAAGATAACCTGGGCTATGCAGCAAGACATAAACTCTCCCCTCCACATGGGCAAGAAGTAGACTTGGCTTTTGTTCTCTGCTTTATCTCAGTGCGGGCAGGGGTGCCTGACACCCAGCAGAAACTCCATCTAGCCTTTCTGGGCTTTGCTTGTTTGCCTTTTTTTTTTTTTTAATTGAACCAGAGTCTCACGTAGCCCAGGCTGCCTCCAGCCTTCCTCTGTTCTCACTTTGCTGCCCTGGCTGTAGTCTTAGTGGTTTCTGAAGACGAGACAGATGCTGCTGCATAAGCCAGAGGCCCACAGTGCCATTTACTGCCTGTTTATTGAGTGGTCTCTGAGTCACCTCCCTGCCTCAGCCCAGGTACAATAGCCTCAGCTGGCTCAAAAATGTGCGAAACTGGCTGCAAAATAACAAAAAGGCTTCAGCCTTCAAGCTGAGCAGGAAACAGCTGATCAAGCCTGCCCTGGGAGATCTGCTTCTGCTGGGAGCTGAGGAGAAAGCTTTCCTTTTTCTTCGGTGGGAATGACTTTCTTCATTTCCTATATCCATGAAATAGTGTGTGTGGGGCAGAGCAGAGGATAATGTCAGATGTCTTTAATTGCTCTGTAGTTTTTAAAGATTTTTTCTTTCTTTCTTTCTTCTTTCTTTCCTTCCTTCCTTCCTTCTTTCTTTCCTTCCTTCCTTCCTTCCTTCCTTCCTTCCTTCCTTCCTTCCTTCCTTCCTTCCTTCCTTCCTTCCTTCCTTTCTTTCTTTCTTTCTTTCTTTCTTTCTTTCTTTCTTTCTTTCTTTCTTTCTTTCTTTCTTTCTTTCTTTCTTTCTTTCTGTGAGTACATTGTCTCTGTCTTCAGACACACCAGAAGAGGGCATCAGATTCCATTACAGATGGTTGTGAGCCACCATGTGGTTGCTGGGAATTAAACTCAGGACCTCTGGAAGAGCAGTTAGTACTATTAACCACCAAGCCATCTCTCTAGCTGGAGTTGTTGCTTTTAAATTTATCTGGAGCTGGAAGATGGCTCAGTGCTTCCAGAGGACCCTGGTTCAATTCCCAGGATCCACATGCAGCACATGCCAGAACTCCAGTTCCAGGGTTTCTGACACCCTCACACAGATAAATATGCAGGCAAAATACTAATGAACACAAAACAAAAATAAAAATAATTATAAAAATAAATCATAAAATGATTTACATTTATTTGTGTGTGTGGAGGCAGACCATACTTGGGGCTTAGAGGAGAACTAGCAGGAGTCAGTTCTCTCCACTATGTGGGTCCTGGGAATCAAACTCAGTGACAGTGGCATGCACCCTTACCCACTGGGCCATTTCATTGGCCTTCTCTCCTTCTTTTTTTTTTTTTTTTTTGTTTTTTGTTTTTTGTTTTTTTTTTTGGATTTGGTTTTTTCGAGACAGGGTTTCTCTGTGTAGCCCTGGTTGTCCTGGAACTCACTCTGTAGACCAGGCTGGCCTAGAACTCAGAAATCCGCCTGCCTCTGCCTCCCAAAGTACTGGGATTACAGGTGTGTGCCACCACCGCCCGGCTTCTCCCTCTTTTTGAGACAAGGTCTCTCACTATATCCAGAGTTCACCAGTTCAGTTAAATTGACTAGCCCACAAACTTCAGGGCTCTATCTGCCGGTCTCCTTCTTCCCAGCAGTGAGGTCACAGTCACACACCACTGCACCTGACTTTTATGTGGGTGCTGGGCATTGAACCCAGGTCCTCATGCTTTAAGTAGCAGGCACTTGACTGACCGAGCCACCTCCCCAGCCACAGACACATGGAGAACACCTCCAGGGTCACAGGGCCTCTCCATGAGGGGACAACTGTAGTGAGCTGACCTGAGCCACACAGGCTGGCGCGAGCTGCGTGAGGAAGTCAGGCTGTCCCTGGAGATGAGCCTGGCCTTCGCCTTCCTCAGCCGCTCTTCCAGGAGAGGAGAGGAACACAACACTTTTGGCAGGAAGGATGAAATAGTCCTTGGACCCTAAACCTGTTCATCACGACAGCTTGAAAGGCTGCCTGGCGCGTATTGTCCACGGTGCAGACTCCGGTGGCTGGGATTGCTGGTCTGCCTGAGTTTGGGGGATGGGAAAAGAGGAGGCTACTTGCCTGCTCTGACTGACTCCTGGCCCACCTCTTAAAGTGGAAATGGTGTCCTCCCTGTTTAGACAAGGCCCTGGGGCCTGAGGGACAGTTACCAACTCCACTGCTGTGTTCCTGTGCTGTGCAACTCAGGCTGAGGCACCAGCAGAGAAGCGTTTGCTCACTGGTGGGACAGGAGGCAGCTTCCCAGAGAAAGCGACATCTGAGCCAGCCTCTAAACAATGTGTGGGGATTTAATGCTCTTGAGGAGGGAGGGGAAAGGGGCAGGTGACCTGAGGAACTGTGCTGGTACAGGAGGCGTTTGGCAAGCTCAGAGTGTCAGATAACTCAGGTGGCCAGGAGGGGCAGGCTGGGAGCTAGGAGGCCTTGCTAGCTAGCCAAGGCTCTAGGTCCGGTTTGTGACACCTAAATGACCTTGAGTTACAAAAATTCACTTTCCTCTGAATATTTGTGAGATACCCACTTCCCTGCTCAGTTTCCCCCCAGCTTCCTTTTCTCTGCCCTCCCCTTTCCTCTTTAATCCCCTTTGTACCCTTAGAAAAATGTGCTTCTACTTTCATTTAATACACACACACATACAAATACATACACACATACATACTCATACACACATACACACACATACATACACACACTTACACACATACACACTCACATATATACATACTCATACACACACATACACACAAAACATATACACACAAACATACACGTTCACACACATACATACATACACATTCACACACACACATACATACACATTCACACATACATATTCACACACAAGAACATACATATTCACACACGTACACATTCACATATATACTCATACATACATATACACTCACATACACACACATGATTGAATATAACTATATAAAATCTAGAAAAATCATGAAAGAGAGAACCCAGTGCTGGAGAGACGGCTCAGGAGTTAAGAGCACTCACTGAGCCGGCAGAGGGAGGACCAGCGTCCACACAGGGTGGATCACAGCTTCCTGCAACTCCAGGTCCAGGGATCTGACGCCCTCCCAGGCATCCTTAGGCACTTGCATACATGTGGTTTGTGTGCATACATAAAGTCAGGTATATACTCTCTCTCTCTCTCTCTCTCTCTCTCACACACACACACACACCTTTTGTCAAAGTGAAAGAAAAATGAGGAAAAACCTATAATATTTATCTTTCTGGAACTGGCTTAATTACCTAATACGATTCCATTTCTGTCCATTTTCCCGGGACCACTATAACTTTATTTTTCTATTTTGTACATTTGCCACATTTTGTACATTTTCCTTATCTATTCTGTTGGTCTTGGACACTTAAATCAGTTCTGTAACTTAGCAATTGTCCATGCTCTCCAACCCCCTTGAGACAAAGACCTGCTATATAGACCAGCCTGGCTTAAAACTCAAGACTCAGCTTGCCTCAGCCTCCGCCGAGTGCTGGGGTCACATGCATGTGCCACTGTAGCTGTTTCTTGTACCTCTAAACTTTCTTTCTTTCTTTATGTGTTTACTTAGTCTCTCTCTCTCTCTCTCTCTCTCTCTCTCTCTCTCTCTCTCTCTCTCTCTCTCTCTCGATTCAGTGGCCAACAGTGAACCCAGAGGCCTTCCTGCAAGCTTCATCTATATAGGAGAGATGACAGCCACATCTCTCCAATTGTGTCTCCCTCGATGACGTCTCAGGACTTCTCAGATAGCTTTAGCTCGAGCTTTCTGCCTTCTCCCCCCTGGGCTGACAACACGTGTGCTAGCCTCCCAGGGCCTAAATGACAAGGCAGACACAGGGGAGGATGGATGATGACTCAGCTCAGGCAAGTCGGGCTTTATCACTTCCCAGCCTGTGGCCCCGGACAAGATACAGAGCTCCCTGTGAGTCTCAGTGCCCTGCATCTGCAGGTGGAGATGAAGTAAGTGCCGCTGTGTGCATTTGCTCCAGGCAAGGCTTCCTGTTAAGATACAGGAAAGACCTACAAGGACCTCTCATGTGCTGGGACACTCCAGACAGGTGAAGATGTGGAGAGGCCATGTGATACAGATGACCGGATAAGCGCATCACACCCTTAACTCTCTCTCAGTATTTCCTTACTAAGGTTTTTCGTTTTATAAAGATTTATGTATTCTATGTATATGAATACACTATAACTGTCTTCAGACACACTAGAAGAGGGTATCGGATCCCATTACAGATGGTTGTGAGCCACCATGTGGTTGCTGGGAATTGAACTCAGGACCTCTGGAAGAGCAGTCAGTGCTCTTCACCACTGAGCCATCTCTCCAGCCGTCTTAGTTGGGTTTTTGTTGTTGTTCCATTTTTTGAGACAATGTTCCATTTTTGAGACAGTAACCCAGGCTGGCCCCGACTTGCTATGCACCTGAGGATGACTTTGAACTTCTGATCCTTTTGCCTCCAGTTTCCAAGCACTGAGATTATAGACGTGTATCACCATGCCCAGTTTATGCAGTCCCGGGGCTCTAACTCAGGGCATTGTGGATGCTAGGCCAGCACCCTGCCAACTGAACTACATCCTTATGTAGTAGTGTTTTTTTTTTTTATTGTGTTATTATTTGCTTGAGTGTGTGTGTCTGTCTGTCTGTCTCACATGTGTGTGTGTGTACTTGAGCCTTGTGTACATTTGGAGGTCAGATAACAACTTGAAGGAGTCCAGTAAGTTCTCATTCTTTACCGTATGGGTCCCGGCCATGGAACTCAGGTGGTCAGGCAGGGCAGCAAGTGCCTTTGCTCGCAGCTGTCTCACCAGCTCCTTATTTACTTTTGAGTCTTATTAAAATAGCTCAGGCTGGTCTTAAATTCAAGATTCCTGAACCTAAGTCTCATGAATGATGAGATATTGGGTGTATACCATTTTGCCAGACTCCAGAATCTTCTGTGCAGGCACCAGCGGAGGAGCCACCAGACCTGTGAGGATGGGTTGTGTAGAGCAGAATGCAGAGCCCAGTGGCAGTGCTCTTATCAAAGGAGGCCAGGCCCTGCCAACCGGAAGGCACTGCTGACTTAAAGGCGGGTCTCAGGCCGTGGGAATCCTGCCAGCGTGCCCTCTTCAGGATGTTGTAGAAGGGAGGCCTTCAAAATGGGCATCTGAGAGATCGCATCTGACAGGAGAGGCAGGGGCAGCCCAGGGCCTTGGAGAAGCTGGGTTGGACCACCGGTGAGCAGGTTCTTCATATAAGGCTCTGGAGCAAGTGGAACCGGAAGCTGGTCACACTCTGCTGAGCCATAGACCTAGGCTAGAGGGCAAGATTTTTGGAGTCTAAAAGGAGGACACTTATGCAGCAGCCGTGAGGATCAGGTATCAGTTCTTTTCTTAGTACCCAACAGGCTGAGTCCGTGTCCCACCCCAGATTAGAACCAGAAGATGGCCAGCCACAGTAGAGGCAACTCTGGCTCATGACAGGATGCTTTCCTGGAAAGGCTGGTGCATTTGCAGACCTGCCGGGGAGATAGGTCTGGAGTCACAGCCCTCAGTGATGGACATGCGCATGCACAAGCCCCAGAGAGAGAGGATACGGCGGCTACTGGGCTGGGTGGATGCAAGGATGACACCTAGCAGTCCTGACAGCAGACCGTAAGCCTTGAAGCCACTCTTGCCTCCTGTTGCCCACTCACAGCAAATCCTGTTGGTTCCACCTCCACACCAACTCCTTCTTATTCCCTCATATTGCCCTCTGAATCCCCACTGTCTCTTGTGGGGTACTCCAGCACCTCTACCATCCTCCCTGTTTCTACCCTTCTCCCTATTGTCTCTCCTTACCCTGGCAAACCCTAAGTCATTTATTTTGAAAGATTTATTTATTTCATGTGTTTTTCCTGCATGTATGTCTGTGTACACATGTGTTCCTAGTACCCAGAGTGGTTGGACCCCCTGGAACTGGAGTTATGGCTGCTTGTGAACCACCACTCGGGTATCACACTCAGTCATAAGCAAGAGCACCAAGTGCCCTTTCCTGGGGAATCATCTCTCCAGCCCTTACTTGTTTATTTTTATGTTTTTCTTCTTTCAAAGTTTTTTTCTGAGACAGGATCTCTCTGTGTCCCTGGCTATCCTGGAACTCTCTTTGTAGACCAGGCTGGCCTTGAACTCACAGAGACCCATGTGCAGCCACATCCCTGGGACTAAGGGCATGGGCCACAATGACCAGCTGATTGGTTTCTCTTTGATTCAAGGTCTGGCTATGCCAGAGACAGGCTGACTTTGAACTTCTGATCCTCCTGCCTCCATCTCCTAAGTACTAGGTTACAGGTGCATACAACTAGACACCGTTCAAGGCCAACCTATTTTACATATCTGGTTCTAGCTCAAAATCCAGATATGGTGGCACATGCCTTTAATCCCAGCACTAAGGAGTCAAGAGGCAGGTGGATCTCAGTTTGAGGTTATCCTGGTCTATGGAGTGAATTCCAGGACAGCCACAGTTGTATATAGAGACTGGGGGTGGGGCGGGGAGCAGAGAAAGAAAGAAGGAAAAGAAGAAAGACTCCTTCAACACTTCCTGCGCTGAGTGCCGCCTCTCAGATGTTCTACCCCAGCAAGCACAGATCCACTCCTTTCTCTTCCACAGTCTTCCAGCACTGCTGGTGTGGCCGCTCCACTGTTTATTTGGATGTGTTCATTCTATTGATGCACCTTGGATTGTTTCCAGTTCTTTGCTGCAGTTAAAAAAAAATAACAACCAAAGAGA
This sequence comes from Apodemus sylvaticus, assembly GCF_947179515.1. Classification (NCBI taxonomy): domain Eukaryota; kingdom Metazoa; phylum Chordata; class Mammalia; order Rodentia; family Muridae; genus Apodemus; species Apodemus sylvaticus. The sequence goes on from NC_067478.1 coordinate 63,500,141, forward strand.
ACAAAACATCCCTTCTCCCACATACCTGTAGAGATTCTTTTCTTTTTCTTTTTCTTTTTTTTTTAAATATCAGTTTTTATTCTGCCTCTATGTATATCTATGTGAAGGTGTCAGATCCTCTGGAACTGGAATTACATACAGTATTAAATTGCCATGTGGGTGCTGGGATTTGAACTTTGGTCCTTTGTAGGAGCAGCCCATGTTCTTGTCCACTGAGCCATCTCTGCAGCCCTGAGATGTAAATTCTTAGAGTTGTTATAAAGGGTGTGTACTTTGTTTTATTTTTTCCAGGGATGGGAATTCAGCCTACAGTCTTCAGTAAAAAAAACTACCATCAAGCTAAGTTCCTCACGTTGCTACAAAAACATTTTTTTCTGTCAGCCTCTGTCCAGCTGTTTCAGGACCCGGCACCATGCTGGTTTTCCTAAGGTTGCTGGTGTTCACAGGCTTCTTTCTCTCTGATGAGCTTTGGCATAATTTGGTTGAATCTTACCAGGTTCTGTGACACCACGACCAAAAAGTCACTTGGGAAAGAACACAGGGATGAATCAGTCTCCATCTCTGTGATGAAAAGGTCATCTAGGCTGGGGATCCTGCTGCTGAGGTCATGCTGATGGGAGGCAGTGAGGGCTGCAAACCAGTCCTATCTAGCAGACGCCGTAGACCAGGAACCTCCAGAGAGGAGCCGAGCCGAGTTGGGTTTGGAGCAATTGGGAAGTCCTCTGAGGAGTTCGGCCTCAGCTTTGCCCTGGCTACTGAACACTTTCTCAGATACTAGGTCACTGAATTCTCATAACAGCTTTCGGTATTGTCTTAGTTTATTGCTGTGATGAAACATGACCAAAAAAGCAACTTGGGAAGGAAAGCGTATATTTGGCTTAGAACAGGAACTCATACAGGGCAGGAACCTGGAGGTGGGAGCTGAGGCAGAGGGTTTGGAGGGATGTTGCTTAATGGCTTGCTCATTGTGACCTGCTTATTTATAGAACCCAAGACCACCAGCCCAAGGGTATCCCCACCCACAATGGGCTGGGCCCTTCTACATTAATCACTAATTGAGAAAATGCCCCACAGGCTTGCCCACTGCCCAATCACTGGGGGCATTTTCTCTATTGAGCTCCCTCCTCTCTAATGACTCTAGCTTGTTGGCATAAAACTAGCCAGTATACTTATTTATTTATTATTTATTTATTTATTATTATAAGACATTTTTATTTTAATTTTTTTTTTTGGATTTGGTTTTTTCGAGACAGGGTTTCTCTGTGTAGCCCTGGCTGTCCTGGAACTCACTCTGTAGACCAGGCTGACCTCGAACTCAGAAATCCGCCTGCCTCTGCCTCCCAGAGTGCTGGGATTACAGGCGTGAGCCACCACCGCCTAGCCATTTTTAGTTTTAAAAATTTTAAAATTGTATCTGTGTTTGTCTGCATATATGGTATGCCATGTGCAAGTTTGGTTTCCATAGGAGCTACAAGAGGGTGTTGAATCCCTTAGAAATGGAATCGCTGACAGTTATGAGACCTCAGGGAACTGAACCTGGGTGCTCTGCGAGAGCAGCAAGTGCTCTTAACTACTGCACCATCTCTCCAAGTCCTAATTTATTTTTATTTTAAATTATGTGTCTATGTCAGTCCATTGGTTTTCTAGACAGACTTCTCTTTCCCTCTTGCTTGTCAGTATCAGAAATTAGGCTTTTAGAGGTTCGTGTGGCGCCTCGGGTTGTAGTGCAGGTCTGTGACCTGAGCCACTCAAGAGGATCATGGGTCTCAAGCTCGTCTGGGCTACAGAGTGAGTTCGAGGCTAGTCTTAGTAATTTAGTGAGATACTGAGACCCCATCTCAAATCTAAAATTAATCAAGGGCAGGCTAAGTCAGGGATGGTATCAGCACTTGACGGGGTAGAGGCAGGAGGCCCAGATGTTCAAGGTCAGTTCTTAGCTGTATAGCCAGATGGAGGCCAGCCTGTTCTATATGAAATCCCATCTAAGAAAGAAAGACAGAAAGACGGACAGACAGACAGAAAGAAAGAAATACAGACAGAAAAGAAAGGGAAGACAGACAGATAGATAAAAAAATGAGGACTGGAGATGAAGTTCAGGTGTTAGGTGAAATCCTGGGTTCAGGTACCAGCACTCACAAAACTCACACCTGTAATCTCAGGCCTTGTTATGCTTAACGGTGGAGGCAGGAGGATCATTGAGGCCATACTTGGCTACGAATTGAGATAAAGGTCAGCCTGGACTGCTTGAGGCTCTGTTAAAAACAAAAAATAGGGCCAGCAGGGAAAGAGGCTGGCTGCCAAGCCAGAAGTCCTGTGTTTAATCCCCAGGCGCACGTAGTGGAAGAACAAATTCCTGGACGTTGCCCTCTGGACTCCACGGGGGTCCTTCACCAGTAGATCCAGCTCACTGGCCGGATCCAGTGGGTCAGGTTGGACTACAGCCTGCATAGCTTGCCTCTGTGGCCTAAGAGTCACGTGTCTTATTAGTGTTGAAGACAGACCCATATGCGCACACTTACACACAATACGGTACCGGCAAGCTGCACCGCTTTGCTGACTCTGGCTCCCCCGTGTGTCGACGACCGGAGCTTCAGTGGGCCTAGTGGGTTCTGCCTGGCTGCATAAGAGTTGGGGGGGAAAAAAAAACAACCCAGAACCCAATTGCTCCCAGCTGCTCTGGTTTGGATCATGCACAAAAGTTCATGCATTTATGTGGTGCTGGAGATGGAAGCCAAGGTTTTGTGAATGGTAGACAAAAGTTCTACAACTGAGATACTTCTTCAGCTGCTTTTATATTTTTGAAAACTAGAATACAGGGTTTATTTAAACAATCTAATTGAAGGCTGCAGAAACAATTACTTTGTCAGTTGAGGGTGTTTAACCACCTTTGTATTATGAGGTTGGGTACTCCTTATCAGCATTGACCTCACGCCGTTGTGGATACATCTGGGAAAAATGTGACTAAAGAAGGCTTGAGACTGGAGATGGACTCTGTAATCCGAAGTATCAAAGATTCCTGGTACTGTACCATTGAATTCTAGCCCTTGGGAGTTGAGACAGGGGCGTGTGTGTGTGTGTGTGTGTGTGTGTGTAGGGGCTGGGGGTGGGAGATCTGGAGTTGGAATCAGCCTGGACTCCCTAGAGAGATATTACCTCAAAAAATTAAAAGCCAGGCATAGTGACACACACCTTTAATCAGCACTCAGGAGACAGAGAGGGGTGATTCTCTGAGTTTGAGACCAGCCTGGTCTACATTGTGAGGACATCCAGGGTTATGTAGAGGCCCTGTTTCTAAATAAATAAATAAATAAATAAATAAATAAATAAATTTTATTAAAAAATAAAACAAGGGGCTGGGATTAGCTCAGTTGGTAGAGTACTTGCCTGGCATGCAAGAAGATGGCTTTGATCCGCAGCACTGCACAGACTGAATATTGTGATCAACACCTGTAATCTCAGCACTTAGTGGGTAGAGGCAGGAAGATTAGGAGTTCAAGTTTATCCACAGGTTACATAGGGATTTTGAGTCAACGTGAGCTACAGGAGACCCTGTCTCAAAAACAGAAACAAAAAAGCACCCTCCCCCACCCTTTCCCCCAAACAACAACAAACAAAACCCAACAACGAACAAATGGAGGAAGTGCCTTCTGATGGAATACCACTTCTGCGAAAGCTTCCTAAACACTCACCAAGTCTTGTGGTTGGACCACCAAATTAAGGAACACGTGGGAGACAGGAGCATAGCAAGTGACTCTGTGGAGAAGGATTGGCAGCATCAAGATGGTGGAATGTGGGAATGTCTATAGGACAGACAACAGAGAGGATAGGGTGGGGGTGGGACAGGGGGTGGGATTCGTAGATTAAAGGAAAAGCAAGGGCTGTGGATCTAGTGCAGTGGCAGAGCATTTGACCGCCATATGTGAGAGGCCCTGAGTTCAATCCCAAGCATTCAGGGTGGGAAAAAAGTGGAAGGACATTGTGATAAGCCAGGCAAAGAAAGGCAAATATGAATTTACTTTTATGTATAAGATACCAAGTTGATTTTATTTTTTATTTTTTGTTTTTGTTTTTTGTTTTTTTGTTTTTTTGAGACAGGGTTTCTCTGTGTAGCCCTGGGTGTCCTGGAACTCATTCTGTAGACCAGCCTGGCCTCGAACTCAGAAATCCACCTGCCTCTGCCTCCCAAGTGCTGGGATTACAGACGTGCGCCACCACTGCCCAGCTACAAAGCTGATTTTAAAGCAGAGACAACAATAGTGGTTCCTAGAGTCCAGAAAGACCATGGGGAGGGAGGTATGAGAGAAGAAGGTTAATGAGCACAGAGCTGCAGTTCGTTTATTTATTTATCATCCATATATTGATAGATTTATCACAGGTAGGGTCATAGTATGTAGCCAGGCCTGGAACTCGCTGTGGTACCCAGCCTAGGCTCTGTATCCTAAGTGCTAAAACTTCACGTGAGCACATACCAGGAAAATACTACATGTAGGAAAAATACTAATGTACATAAAAATATTTTTTAATTAAAAAGACTTCAAATATGAATTGTGGAAAAATGTTGATATGTGGCAATATTCTTTTATCTTTTCTGTAGGTTTGATCATTTCTCAATAGCATGGTGGGGCAAAAATCATCCCTCTACATAAAGAGACCTTTATCGGCTCCAGATGGAGGCGCCACAGCCTAGCATTTGGGGCCCTTGGGGGCCATTCTGAGCAACCTTTTGGGGCTTAGATAAATCTTCTGCACATTTGCCACCACTCAGAGTATCTCCCCACACCCCAGCAAGGGGGGATGGGACTAAAATCCAGAGACATCTGGGCAGTGTTCAGACATCACACAAACATATGGAACTGCAAACATCTGCATGGGCTCCCATCCTGGGGCAGTCTACTGCACTGTCCCCCACTCTGCTCCTTTGTAAGCTTCTGTTCACCTGACCAAGAACAAGACAGTTCCCAGAGACCAAAGAAGACGGGCAACGAAAGAACTCAGCAGGTATAATACTGCCATGCTCCAAAGCGTTGGCCTGTGTGAATTTTGAGCTTCTTTGGGAGGCAATGGGCGGTTCCAGGGTATCCCAGCATCTTGCAGGATGGTCAGAGATACTACACACATGTGACTCTGAAGGGAAGCTGACGTGGAAGATCACGTGAGCCCGCGTGTTGGAGACCAGCGTCCATAACAAAGCTAGATTTGGTTTCAGAAGAAGACAGAACACATAAACAATAAACAAAGGGGGGGAACCCCAAATTTTGTTTCTTTTTATTATTAAATTATAGGGAAATGGGCCGAAAGCCTAGTGTGATTTTGACTGTCATGGAATTATAAAATCGTGACCACGCTCTAACAATTAAAGGCTACACTAACGTGGAGAAGTGGAGAATGTTGGTGGCACAGTTAACACTGGGAATTTGACACTTGAGCTAGTCCCCAAAAAGAATGACAGGGACTAGCCTGCTGAGGAGAAAGGGCTGGAAGAGCATTCCGCGAAGAAAAAAGGAATAGCAGTTTCTTAGACCTTTAGGCAGCACAGAGGGTGGTTCATTTTGCTGGAGGAATTTTTACAATGTTAATTTCATTGATTTGTTTACTTTTGATTATTTTACTTCCTTTGGGTTAAAAGGTCTTTTCGCCCTTTCTGCCAGTGTGGATTCCAGAATGCCAGCCTTAGACTGCTACCACCAGTGGAGCACACACACTGGGACAACCGCACCGTCTGCTCTGGCATCTGGCATCTTCCTGCTTCCTCCGTGTTTCTGTTTGTTTGCGTTTGGTTTTGGCCAATCTAAGTAATGTAATTTATATCTAATTGTTGCTGTGACCCGATTTTTCTGATCGTGAATATATCTTTTGTCCTATGCCTAAGGCTTGCTGGGGTATTAGGGGGTCTGAAGTATCCAGAGTGGGAGGGCCTGTTGAGGCATCAAGGTTGGGAGGGTCCCAGAGGAGCTGCGCGCAGGGACCTGGAGCAGCTTGAAGGCACAGGGCGGGGGCGGGAGCTGCGGGGGCGTCAGTCGGACTCACGGATGGGCTGACAGCAAGCAGAGGCTACAGACAGAAGCAAAGCCTCCACCGCCCACTCCCGCCCGCTCTGCGCGCTCTGCTCCAGGCCCTGCGCTCTCCTCACCTTGGCAACGAAGCACGCCTAGCAGGAGTGAGCGCGGAGCAGCAGGATGGAGGAGGAGCTGGCTTGGGAGACACACGGCTGTGAGTGACGCTAGCGGGGGTGGGGGTGGGGGGACGTAGGAGCCGGAAGAACCGAGGCCTGGTGGGAGGACCCCAAGTTCAAAGAGGGCGACCCAGGGAGAGGCTGGCCCTTGGCCTGGACACCTCTGTCTTGGTCTTCTCTGTTGCTCCTGAAGAAACAGAAGAATGTCGTACGGGTGTATGGCACAGTGGCTGCGCATCTGGGACTCAGGGTGTCCCGAATGCAGCAAGCCAGGAGTGACAGCGATCCCTGATAATAATTTGCTTTGTGTGGCAGGTCTTAAAGCAGGTCAGGCCAGTCTTCTACCTTTGCTACCACGTGGGTCGGGCCTACTGCCATCTCCATATTTTCAGATGAGAAAGCTGAGGGACAGGATGAGGTCACATGACAGTATATTGGTAGAAAAGCTGAAATCAGAAATAAGAGCGCACACTGCTTGGCTGGTAGAATGTTTGTTTAATATGCACAAGGCCTTGTGCTCAATCCCAAGCACCATGCAAAGCCAGGCATGGTGGCATACATCCGCAATCCTAGCACAGGGGAAGTAGAGGCAGGAGGATCAGGAATTCAACATGGTTTTCCATCCTTTGGCTATACAGGGAGTCCAAGGCCACCTGGGCTACAAGAGACCCTGTCAGCCACCATCACTACCATCAAAACAAACACTTAAAGATCCTAGTTCACCCAGAATAAAATGGGGTGTAGACACCATATCAAAGGAGGAACCAGGATCTTGGAAAGAGGTGCTGTGGTCAGCCCTATCCCTGAATGAGAAAAGAAATTTCGGAGTCTCTTTCAGAATGTACCCAGAACCAGGACCTCTGTGCATGTGGCTTCCCACAATGCTCTCCTGGAGACCTTTGGTGCCCTGCCTGGGAGAGGAAAGAGGACTGGCTCATCATCTCCTATGAGAAGTCTTAGTCCTGCTGCCCAGGCTGAGCCCTGGCCACTGAACCCGGGGTGCTTTCTCAAATCCGCATAGTCCTCCCCCTGGATCTCAAAGTGCTGAAGCCAGATGTTACCATCTGCCCAGAAGAATGAGATGTGGGTGCTGGGCTCCCGGAAGCTTAAGCGTGGCTTTTGAATCTTGTATTTTATTATTTACTTTATTTTTTTTTTTTAGACAGATTCTCACAGTGTATTCTTGGGGAGGTGTCTTTGAATTCACTGCTTAGACCAGGCTGTAGATTTGCCTACCTCTCCCTCCAAGTGTTGGGATTAAAGGCATGTGCTTTGCTTTGTTATTTTTTAAAAGATTTATTTATTTTTATGTATATGAGTACACTGTAGCTGTACAGATGGTTGTGAGCCTTCATGTGGTTGCTGGGAATTGGATTTAGGACCTCTGCTCTCTCCGGTCAACCCTGGCCAACCTTGCTCACTCAGTCCCTGCTCGCTCTGGCCCAAAGATTTATTTATTATTATAAGTAAGTACACTGTAGCTGTCTTCAGACACAATAGAAGAGGGGGTTAGATCTCATTATGGATGGTTGTGAGCCATGGTGTAGTTGCTGGGATTTGAACTCAGGACCTTCTGAAGAGTCAGAACAGATGCTTTTAACCACTGAGCCATCTATCCAGCCCCATTTTGTTATTTTTATTTGTGTATGTGTGTTTGTACGAGTGTGCAAGCGCGTGCACACGTGTTTATTATACCTGAAGAAACCAGAAGAGGGCATTGGATCCCCTAGACCATAGTTCTAGGCAGTTACCAGTCAGCAAATGTGGATGCTCGTAACCAAACTCAAATTCTCTGTAAGAGCAGCTACTCTACTTAAGCACAGCGCCATCTTTCAAGGTGGTCTCTTCAGCCCCTTATGAGACAGGGTCTCATGTGGCCCACATTGGATTTTAACTTGCTGATACTGTCCTTGAACTCTTGACCCTCCATCTCCTAAGTGTGTGCCACTACGCCTAGCAAAGTGCTGATTATTTCAGAGCGATCACAGAGTTCTGCTGGGGTTAAAGGGTCCTTGAGGATTCTCCCAGCCAAAGGGAGAGCAGTGAGGGTGTGTGGCTCTGAGCAGAGGAACCGGCGCTCATCAAAGCTCGGGTGTCAGAGAGCCTGGTGTGCATTGCTGAGGCTGGAGATGTGTGGGCAAGCAGCATGGGCAGGCAAGCTTTCAGTCTAACTCTGTCACTTTTGTGCATGCTTTCCCTGCCAAGACATTGGCCATCTGTCCCTGGATGCACAAAGGACCAGGCTCAGTGTGGAGGGCAGGGGACAACTTTCAGGAGTTGATTCTCTCCTTCTACCTTGTTTTTGAGGCAGCAATCTCCCTTGCTGTTTCTGCCAATCTGTGGTGCATACTCCAGACTGGCTGATCTTCGAGCTTCTGGGCAATTTTCTTTCTACCTGCTATCTGATGCCAGAACTACAGATGCACGCCACTGCAACTGGCTCTTCACATGGGCTCTGGGAATCGAACTTATGTTGACAGGCTTGCATGCCAACACCTTCACTTTTACTGAACCATCTTGAGCTTTCTTTTACTTTATTTAGAGTGTGTGTGTGTGTGTGTGTGTGTGTATGTGTATGTGTGTGTGTGTGCAGGCACTTATGATATGCCTTTGGAGGTCAGGGGACACTTTTGGAAGTCAATTCTCTCCTTCCACTATGTGGGTCTTGGGGACTGAGTTCAGGCTGTCATCCTTGGTAGCAAATATCCTTACCAACTGAGCCATCTCACACTCCCCCCTTATTTGTATAGATTTTTTTTATATGTATGCCCATGTCTTTTTTTATGTATGAACATGTGACTGTGTGCACGGGTGGGTGCCTGCAGAGGCTAGAAGAAATGTCAATCCCCTTGGAAGCCAGGTGTGAGCCTTCCAAGATGGCTGCCAGGCTCTAAATTCATATCCTCTGAAGGAGCCATAAATGCTTGTGCCTGTTGACCGCTCTTTTAAAGTACGTTGTTGTTTATTTCTTTTGTGTATATGTAGGGATGTTTGTACCAGAGTGCTCGTGCAGATGTCAGAGGGGGACTTGTAGAGGAACATTTTCTCCTTTCTACCATGTAGATCCGGGTACCACACTCAGGGTGTCAGGCTTGGCAGCCAGTGTCTTTGCTCTCTGATCCATCTTGACAGTCCACTTTTCCCTTTTTAAATTGAATTCTAGGGATCTGAGCCCAATTGCTCATGTGCTCACACTTGCCAGGCAAGCACCTTACCTAAGCCATCTCCCTGTGCCCTGAAGGTGATTTGAAAGGGAGAGAGAAGGCAGAGAAGAGAGCCTGCCAGCCAGGCAAGGCAGATATGGAGGTGGAAGGGTTAAAATTAAGGGGCAAGGAGAGAAGAGGTGGAGAGATGAGGAATAAGAAGGTGAAAAAACAGGAGATTCCTCCTCTGGTCTCCCTCAGGGTGGCACAATAAATCTGCACTGTTGTCTAACCTGGGTCACGTTAAAGGTGGTCAAAAGTTGGGAATGATCCAACCATCCCCAAACACATCCCTAAGAGTGTGGGGGGTCCCTTCCTCTCACCCCCCTCTTTCTCCTTAGTGCTTCCCCTGGAGAGACAGCTCCATGAGGCCTCACGCTGGAATCAGGTGGAGAGGATGAAGGAGCTGTTTGAGAAGAGGGTCAACATCAGGGCTAGAAACCATGTGAGTATGACCGTGCAATGCTGCCACCCTGTGGGACAAGTCGCTGTGCCGGACAGAGGACATGTGTTTGCATGCATTGACTTATGGGAAGGCCCTTGCTGTGTCCATTGCCTGAACTGGTCTGAGGGTCAGTATTCCAAGCCAGGCTTTGGCAGTTCCAGAGCTCAGACTATGAATCGGTGTGGCCCATCTGAAAGACACATCTAAAAGACAAAGGTGGAGAGGTGCAGTAGGCAGGATTCTGGGGACCGTCAAGGACCAGACTCCAGACTCCAGGAAGCGTGTATGAAGCAGCAGTCAAGTTTGGCTCTCTTAACACCTGCTGTTCCCACTGTGTGTGAAAATCTGAGGAGGCACAGGCCCATCTTGGTAGCCTGGTAGTCAGGCACGGGGAAGAGAATAGAGGAAGGAGCATGTCTTTAAGTGGACCTTAAAGACAGCCCAGCTATCATACAGGGCAGCCCTTCTCTGACTCAGAGCTTCTGACTCTGAGGAAATTCTTGGGTGATAGACTAGGCCATGACTAGCAGGAACCGGGTGCAGAATCCTTGATAGCAGCAGAGTTTGCACTGTCTCGGGTGATTTAATGTGGCCTGACTTCAGTCTGCAGAGCCAGCTCAGGGGTGTAGGAATAGTAACAAGAATTACGAGTGTGTCCCCAGTGTTCTGGTTTTCAGAGTGCTCCAGCCGCTCAGTGGCTGTCATTCAGCCCTGAAGAGATGTGGAGAGTAGAAGTATTGACCCTGAGTATAGGTCAAGGCAGGTGCGATTGGACAAAGGCAGGTTACTCCAGGTCATACAGGACATAGCTGGTGACTGAAGCTTTGGTCTCAGCTCCTGGACAAGTAAGCACCTGTAGGGAAACATGGTCTTTTAAAGATTTACTTATTTATTTTATATATATGAGGACACTTTCACTGTCTTCAGACACACCAGAAGAGGAGCCCATTACAGATGGTTGTAAGTCACCATGTGGCTGCTGGGAATTGAACTCAGGATCTCTGAAAGAGCAGTCAGTGCTCTTAACCACTGAGCCATCTCTCCAGCCCTTTTATTTTCTTTTAAAGATTTAGTTTTTTTTTTTTTATTTTATGTATGGTAAGCATGGTCTTTTAGGATGACAGCAGATTGTTGTCCATCCATCCATCCATCCATCCATCCATCCATCCATCCATCCGTTGTCCATCTTTCCACCAGTTATATTCACTTACACATTTATTGGTGTCCTCATCCATTGATTCAGTCTATTCACTCATATATGTTGGCTCATTTGTTCATTCATTCATTCATTCATTCATTCACTAAGGGCTACCCTGTGCTAGGTGCTGGGAACAGAGCAGAACCCATGGAGTCTGGTGGGGTAGCAAAGACAGCAAACCTGTGATCTCATTCCCACAGTGATGAACTGTCCTGTAAAGCTAAGGGAGGGGCCTAAGGGCTTTGTCCCACCTGGAGACAAAAGCTTCCACAGAGTAAGGTGAAGCATGGGGCTTTAGGTAGAGGGGATGGTGTGGCAGAAGCTCTGAAGAAGAAAGGTCAGGTCTCCAGAGATGACACAGAAAAGTAGAGTTTCTGTTTGCTGCCTCTCATAAGCTGAGGCGGCAGAGAAGCGGACTCCACAGATGGAGGCAGGTGGCCCAGCATGCTCAAATGGACTGAGGGCCAGAAAGCAGCGTGAACTCCCAGGGTGGCGGAGAGTGAGCCAGACGGCCAGGCCCCATCAGCTCACTGTGAAGGAAGAACCAGACATTCTGTTTCCCTTGGGGACGTTGAGAGCTGTCTTAGATCACATGTGGCTTCCCAGTAGGAAGAACGGTTTGGAGCTGGAAACCATCTGGCCCCTTTGAGAAGCACTGGCGGGTGGGGGGTCGGGGGCAGTGCCAGGCTGCACTGGGTCTTGTAGGTCCACTCCAAGAGCGGTGGAAAGACACTGTGAAGAGTCTCAAGCAGGGACAGATGGGCCCAGTCAGTATGTCCTATGATTTGTACCATATCGGGGAGAAGGGACCCCAAGAAGGGCTGGGTCCCCAGCCAGCTGGTCACTGTAGCCACCAACAGTCCTTCCTCCTTGCAGGCCAGCTGTCCTGGTAGGGAGGGTGCTGGGGGCAGGCCAAGCAGTCGGGCATAGTGACAGTTGTCCTCTCCTCCTGGCAGGTGGGCAGAGTGGCTCTACACTGGGCAGCAGGTGCTGGGCACGAACAGGCTGTGCGGCTGCTCCTGGAGCATGGGGCTGCTGTGGACGACGTGGACTCGGTAGGGAGGTGTGTGTGTGTGTGTGTGTGTGTGTGTGTGTGTGTGTGTGTGTGTATCTGACCTGTGAGCAGTTGTCATTGGTGGGATTGCCAGTGATGTAGTGATGTGAAAACACATAATAGGCTGGGCCTGAGTTGATCTTGGGGATTGACAAGAAACCAGTGACACTGGACCCATCTCTTTCCCCTGGCACAAGAAGAAAGTTCTCGCTATTATCAATGGCCTTTCAGTTCTGGGAATGGTCCTTCATGACACCATGTGATGAGGGAGAGGGGTGAGCTGTAGAATAAATAACCACGTGGATCAATAATGACCTGCTTAGTAAAGGGCCGGAGCAGAGGGTCCCCTGTGATACTGAGACCCTGGTGTTCTGCCCTGGTCAGCACCTTAATGTAACTTGCTAAGAAACTGTGTCCTGGAGCATTCTGGGCAGCTGGAGGAGGTGGTGCTCTGCATGAGAGGGAGGGGCCCCAAAGAGGCTCTAAGGAATTGTCTCTGCAGGTTGAGAAGGGATGAATCTGACAGTGTGACATTTGGTATAGGTATACTTAAGAATGAAAACTCAGGGATATAGTTGTGGCTCAACTGTGCAGAAGTATGTGTGTGGGGGAATAGAAAAAATAGAAAGAGAATAGAGAGAAGGTCACAGGGAGCCCAAGCTGGCCTCAAACTCAAGGCTGACCTTGAACTTGTGTTCCTTCTGCCTCCATTTCCTGAGAGCTCTAAAACGTTCGGACTGCAGGTGTGCACCACTATGCCCAGTTTATGTGGTGCTGGGGACTGAGACCAGGGTCTCATGCATGTTAGGCAGGGACTTCCCAACTCAGTCACACACCTGGTCCCCAAACTAAATGTAAACTGAATAACCAAAGAAAGAAAGAAAGAAAGAAGCCACTGGACATTGCATTGCACACCTTTAATCCTAACGTTTAGGAAGCAGAGGCAGTCGATCTCTGTGAGTTTGAAGCGAGCATGCTGGCGGCGCACGCCTTTAATCCCAGCACTTGGGAGGCAGAGGCAGGCAGATTTCTGTGTTAGAGGCTAGCCTGGTCTACAGAGTGAGTTCCAGGACAGCCGGAGCTACACAGAGAAACCCTGCCTCGAAAAACCCAAAAAGAAAAAAATAAAAAAGAAAGAAAGAAATGAAGTCAGCCTGGTTTACACAGTGCGTTCCAGACCATCCAGGGCTGTATAGTGAGACCCTGCCTCAAAGTAAACCAACCAGCAGAGGCAGGGGATGACGTAGTGGGTGAAGGGGTGCTGTGCTACCCAGGAGCCTAAATTCAGCCTTTTTTTTTTTTTTGAGACAGGGTTTCTCTGTGTAGTCCTGACTGTCCTGGAACTCACTCTGCAGACCAGGCTGGCCTTGAACTCAGAAATCTGCCAGCCTCTGCCTCCCAAGTGCTGGGATTAAAGGCATGTGCCACCACTGCCTGGCCAAACATTTCATTTTCAATGGTCTTTCTGTTGAAGAAGCAATGAGAGTAGATGGCACCTGTTTCATTTTCAAGTTCTATATAGTAAAAGAAAGTTTCCAATAGTCTATCAGCCTCTGGTTTAATAACAGCAAACCTGGGGCTGCAGAGATGGCTTGGTGGTTTAGAGAACTTGTTGCTCTTACAGAGGACCCAGGTTTGATTTCCTAGAGTCCACACTGTGGCTCACAACCATCTATAAATACAGTCCCAGGGGATCTGATGACGACCTCCTTTTAGCCTCCTCTGATGCCAAGCATGTACATGGTCCACATATACAAAGACAAAACATTCATACGTAGAAAACAACAGAAACAAATCTATTTAAAAAGCCAGCAAAACGTTCTAGTTTTAAGGGCCTAAAGCCTGGGGCTCTCTGAACCAATCTGTACCTGTAGATGAATGGCTTGGCCACGGGGTCACAGCCACGCCTCTGCCTCCTCCCTTCTCCTCACCTCCCTGTGTCCTCTCCCCTAGTTTGGGATGAACGCACTCCTCCTGTCTGCCTGGTTCGGCCACTTGCATGTTGTGCAGATCCTGGTCAATGCTGGGGCCAAGGTCCATTGTGTGAGCGAGGTAAGGCCTCAGGCGGCAGCCCCGGGCCCCTCTGTTTCCCACCCGCTTCTGCCTGTGGCAGCTTACCTGGCCTTCTGGAACCTTCAGCTCCCACTGAGCTGAGCCCCGCCCGCACCCCCCCCCCCCCCCCGCCCCTGTAGGCTGGAGACTGGGCAGGGTGTTTTCATCTCTTCTCCAGTTGTTGTATCCCTCCCTGCTCTGGGGTGGAAATTCTCCACTGTCTGGCCAGCTGCTCTCCATATTCACAGCTGGAATCTGCCCAATCTACAGGGCTGTTCGGAAGGTGAGCTAAGGCAGGAGGTCTTCCCTTAGGTCTCCTGTCAGGCTCTGCCCTTCTCATCCTCGGGGTAGCCACATGGAAGGATCAGAATCCTGGGTGGTTACTTTATCACCCAAGCTTGCTTCCCATTGGAAATGGGATCGTACCTTGGTGTAATGGGATCGTACCCCGGTGTAATGGGATCGTAGAGCAAGATCAGTAGTGGGGGTAACGCCCCAGGCTGGGTGGGTGCTGGCCCCTTAGGGATCTGGCCTCCTTCAGTACTGGGTGTGTGACTTAAGAAAGCAGGGTCCCACAAATGTGAGTGCTTGGAATCCCCTCCACTGGGATTCACGTAGCCCAGGCTGTCCTTGAACTGCTCATGTAGCTGAGGTTGATCCTCTTGCCTCCACTATCCACGTTCAGGGATTACAGGTGCCTGTCACTACACCTTGTCTGTTCTGTACTGGGGATGGAACTCAGGGCTTGTGCATGCTACAGAACCCTATCCCTAAATTGGTTTCCTATCCCAAACACCCCTAAAGGATGTTTATATTCTAATCTCAGACCTGTGAACTCACAGGATCTAATAGGACAAAAGGAATTTTGCAAATGAGATTATAGATCGAGAATTAGGAAGATTCCTCTCCCGCACCCTGCATTATCCACACAGGCCCCTGGTGATCCCAAGAGTTCACAGAGAGGCAGTTAACACAGGAAGCTGAGGCTAGGCGTTCAATCCCTAGCACCCACATGGCAGTTCACAACTGACAACTGTTTGTAATTCCAGTGACCCTGATTGAACCTTTAGAAGAAATGTGCCCCTCTCTACTTAACCCATTTTAACCATCCTGTGAACCACCGTGTGGGTGATGGGAACCTGGGACCCAGCGCAGTGCTCTTAAATGCTGAGTCATATCTCCAGCTCTAAGAACATTTTTTAAAAGCTCAGACAGTACTTCAGACTACAACCTTAATGCAGGCGGGGGTGGAAGTCCTGGGTCATTTGTCCTTTGTAAGTCTCCCGCATTTAAATATTACTCAGGAAATTAAATATCACATCTCGCTTCCTCAAAGAGGGAGCCAGATCCTGCAGAGAGCATCTGGCCTTTGTTCTCCCTGGGAGACTAGGAGGTCGGTTTTAGAAATCTTACACTGAACACTCAATTAATGGCTTCATTTTTTTGTTCATTTGAGTGTGAGTGTGTGTGTATGTGTGTGTGTCCGAGCACGCATATGCATGTGTGTGCCCGCCCTCCCATGTGCCTGCATGAGTTTATACACAACACAAGCATTTAGGTCCCTAAGAGGCCAGAGGACATTGGATCCCATGGAATTGGAGTTACAAGCAGGTGTGAGCCATTTGATGTAGGTGCTGGGGATTGAGCCCAGGTCCTCTGAAGGAGCAGCCTGCTCTTAACTGCTGAGCCATCTCTCCAGCTCTGTCAGTGCTTTCTTCATTTGTAGCTGTACGAAGGAGGCTAGTGCCTAGAATTCTCACACATTTGCTTAGTGGGTTGTTCCTGTGCTGTGTAATATCACCTTACAATTTGGATTTTTTTTTCTGTTTATAAAATGTTCTCTATTTGGGCATGATAGAGAAAAACCTTTAATCCCAGCACTTGGGAGGCAGAGGCAGGAGGATCTCTATGAGTTTGAGGCCAGCTTGGTGTACAGCATGAGTTCCAGGCCAGCTAGAGACGCATATATACTTCCCCTGTGCTCTGACCTGTACTGAGGCAGTCTGTGCATAAATGCAGACTCAGAGAGGTAAAGCAACTCACTGGCCTGTGTGGAGCCAGGCTTTGGCTTCTGGCATCCTGACTGCTGGCCGCTGACTGCTGGCTGCCTCCCTAGCTCTGACAGCACTGTTGCCATGGAGAGCTGAGTGCTGGTAGACAGGTAGTGTATGAGAAGGGTCTCCCTTCACAGACTCCAGGGGTGCCCTTGGGCTTGTTTCCAGGATGGCCTGACTTTACTACACTGTGCTGCTCAGAAAGGCCATGTGCCTGTGCTGGCCTTTGTCATGGAAGACCTGGAGAACGTGACCTTGGACCATGCAGACAAGGTAAGATCCATGCAAAGCTATCCGTTCAACTCTTCCTTTGGCTGGGACTTCCTAGGTGTACCCTATCAGTTGGGGGCACGGCTGACGGATCTTATGGGCTCAGGCTCTACTAGGGGACTGCACATCTGGAGTGCATCCTTTGATCAGCTGGAAAAACTGTACTGTACCTTGAGTGTCCCTAGAGGGAACATGGATGATTCCTGAACAGGTCGGATGAAAACAGAACACTTGACTCTCACTTCCATTAAGGACTAAACAGGCCAGAGAAGGGAGCCTGTTGTTTGCTTCCTGGAGAAGGGGTCATTTAGGGAAGGGGAGATTTAGGGTCCTTGGAAAGGGGTGATGTCTTAGTCAGGGTTTCTATTCCTGCTCAAACATCATGACCAAGAAGCAAGTTGGGGAGGAAAGGGTTTATTCAGCCTACACTTCCATGTTGCAGTTCATCACTAAAGGAAGTCAGGACTGGAACTCAAGCAGGTCAGGAAGCAGGAGCTGATGCAGAGGGCATGGAGGGATGTTTCTTACTGGCTTGCTTCCCCTGGCTTGCTCAGCCTGCTCTCTTATAGAACCCAAGAACACCAGCCCAGGGATGGCACCACACACAAGGGCCCCTCCCCACTTGATCACTAATTGAGAAAATGCCCCACACTGGATCTCATGGAGGCACTTCCCCAACTGAAGCTCCTTTCTCTGTGATAACTCCAGCCTGTGTCAAGTTGACACACAAAACCAGCCAGTACAGGTGGAAAGCATTCTTGGAACTTTAAGGGCAGGAGAGAACTCCGAAGGTGTGATTTCTGGTGGACCGGAATCATGAGAGGGAAAGCCGAAGGGGCTGGGGGTCGATGGAGATCTTCACGTCTCAAACCTGAGGATTTTTTCTTCAGGTGGCAGAGAGCCACTGGAGGGATGCAATAGAAGGGGGAGCTTCTCCCAACAAAGGGCTGTTGTTCAGAAGCTGAGGCTGGGTAGGAGGGGGCTGGGGAATGGGGGCCACGGGAGGTGTGTGCTCTGGCAGTGTGAGGAGGCTCACTGTCCCTCACCTTCTGGCCAGCTGGGAAGAACAGCATTTCACAGAGCTGCCGAGCACGGACAGCTGGATGCTCTGGACTTCCTCGTGGGCTCTGGCTGTGACCACAGTGTCAAGGACAAGGTATGGTGACTGAGAGTAACTCCAAGTCTCCTGACCAGCTGCAGCAGGCCCTGCATCTTCTTGGTCCCGGCATCACCTTACTCCTTATTCCTCTTTTCTGATTTTTATTATGTGTGTGAATGCTTTCCCAGAATATGTGTGTGCCGTGGGCATGCTGGACGCCCTCAGAAGTCAGAAGAGGGTGTCCGACGGTTGTAAGGCACCAGGTGGGTGCTGGGAATAGAACCTCGGCACTCTGGAAGAGCAACAAGTACTCTTAATACTGAGCCATCTCTCCAGCCTACTTCTGACTTGAGTTCTGATAGAGGGAAAGGCCCCAAAAGGCCAGAATGTGTCATGTGTCAGATTTCTTCAAGTGGACACTTCAGTTCATGTGAGCCAGCTGGTGGGGTATACGATACCCAAGATAAAACTTCCTTTCTTTCTCTCTCTTTCTCTCCTCCCTCCTCTTTCTTCTTTTGAGAAAGTCTCAAATAGTCCAGGCTAACTTCGAGTTCAGTGTGTATCTGAAAGTGACCTGGAACTTCTTATCTTCCTGCCCCTATCTCCCAAGCACTGGATTTATAGGTAGCACTGTCACGTCTGGTTTACATGCTCCTGGAGATTGAACCAGGACCTTGTGCGTGCTAGGCAATCACTCTACCAACTGAGCTGCACTCCCAGCCCTTATTTTATTATTAGAGTAATGAACCTGCCTTGTGTCATAAGGAACAAGAGTGTGTGGGGGACCAGGCCTTGAGAAGGCTCCTGGTTGTGGCTTTTGGCAGTGCACAGGCGTGACACTTGTCAGACTTGCTCTGTAATCCTGAACATGTCACTCTGGCCCTTAACTTCGCCACCTGTAAAATGGGGGGGGGGGGTTCTAATGGGGGTTCTCTGACATACTGACATACATATTTGGGGACCCTGTATCTGTGAGTCCTTCAAACAGTCTTCTTCCTGCAGGGTGGGAACACAGCCTTGCACTTGGCTGCCAGCCAGGGCCACGTGGATGTGCTACAGAGACTTGTGGACATTGGGCTAGACCTGGAAGAACAGAACACGGTGAGTCGCCAATGCCGACACACACAGACAGATGAGCCACTCGCTGTCTTTGAGGAGGCCTCAGTCTGTGGTGCAGTGTGGGTTTGTCTTGGTAGTGATCTGGCGCAGGAAGCTGAGGGCATTTTCTCACTCATGGTGACACTACCAGGAGGAGGTGAGCAGAAGTCCAGGGAGTTGGCTGAACAAGAAGCCAGATAGGCTGGACGGTCAAAACATGAGAGGTTGTTGCTACCCAGATAGATGGTCATGGGAGACTTTCTGACAGAGGAGGGACTAGACTGGTGAGGGTGAGATGGCTTAAAGGACAAGGAGCACATGGACAGAGGTGTGATGTCAGTCAGCATGGCAGAGGTGTGATGTCAGTCAGCCTGGCAGAGGTGTGACGTCAGTCAGCCTGGCAGAGGTGTGACGTCAGTCAGCCTGGCAGAGGTGTGATGTCAGTCAGCATGGCAGAGGTGTGACGTCAGTCAGCCTGGCAGAGGTGTGATGTCAGTCAGCATGGCAGAGGTGTGACGTCAGTCAGCCTGGCAGAGGTGTGATGTCAGTCAGCATGGCAGAGGTGTGACATCAGTCAGCATGGCAGAGGTGTGATGTCAGTCAGCATGGCAGAGGTGTGACGTCAGTCAGCATGGCAGAGGTGTGACGTCAGTCAGCATGGCAGAGGTGTGACGTCAGCCAGCCTGGCATGTGCGTTCCACACAGTGAGGCCATCAGTGCGGGCTCAGAAGCTGCAGGTAACCAAGACTCTTGTCCTCACTAGCAGGTGGTTAAGAGTTCAAAGGGCCAGAACAGAGGCCTGTGCCCTTCATAAGCTTGGCTTCAGCTTCCCCAGGCTCCATTCTCCCCCTGTGTGTCTCAGGAGGGCCTGACTGCTCTGCATGCAGCCACTGAAGGGATCCACGCCGACTGTGTGAATCTTCTCCTCAGCGCTGGGAGCAACGTGAATGCCCTCACCCAGGTAGCCAGCCCTCCTGAGACTGATGGCTTCCATTCCCCAGACTGCCAAGTCACAGTATGTCAATCAGAAATAGCTGATTCCTAAATGTTCTGTGAATAGAGGCTTTAAGGCAGTTATCTTGGGTCTCCATCTTGGCTTCTTCGTGGCTTAGCTCTGCGGCCTGGTAAAAGCCATTATAGTAAAGGCCACAGTGGGCATTTTGCAAGTCCTGAGGCCTGGGCAAATCACAGATTTCTCCTGCCATGAGACTTGAGCAGAGTATGAGTCTCAAGCTGCCCTGCCACACCCACATGAGAGAGCCTTGAATAACCGCCCCACGCCTGTTTCTCTCTAGAAAAGGCTGAGCTGCCTCCACTACGCGGCCCTTGGTGGCTCTGAGGACATGTCCCGCGCACTCATTAAGGCAGGAGGATGCACAGATGTGGCTGACAAGGTAAGTGTTGGGCCTGGATTGAAAGGATCCACACAGCAGTGTTCCTTAACTGTATTAATTATGCACAGGGGGGAGAACTAGTCCCAGGGGCTGGGGTGGGACAGGGACTGAAGGAACATTGTGTTCTGATGTTTTGTTAGGAGCAGGGTTGAAACCAAGCTTGACTATCTTCCCAGCTGAATTAACTACAACTGGTAGACCCAGTCACTTAGTTATATTCTCTCTTTCTCTATTTGTGTGTGTGTGTGTGTGTGTGTGTGTGTGTGTGTGTGTATGGGCGCGTGCGTGCACAGAAAGGCCACAGGCTAACATTAGGTGTCTGACTACTCTCATTCATTCATTCATTGATTCATACATCACTGTGGCCAGGCACCTCCCCAGGTGCCTCCTAGCTTGGGTTGTGAATTGCAGTGTTTCTGGTTGAAAGGTGCATACCCTCACAAGGACACATTTTTGTGTGGTTTTTAGACCACTGTGTGGATTTACTGTGATAGAGAATCAGAAGACAGTGTTGCTAGAAGGAGCCTTAGCAACCATCCCTTGTCAGATGAGGAGTGACAGAGGAGGGTGGACCAGAGCAGAAAAACAGGCGTGTCCAAGGTCATGCCGTGCACATATACTCAAGGCTGGCATTTCAGGCTCTCTAACCTGGCACAAGGACTGTTACCCTCAGTTTTAGGCCTCCAGTTCCAGGCATTGTGGCTATGCCTGCCTCTGGTCACCTCTATTGTTTGAGAGACTACAGTGGCCAAATTGACCCCACCTACCTCCAATCTGCAGTCCTGGAGGAGGGGCAAGTCATTGATCTGCGTGTCTCTCCCGTAGCAAGGCACCACTCCTATGCACCTTGCTGTGAAGCACAACCTCCCTGGCCTTGTCCAGCTCCTCATCGATGCCCACAGTGATCTGGACGCAGTGGACATTGTGAGTGACTACAGGGACCAACCATTCAGACCCAGGGGTCTCCCGGCATGACCTAGGCTTGAGAAATTAATATCCTTTTTTAGCTTTTCAAGGTTGTTGGTTTATTTTTATTTGTGTGTGTGTGTGTGTGTGTGTGTGTGTGTATGAACATGAGTGTGAGTATCTGTGTATGTGCTCCCTGTGTGCCCTGGGAGGTCAGAGGAGCATAAAATCTCCGGGAGCTGGAGTTATAGGCAGCTGTGGACCATCCTATGTGGGTGCTGGTGATTTAATTACTGTCCTCTTCAAGAACAGCACTTGCTCTAAACCACAGAGCCACCTCTCCAGCCTCTATGTATTGTATTATTGTATTGTATTGTATTGTATTGTATTGTATTGTTTTGTATTGTATTGTATAATTTTTGAGTCAGGGTCTCTGTGTAGGCCTGGATGTCCTGGAGCCTACCATGTAGGCCAGACTGGCCTTGAACTCACAGAGGTCGGTGGTCCCTGCCTCTGCCTCCCGAGTGCTGGGACTGAAAGCGTGTGCCACCTTGCCTGCTCCCCAGATGCTTTACCTTCCCCGTCTTTCTCCAGAGGCAGCAGACTCCCCTCCACCTTGCCGCCGAGCATGCCTGGCAGGATGTCGCAGAGAAGCTCCTCATTGCTGGGGCTGACTTGAGCCTGAGAGATAAGGTACCTGTGCTCTAAGCAGCCCCTCTTTCGAGCCTTCAAGGCTTCTTCCATGCCAGACACTGCTACCAATGCCAATGATAATAAATACAAGTAAATATAACAATAACTCTATTATTATTATTATTATTATTATTATTATTATTCCACATCTCTACCATGCTGCCCAGAAAACCTTTCTGTTTCCAGTGTGGACCACTGGAAGTACTTCCCTTGGGCAGATGGTTTTGTAGTAAGTCCAGAGGGCAGCCTTGCCCTGCCCTGCCCTGCCCCGCCCCGCCCCGCCCTACCCCCCCCCCCGCCCCACCCTGTACAAGCTTCCCTCTGCCTTTTCTTTGCAGCAAGGAAAAACAGCCCTGGCAGTGGCTGCCCGTAGCAACCATGTCAGCCTGGTGGACATGATCATAAAAGCTGATCGTTTCTACCGATGGGAGAAGGTATCGTTTCCATTGATCTCGCCGGCCTTGGCTGTGCATGGAACATCGACCAATCTTGGGGGCTCTGTCTCGAAGTGGGTGGTCACCTCACCATCAGGACTGTGAGGACCTGGACAAGCAAGCATCCAGCCACACCCAGATGAGGCAGACTTGGGTCTGTGCTGGTAGGATCCTGGCCAAGAAATAAATTGGTTTGAATACATAAACTTCATGGTGATAAAGAAATGGTGTGAGGACAGAGAGGTCTCTGGCTGGTGGCTTCCTGGAGACTACAGTGGAGGTGGCACAGTAGTGC
This sequence comes from Apodemus sylvaticus, assembly GCF_947179515.1. Classification (NCBI taxonomy): domain Eukaryota; kingdom Metazoa; phylum Chordata; class Mammalia; order Rodentia; family Muridae; genus Apodemus; species Apodemus sylvaticus. The sequence goes on from NC_067478.1 coordinate 63,522,508, forward strand.
TCTTTTGACTGGCAGTGGGTTGAAAGTCAGGGAGGTGAGTTCCAGATGGAGGAACAGTGTGAATGCATTGGGGTCCAATGGTCAAGACCAGGTATAGTCAGACAGGGTGGCAGACGTGAAGTCACCCATGCTCATTTAGGGGCCCAGGTTCTGTATCACTTATATCATGAGGAAGAACTTGCAAGGAGGCCCCAGATGGCTTCTGCACTTTTGGGATCTGCCCCACAGGACCACCTTTCATGCAGAGACGGCAGCGACCTCTCTAGGAAGAACTTAACCTTTAAGCAAGACCATCGGCAGGAAACGCAGCAGTTCCGCTCTGTGCTTTGGCGACTGGCCTCCCGGTATCTGAGGCCCAGTGAGTGGAAGAAACTGGCCTATTCCTGGCAGTTCACGGAGGCTCATGTCTGTGCCATTGAGCAACAGTGGACAGGTACGGCACTACCCTGCCCTACCCCAGGGCAGCCGCTGGTTGGGGACATGTGAGGTGAGTTCTGTGTTCTGTGAGGCTGGGGAAAGAAGCCGTGCGACCGGCAGCCCAGCTCCGCTCTACTCCCAAAGCTCTCCTGGCTTCTTGCTCAGGCTCTGCATCCCTGTTGACCTCCTGTATGACCTTGAACTTTGCAGAATCAACTGGAACCCGAGCTCACTGTTTATACACTCAGCTAACGCCATTCCCCATGGGGGTGGGGAAGGAAGAAAGAGGTGACTGTTGTCACTCTTAATATCAGTTTAGACCTCTTGGCCTTGGTGCAAAGAAACAGAAATAAAGCATGCCTTGACTCAGTGTATGTGGGTGTGTATGGTATGCGGGTGTGTGATATATATGAATGTGTGTGCATGTGCACATGGGGTGGGCACCTGTGTCCTTGCATGTGGAGGCCGAAGAGGGGCACTGAGGGTCCCACTTCTCACTCTTCCCGTCTCACGGAAGCTGAAGTTGCTGGGTTTTGACTAGGCTGGCTGGCTAACAACCCTAGTGATGCTGCTTTCTCTGCACACCCCGACTCCCAACCTGAGGTTAAAGGTGCACAGAGCCAGGCCCGGCTTTTAGATGAGTGTCACGGGGTCTGAGGGCAAGTCCTCACATTTGTACACTGGGTGTTCTTACCCACTGAGTCATTGCCCCAGCACTATATACACTGCACTATATGCTTTATTTCTATTTCATGTTTCTTTGTATCAGTTAAAGATGAAACATATAATTGGGTATCCTAGTACCTTGAAGACATACGGCTTTTTTTTTTCTTTTTGAGTAACATAGGTAGATCCTCAGAGAGAACCTGAGGCTATGGACGCTCTATAGCCTGAGGCACCATCCCTAAGTCACTCCATCTGAGAAGCTGGACCCCAACCTCCGTCTTTCCAGTTGGCTGCACTCAGGATGCAGTAGAGGGCAGCATACACACCTCTGGGAAGATGCCGAGGCGGCCTCTCCTCTCACCCTCTACAGGAAGTCGGAGCTACCAGGAGCATGGCCACAGGATGCTGCTCATCTGGCTGCACGGCGTGGGCATGGCTGGGAAGAACCCCAGCAAAGCACTGTTCGAGGGCCTCGTGGCCATCGGCAGGAGAGACTTGGCCGGTAAGTCTATCTCAAAATAATTAAGTCACATATACGTGCTTAGGAAAAATTTAAGTTTGTAAAATTACTCTCACTATTTTGTCATCAGGTACTTACATAAGTAATAAAATAAGATGGTGACAGTTTTTTGAGGTTATTTTTGTTGTTGTTTTGGGGTTCTTTGCTTTTTTGAGACAGGATCTCATTATGTAGTTTTAACTGGCTTGACCCACTTGGTCTCAAACTCACAGAGATCCACCTGCCTCTGCCTCCCAGTGCTGGGATTACAAGTGTGTGTCACCACCCCCCAAATAGTCTTTAAATGTTTTTTTAGATATTTATTATTTTATCTGTATATGAGTGTCTTGCTGGAATGTTTGGATGTGTATCAGAAGGTGTCAGATCACTGGGAAGGGATGATGGCTGTGAGTTAGGACCTGAACCCAGGTCCTCTGCAAGAGTAACAAGTGCTTTTAGCCACAGAGCCATCTCTCCGACCTTCCCAAATATTCTGAAGAATGGCAATGCGTCTTCTCTTAGCACTAAGACTCACAGGAAATTAGGACACAAACCAGCCCAGGGAGGAAGGGTGGATGCAACTCTAGGCAACAGGGGTCTTGTGTTCTACAGAAAGCGCCAGGAAGATGGCAAACGGTGAGCCCACGACGCCCAGAAGGTGTACAGCCATGTGAGCTTTGGGGACACCCGGAGAACATCTGCACAGAAGAGGATGTCTGTAAGGGCTTCCAGAGCAGTCCCCGCACACAGACCTCCAGCTGCTGCTACTGGACCATAGAGGCCAGCAGGAAACGCCAGTATTTTCTGAAGGATGGGCCATGGGTCTATTCTAGGTTTTCCCGGCCGTCCTGTCCCAGCAGTGTGGCCCTTTCTAGCTCTCAGCTTATTTTGTTGTGTTTGTGAGGGTACATGTGTATGCAACTGTATCACGGGTGTGTGGAGGCCGGAAGACCTTTGGCTGGGCATTCCTCCCCAGGCTCTGTCCATCTTAGGGTTTTTGTTTGTTTGTTTGTTTGTTTGTTTTGGTTTTTTGGTTTTGCTTTGAATAACAGGCGGGTAGATTCTCAGAGAAAACCTGAGGCTATGGACGTTCTACAGCCTGAGGCACCGTCCCTAAGCCACTAAGTCACTCCATCTGAGAAGCTGGACCCTAACCTCCATCTTTTTTTTATTTTATTTTTTGTCTTGAGACAGCCTCTTGTCTCTCTATATGTTCCCAGCAGTCATGGAATACCTTGTGTTTTTGATACAAGGCCTCTCATTGGCCTCACTGTACTAACTGGTCAGTGAGCCCAGTGACCCTCCTGCTTTGGCCTCTCTAGTGCTGGGCTTTCAAGTGTGTGCCACCGTGCCCTGGTTTCTATGTGGGTTCTGAGGGTCAAACTCAGGTCCTCAGGTTGTTTGGGAAGCGCCACACCAACTGAGCAGTTCTCCCCAAGCCTCTCTGCTCATTATCACTTCCATGATCTTAGAACACCATGAAGCATCCCTGCGGAGCAAGGGGTGTCTCCACAGCCTAGGGCACTGAGGTCATTCAAACTGGACGGCCCTTAACTCATCAAGGGCAGCTCAGTGCTCTCCGGGGCTGAGCTGACAGAAGCTACCGTGCTGATCCCACAGCTGTCTGCACACACTCTCCTGTTCGCCCCTCTAATCGGGTAATTGGTTATATAATGGGATCTATAACTTTTCAAAGGTTTTGATCTTTTTTATCTTGAAGTCACTTCAGACTTACAAAAATCAAAAAATAAAACTGAGAATGTTCAAGTGTTCTGCACACAGCGTCTCTAAACATTAGCTCTTGCATAACTACAGTGTGGATTTGTAAAACCAGGAAGTGAGAGGCTGGAGAGGTGGCTCTGTGGTTGAGAGCACTTGTTCTTGCACAGGACCCTGAGTTCAGTTCCCTGCACACACGTGGCAGCTTAGAGCTATCTATAACTTCTGACTCTAAGTGATCTGACACCCTCTTCTGGCCTCCAATGTCATTGCTTGTATGTAGTGCATGTGTGCGTGTGCACTTGCAGGCAAACATTCATATATATAAAATCTCTTCTAAAATTTAGGAAATTAACAGGTTACAAAATACTCATTAATCTCAAACCATATTCAGATTTTGTTAGTGTTATGTCACCTCTTAAGTTACTATCTGGCCCAGGATCACAGATTACATTTAGACATTTTAGATGCTGTTCTGATTCTTTGGTGCTGGGGACTGAACCCAGGGTCTTACATATGCTAACCACCTGCTACACTTTTGAGCTTACAACTTCCGTCTTTGCTTTTGTTTTAGATGGGGTGGGTCTCTCCAGGTGTCCCAAGCAGGCCTCCAGCATGAGATTTTCCCACTCCAGTCTCCCAAATACTGGGACTACAAGACACTCACCACTACACTCCCCTGACACCACATCACCCATTTACTGTGTGTGTCACCCCGTGGAGGACAACCTGGCAGAGCTAATCCTCTCCCTTGACCTCGTGGGTCCGGGGGTTGGAGTCATGTGTCAGACTTGATGGCAAACACTTTCACCCACTGAAGCATCTGCTGGGCCCCTCTTCCCTCCCTTAAACGTTTTTAGATTTAAAATTTGTATTTTATGTCTATGTTTTGCATGCTTGTATGTATGTACGCCACATACATGGTTCATGGTTGGTACCCTAAAGAAGGTCAGAAGAGGCGTCAGATCCTCGGAAAGTGGAGTTCAGAGCTCATGAGCCACATGTGGGAACTGAACCCAGGTCCTCTGCAAGAGCAACAGAGTCTTAACTGCTCCACCGTCCATCTCTCAGCCCCGGTCTCCTCTGAAATAGTTCCACGAGAAAGCTCTGAGGTATCGCCCCAGTTAAACATGCTGAGTTGACAGGGATATTTCACAGCTGCACATCCAAGATGGACCACTGACCATTGTGGCTACTGAGCAGTACACAGTGGGTATGGCCAAAGAACTGAAATTTCAGTTTTATCTAGGTTTTTTTATTTTGTTTTGGTTTTGTTTTTGTCTCCCCACCTCCTCTGAGACAAAGTCTCTCTGTGTAGCCCTGGCTGTCTTAGAACTCTCTCTGTAGACCAGGCTGGCCTCCAAATCACAGAGCCTGCCTTTGTCTCCTGAGTGCTGGGATTAAAGGTGTGTGCCACCACTGCCCAGTCAATTTTATTTAGTTTTAACTATTGAAAAAAAAAATAGTGGTGTTTTTGTTTTTCCTTTTTTTTTTTTTTTTTTTTTTTTTAGATTTTTATTTTATTATATGTAAGTACACTGCAGCTATCTTCAGACACTCCAGCAGAGGGCATCAGATCTCATTACAGATGGTTGTAAGCCATCATGTGGTTGCTGGGGTTTGAACTCAGGACCTTCAGAAGAGCAGTCGGTGCTCTTAACCATTGAGCCATCTCACCAGCCCCTGTTTTTCCTTTTAAACAGTACTGGGGTTCATGGTAGGTAAGCACTCCACCACTGGATTGTACTTTTGTACTTATACCCCAGATTATCTGACTATTAAGCAAGCAAACGGCATGCTTTCTGGACAGCAGAGCTAACCTGCTGCCTCACTCTGAAGTGTCAGCTTGTGTGTGTGTGTGTGTGTGTGTGTGTGTGTGTGTGTATGTGTGTGTATGTATGTGTATGTGTGTGTGTGTGTATGTGTGTGTGTGTATGTGTGTCTGTGTGTGTGTGTATGTGTGTCTGTGTGTGTGTATGTGTGTGTGTGTGTATGTGTGTGTATGTGTGTGTGTATGTGTGTCTCTGTGTGTGTGTGTGTGTGTGTGTGTCTCAGCACCTGAGAAGCAGAGGCACAAGGGTTCATCCCAAGCTTGAAGCCAGCCTGGTTTATACAGTAAGTTCAAGGTCAGCAAAAGCTAGAAAGCATCCGAGATCCTGATCCACTGATATTTGACCTACCTCCAACTGTTCAGATTTTACTTTCCCAAGAGGTCGAGAGCCAGTCAGTCCTTCTGGAAGTTGGACTACCTCTGGAAGTGGGCGCAGGTTGGTGTCAGAAGCTGGCCCTAGCCATAGGTGTTGCTCAGGGTCCTGTGATACTGTTGCAGTTGCTATTGAAACTCTAACTTTCTTTTAAGTAGGCAAGCTCCCAGTCCCTACTTTAAACCCAGCGGGCGCCCTGTGTGCTGACTGGCCCACCTCACTTGCTATTGCCTGACAGTGCAGCCTCACAGGCCACACACCGAGCCTGCAGGGTTCAGGCCATGGTACAGAGGCGCAGGTGTGCAGCCCAGTGTGATAGTCAACCTGCAGCAGAAGATGCAGGTGCAAGGAATCCACCCAGCACGCACGGGTACACAGCGTCTATCGGGAGGCCTTCCTGCTGTCTCCCTATGTAGCCCAGGTTGGTCTCAAACTCTCTTGTTCCGCAGCAGTTCCTGGGTGCTGCGATCACAGGGGGCACCAATGCACCTGGGCTGAAGTTCTTCCCTACACTGCTTCTGATCTTTCCTACATTTTTTTCCCCAATAAACCAACCGATTGTCTTCTGGAGATGATTAAAATAGAATCTGCCTTGTCTGCACAATGGAATAGTATATGCTGGTGAAAAAGACACGAAGTATTTTATGGAAGGAGCTTCAAGATCAATTAAATGGAAAAATCAAGCTACAAATCAAAGTGAAACCATGCTTACTTCTGGATAAGTGAAAGTGTCCACTTTCACTTTTTATTTGTATATGTTTTTTTTTTAATAAATAAAAGCTAGAGGAAGGCTCAGAAGCTGGAACAAATGGTGCCCTCGGGATAAGAGCCTCTGAGATAGGGAGAAGGTAGGTGTCTTAGTTAGGGTTTTACTGCTGTGAACAGACGCCATGACCACGGCAACTCTTAAAAGGATAATATTTAATTGGGGCTGGCTTACAGATTCAGAGGTTCAGTCCATTATCATCAAAGTGGGAATGTGGCAGCATCCAGGCAGGCATGGTACAGGTGGAGCTGAGAGTTCTTCTACATCTTCATCCTAAGGCTGTAAGCAGAATACTGGATTCCAGGCAGCTGGGATGAGCGTCTTAAAGCCCATGCCCAGTGACACACCTACTCCAACAAGGCCACACCTTCTAATAGTTCCCTTCTCTGGGCCGAGCACATATAAAACCATCACAGTGGGAGAAAGAATTCTTAGTGAAATCACGTACTGCTTTAACTTTCAAAATGTGCAGGTGCATAAACGAACATAGCATTCTGGAAAAGGTTAAATGATGAACGGACCCGCGGATGCCAGGGACTCTGGGTGAGGAGGAAGGTGAGGAGATGGCACCCAGGGCACTGTTGGCATGGCGAGACTGTTCTTTATGGTAATGGTGGATGCATGGCATTGAACAGCACTCAGAATCCACGAGGCAAACCACAGTGCTGGCCCTGGGGTGAGCTATGGGCTTAAGTTATTAATAACGTTTCAGTATGAGCTGGGGATGTGGCTCAGTTGGTAGAGTGCTGACTTAGCATTTATGAAGTCCCAGGTTCTATCCCTGGCTCTGCATAAACCAGACCTGGTGGCACGCTCAGTAACATGATGAGGTCAGATTGAACTATGTGAAAGCCTGTCTAAAAGAAAGAAAGGCAGAAAGAGAGGAGTGTCAGTGTTTGTTCATCAACTGTAACATACCCCACAGATGCAAAATCATGTAGGACAAACGATGGGGTGGAGAAAGATAGACAGGAACTCAGCCTTCTCAGTCATTCTAAAAGTAAAATCTCTCAAAACAGACAAACAACTTGGGAGCCAGAGGGATGACTCAGCGGTTAAGAATGCTTGCTGCCAGCTGGGCGGTGGTGGCGCACACCTGTAATCCCAGCACTCTGGGAGACAGAGGCAGGCGGATTTCTGAGTTCGAGTCCAGCCTGGTCTAGAGAGTGAGTTCCAGGACAGCCACGGCTACACAGAGAAACCCTGTCTCCAAAAAACCAAAATAAATAAATAAATAAATAAATAAGAATGCTTGCTGCCCTTCCAGGGATCAGAGTTCAGTTCCCAGCACCTAAGTCAGGCAGCTCCCACATAGCTGCACACAAGCACATAATTAAAAGTAATACAAATCTTTACCTATAAACTTGTGAAGTTGTGAAAAGAAAAAAAGAGGCGTTAAAACCAGCCAATTGGGTCAGGAATAATGTCACACACTGCCAAGGCCAGAGGCTTACCTGAGCCCAGATGCTGCACTTTGTGTTGTAGGACCCTCGAGGCTCCACTCGAGTCTCGGATCTCGCACACCCAAGGAAACGCGAGAGACCGGCTTGATGCAAAAACACTAGGCAGTTTAATTGCGGAGCTCCAGGCCGACATGTCTCGGGTAAGAGACAAAGCGGTCCACCCCGAGGCTCAAAAGCTAGGGGTTTATATGGGAAAAGGCAAGGGGGTTTCACGCTCTTTACATAATTAGTCAATTCATAGATTGAGGGAGTAATTGGCATACAATTACATCAGCGGGTAGTACGTGAGTCAGCAGTGTAGGAGAGTAGAATGTAGGGGAGTGGGAGACTTATCTTGTTAGCAGAGGGCCTAGTTAAACTACAGGAGAAAAGAAAGGGTGTGGGGAGGGAGCCCAGGTGGCCCATGACTCAGTGGAGGTTGTTTAGGCTACTTTTTATCTTTTCTGGCTGGCTAGTTTCTGGAATGTCTTAACGACCTTGGGAGGACCATCCTGCTATTCTAACAACCTTGAGAAGGCCCCAGCTTGTCTGGGTTTGCCCCTGGCCTGCTATATGCCTGGGCCGTGGATTCTATGAGGTCTTAACTTCGTTTTTGTTTCTAATTTCCATCAGTGTCTGTGTGGGACACAGCTGTGGCCACTCTATGATGCAGGTGTCAATGGCTTGGTCCCAGCTGATGGCATTTGGGAATGGTTAGGAACCATTAGTGGTGTGGTCTACTAGAAGTTTCCTTGAAAGAGGTAAGGACCCTGGGACTCTTCCTCTCTCTGCTCCCAGCTGTCTCGAGGTAAAAGCTCTCCCACACTCTGAGTAACCCTCTACCCCACCACAGGCCTGAAGCAACTGGAGCAAGAGATTCATATGGACTGAAACTCTGAGCCAAAATCTTTTCTCCTGTTTTATGTGTTTTGTCACAGTGATAATAAAGGTGACCAGTAGGGCAGGAGTTCAAGTCCAACCTGGGAAACAGTAAAACCCCCATCTGAGAAAAACAAAACCAGAAACTGCACTTGGTTATGCACAGCTATGGTCCCAGCGACTCTGGAAGTTGGGCCAGAGGCTCACTGATGCTTAGGAGAGTCTCTGTGGTCAGTCTGAGCAACGTGCCTATTTTATTTAGGAAATACTGCATGGGAATGAGATGATAGATCTGGATAAATTTTATTAAATTATTTATTTATTTATTGAGATAGAGGTTCTTTTTGTTTTTGTTTTCAAGACAGGGTTTCTCTGTGTAGCCCTGGCTGTCCTGGAACTCACTCTGTAGACCAGGCTGGCCTCGAACTCATAGAGATCCTCCTGCCTCTGCCTCCCAAGTGCTGGGATTAAAGGCGTGCACCACCACTGCCTGGCCAACACAGAGGTTCTTAAAGTCTGTATCTATCCAGTAATGGGTGGGAACAAAGACTGATGGATATCTTCTGTCTCAGGGAAGGTGGGATGGGGGTATCTGAGATACCCACAGAGGATTAAAGGTGGGGGTTGGGGAGATAGTTGTTGGGGTGGGGAAGGACAGATTGAGTGCCTGAGGTCTGTGCAGGGCCATGGGGGTGGGGAGGCAGGTTCATCTGGGAATCCTGTGACTGGAACACAGAAGGTGGAAGGTGAGGAAAGGAGTGGGGGCTGCAGAGAGCATGCTGGGAGTCCCTTTTCTACTCCATAATTGAAAACTTGGCAGGGCACGGAGGTGCACACCTACAGTCCCAGCACTTGAGAGGCAGAGGAGGCTGAAGGATCAGGAGTTCCAGGTCAATTTAGAATACATAAGACCCTGACTCAAAAACCCAAGGACTTAGGATGTACCTCAATGCTACACTTGCCCGGGGCACACGAGGCCCTGGGCTCAATCTCTAATGCTACAAAATGAACTTAAACGTTGATGCCTCACACGAACTCAACAGGATGGAGGGTGGGAGCGTGAGTGGGCCTGCTGCCTCACTCAATCTTCTCTGGAAGCGCTTCTCAGGCCCAACCAGCACCAGGAATGGACGGACGGCTGTTACTGGGCCTGCTATGCAAGACACGGAAGCTGAAATGGAGACTCTTAGTTTTTCCAAAAAGAGCTTTGTGGCTCGTCAGCTGGCAAGGAGACCGGAGATGAGCTAGAATGATCTGTGATCGGCAGGGAAGGCTGACGAGCTAGAATGATCTGGGATCGGCAGGGAAGGCTGCCGAGCTAGAATGATCTGGGATCGGCAGGGAAGGCTGTAGAGCGGCTTAGGGCAAGGGGAGTTAGGAAGCTGGCTGGCCAGAGAAGGGGAAACTGGCTCTGCCCAGCAGCCACCTCTGCTTGGGGTTCACACTGGGGAAGTGCAGTGTCCCCATGCCTCTGTGTCGGACTTTGGTTCCTCCAGGCTGTTAAGCTCCTGCTAGGTCACATCCTTGGGTGCTGTGGCTCTGATCTGAAAATTCGGTTGCAGGATCTTGAGGGAACTTTCCTGTCCCTCCTAGGAAACAAATGCTAATCTGCCTCAGAGTGCTCTCTCTGTGTCTGTGTCTCTCTGTCTCTGTCTGTCTGTCTGTCTGTCTGACTCTATTTCTCTTTCTCTCTCTCTTTCTTTTTGTTGTTTTTGTTTTGTTTTTCAAAACAGGGTTTTCTCTGTGTAGCCCTGGCTCTCCAGGCTGGCCTCTGCCTCCCAAGTGCTAGGATTAAAGGCATGTGCCACCAGCACCCATGGCTTTTCTTGTTTTAAAACATATATTAAAATCTTTTCCTGACTGGGTTTGTACCTCAGTGGTAAAGTGTTTGCCTTGCAAGTGCAAAGGCCCTGGGTTCCATCAGCTCTGGAGGAAAAAAACTAATGATGTATATACAATGCGCATGCATTACAACACAAATACAGTATAAAACATGCATGTATTTTCAAAACACATGCAAGCACAAAATGTAATATATCAAGATACACTATATATTTATATTCTTATAGTTGGAGATCTTTCTCCTGTGGGTCTCAAGATAGATAATTTATGGAGGGTGGGAACAAGATTGGGGGACACATCATATATTGAAGTGCATCCATGTAATTCATTAAACAGGTATAAAACTAGCCATGACTGAAGTTGCTTTTAAAATTTTTTCCTCTGCAATTTTCAGTAAACAGTAAAAGCAATACTTAAAATTATAGATTTTACCTGGATGTATGTCTGTTTACCATTTATGTGTAGTGCCCACAAAGGCTAGAAGAGAGCTTTGACTCTTCTGAGATGGAGTTAAGGTTATGCACTGTCTTGTGGGAGCTGGGAACCGAACTCTAGTCCTCTGGAAGAGCAGCCAGCTCTCTTAAGAGCTGAGCCATCTGTCCAGTCCTAGAGCTCTATTTTAGAATTTCAGAAACTGGTCTTACTTCCACAACGTTATTTTACAATGTTCCAGATGGTTTCTCCAGCAAGCGACAAGATCAGACTAGTGTGTGGATGGCACGGAGGCTGGCAGAGGGTGGGGGCTGGGAGAGCCAGTGAGGGGCCACTGTGGTAATCTGGGCAGGAAGTACCAAGTCCTGGCCTGTGGCAGGAAGGGTTGGGCTCTGTAGGTTGGATGGCAGATCTGTTAGTCTGAGATGAGGTAGGTGTGGAAATCTGCTGTGTAGACAACTCTTCTTCAGCCTGGTGGTGTAGAGTGCAGTGGGCATAGCCAGGCTCCCATGGTCAGCCCGTTCAGAGTCTGCCTCTACTACAGAGAGCTGCCTTCACCCGGGACCATGCTCCCCATGTAGCCTGCATCAGAACCAGAGCAAGCTAGAAGACTCAGTTGTGTTAATCCAGAGGCATCACTAGCCCCAAAGCTTCCCGTCTGGTGGGCAGGGCATCATTCAGAGTCCAGCATCTCTTCCCATCTTGTGCACCAAGTTTTAACTTGGCGTTGGCTTCTCTCTGAGCCTCGCAGGCCTAGGTGTGGGTGGCCTGGGTGGGAGTTTCAGAGGTTCTGTGATGACTGGGAGAAGAGGCGGGGCAGGTTTGACAGATTGGTTGAGGAGTGGTTGTAGTTTAGTATGCAGGAGTCTGAGGCTCCAGTAGAAGGCCAGTCTCAAAGACTGGCCTTTGAAAAAAACATTGTAGGCTTGTAACTAAATCAGTCAGGACTGGAAATGGCAGCTTGCAGTCACCCAGTGTTGGAGCAGGTAGCAAAGGTTTTTAGGGGGAATGAACTCACTTAGGGAGGATTTGGAAAGAAAGCACAGGACCGCCCTCCAGCCACTGTATCTTCTGGCTCCGTGATGGATGCTCATAGCAGCTGTGTGGTTGGGAGACTGAGGCCTGCCTGGAGTTTTAGGTGCAACCAGTTAAAATGCCAAGCCCTGCCATTACCGATTACAAGTGTTTCCTAGCTCACAGGAGGTGTCAAATCACTAAACGGAGGAAGCATCTGGCTTGTCAGATGCCACATTGACATTCTGGCCACACTGGTCCTGTAGGAGCCTGAGCCAAATACCTGGAACTCCCTTGTAAGACCAGTGTGACCAGAGCTGTGGTAGGGCTAAAAATCTGAGAGACAGAGATATTTGGTATTCTTTAAGACATGTTTCATTTTTATGTACTGTGTGTGTGTCTGTCTGCGTGTGCTCTAACCATGGTCTGTGTGTGTGAACTCAGAGGACAAGACCTGGCTCCCTCTTCTCACCACGTGGGTTCTGGGAACTGATCTTTTAACTTGCTGAGCCATCTCATTGGGTTTACATGTGGGTATGCAAGTGTGGGCTATGGTGCATGTGTAGCGGTCTGAGGACAGCAGGCTGCAGTTGGCTCTCTGCTTTCGTGTGGGTTCCAGGATTTGAACTCAGGTTTCCAGGCCTGGCTGCAAGCGTCTTAACCCACTGAGTCATCTCATTGCCCCTGGATGGCCCTTGTAGTAAGTGGCTTTCTTATAAGGGTATGTTAGGGGCTTATCGGTCTGTTACAATGTTTATTTCCTGCTGAATATCACAATGTAATCTCCCTTAATCTCCCTGAAGCTTCTATAGCTGTGATGAGTGTGGACAGTGTGAATACTGTATCAGGTTGACTAGGGACACTGCAGTCTCAGGAGCAGCTTAGCAGGTGTGATGCAGGTAGGGTGTGTGTGATAGTTCTGTTATTCTTACAGTGTGAGTGTGGGTTCTATTGACCAATGGGAATCTGCTGAGGCAGTGATGGTGCTGGCTGTTATTTCAGTGTTTCCTTAGTAACGGCCCCAACAGTGGCCAAGGGCACTTTCGCATTGAATTAGATACTAGTTTGGGGCCAGATACTTCACAAGGAGAGGCAGGGACAAGAATCTGTTCCAGCTCTTTGACATTTTTTTGTCAATGGTAATCAGACAAAGACAAAGCTCCTGTGGCGGTGTGTGTTGGGGAACTGGAGACTTTCTCCTTGTAATCCTAACTCTTATACACCTGAATATAATTGTCATCTTGGAGGCTAGTTAGTCCTGGAAGCTTTTAGCTCCTGTCAAAGCTAATCTAGGCCTAGAATGTTTTCAGCCTCTGAGACTCACCGCTGAATATGCTCACACTTTCTAGTTCTTTCTGATTTCTGACTTGCTCATTCAACTCAGCTGTTCTGACTCAAACTCTTTTCCAAGCCAACTGATTCAATCTGGCTTTTCTCCACTTGTTCTGAAATTGCTTTGCCTGGCCTCATACTAATTTGACAGTATGTTGTAATTTTCTATCTCCTTCTCTGTCTCTGGCTTGTTCTCTCTGTGTAGCCTGTCTCTGTACAACTTTTCTAGTAAAACTGCCTCCTTCCTTTTTTTCTCCTTTTCTCTCCACACTGCGCTTTTGAAGCAGCTTCCCCTTTCTCTCTTCTCATGAGAGTTGGGCAGATCCTATTCTGTCACATTTTTCTGATTCACCACTTTGTCTGCCACTCAATTAGACATCACTTTCAAACATGGGTGCTTCCTTCTACAAATTACTTGATTGTTTGGATTAAAGGTGTGTCTGTATTTCAGAGGGATTAAAAGTATGTGCTAAGGGCTGAGCCACAACTAGAAACGCAGTCTTGGGGTTCACAGTGCGATGTGAGAAAATATCCTGCAACATCTGCCCACTCTTTCATTTGTTTTGTCCACCAGATGTCAAGCTGATGGATCGCAGCTGGAGCTGTGATACATGCATCAGAGAGGCAGGGCATTTATGGGCAAGGGAGGGAGTTTCTCGCCAGACATTCTTTAGGCTGTGGGCTTTGGGGTGGAGTTACAGCCAGGGGCAGAGAGGCATTGCTACCATGCCTCAGCACATCTCTGCGGGTGGAGAAGCTATGGAACCTGAGTTCCTGCTCTGCACAGCTAGCAGCAGGCCTCGTGGGAGTGCTGGAAGCAGGGGAGCTGCCTGGAGACAGGCCCTGGTTTTGGCATCCAAGCCGCAGGTGGTTAGCCATGTCCGCCTCAGCATCCCTGGGTCTGTGGACAGCACCCCCCACTCCCCTCTGCATCACACTGCCAGCTCCCAACCACACAGCATTCTGTTGTGTGTGTCATGACTCTGCTGAGCCAGACCTAAAGCCGTCTATCGTGGTGGAATGCTTACAGGGTTCCACAGATGGGAACACACATGTATTGCAGACCTCCAGTGCAGTCCAAATTCAGGAGATAGTTTCCTTCTCAAGATGGCTCCTGGCTACAGCACAATGGGGGTCTTTGGGAGTTGAGTGAATTCTTTTTCCAAAGTCAGATCACTGCTGATTTTAGAGCTCCTATATATTGAAGCTATCAGTCTGCAAGGGCCAGGAAACTGCAATAGCAAGCTCTTTATCCCTTTATGCGCAGTAAGGGCGGGGTTAGGGTTGGGGGCGGGGCTGGGGGCAGGATTCAGCCAGATGGTACTTTGTTTCTCTTGATGTCATCACAGATCTCTAGGGTTCAGAGGACCCTATTCATCAGAGGACTCCTGATGAATAAATCCCAGGATCAGCTGCAGTCACTCACCCGAGCACTCAGCTGTAAACCCGTAGCTTTGAAGCAGCCATCTCCCTGCCGAGCCTTGGCTTTTATGGGGCTTCACTATGGAACTGGGACTCACCATGTGGACCAGGCTGGCCTCACGGTCACACACCCTCCTGCTTCTGCTGTGCTGAAGACTAAAGGTATGCACTACCACGCCCGCTTTGAATTGACTGTGTGCCCGCACACATGAGCAGGGCAGAGGACAATCTGTAGACTCTGGATCTCTTCTTCCACCACAGGTTCTGGGGACTGAAGACCGGGCATCAGGCTGGTATGACAAGGGCTTTTGCCTGCTGAACCACCTTGCTGGCCCAAGATCTTTGTTTTTTATGATTATTCTTAAGATGTTAATTTTTTCTAGCCATTATATTGATAGCTTCCCATAACTGTTAATTTTTTAAAATGTTAATTATAGCTTTTTATATGTATGTGTGTGGACCATATCAATTTTCTAATGTGGACTGATAAAACCTCTTACATATACAGATATTTCAACCTTTATTATCAAATAACCTCTTGGTTACTGTACACACCTGTATACAGATGGGTGCATTTACCTGTGTATGTGTGGGCAGAGGCCAGAGGATGCAGCCGGTAACCTCAGATAGCCCAGTGCCCGAGTGCAGCTAGTGCTGAGGTTCCAGGCTGCGTGGACACTCTTGTCATTGTGCACGGGCACTGGGCTATCTGAGGTTCCAGGCTGCGTGGACACTCGGGCACTGGGCTATCTGAGGTTCCAGGCTGCGTGGACACTCTTGTCATTGTGCACGGGCACTGGGCTATCTGAGGTTCCAGGCTGCGTGGACACTCGGGCACTGGGCTATCTGAGGTTCCAGGCTGCGTGGACACTCTTGTCATTGTGCACGGGCACTGGGCTATCTGAGGTTCCAGGCTGCGTGGACACTCTTGCCATTGTGCACGGGCACTGGGCTATCTGAGGTTCCAGGCTGCGTGGACACTCTTGCCATTGTGCACGGGCACTGGGCTATCTGAGGTTCCAGGCTGCGTGGACACTCTTGCCATTGTGCACGGGCACTGGGCTATCTGAGGTTCCAGGCTGCGTGGACACTCTTGCCATTGTGCACGGGCACTGGGCTATCTGAGGTTACAGGCTGCGTGGACACTCTTGTCATTGTATACGGGCACTGGGCTATCTGAGGTTACAGGCTGCGTGGACACTCGGGCACTGTGCACGGGCACTGGGCTATCTGAGGTTACAGGCTGCGTGGACACTCTTGTCATTGTATACGGGCACTGGGCTATCTGAGGTTACAGGCTGCGTGGACACTCGGGCACTGGGCTATCTGAGGTTACAGGCTGCGTGGACACTCGGGCACTGGGCTAGCTCGAGTCCTCATGCTTGTTCAGCATGCACGTTTACTCACTGAGCCACCCCCCAGCTTCTCACATGACACATCTCTTGAAAGCACACATAGAAATGCTGTAGAATCAGAAAGGTCTCATAGTCATCCAATACAGGAAGTGTATGGAAAAGTGAGGGAGACGGACAAGGCTCTCCGCAAGCTGGAAGTTTTCTACATCAGATCAAGAGCTGAACAGTTTATTATTTTCTCCGTATGTATTAAAAACGTTGCTATCAGGCATCCGGTGATCTTTCAGGATAATATCTGTAATCCTAGCACTCGGGAGGTGGAGGCAGGAGGACCAGGAGCTCTAAGCTAGCCTTGGCACATAATGAATTCAAGGCCAGCCTAACCTAAATGAGACTCTTTTTAACAAATCCCATTGTGAGAAAGATGAAAATATGTATGTGGGCTACATCGGCAGTCAGCAGGTGACAGCCAGCTGTGCCTCACACAGAATGATGGAGCTGTTCACCCAACATCACACAGCCCTGGCCAGCAGCCCAGCAGGGCAGCAACACTCACCACAGGAGCCACTCGCTGAAATTCAATTTTTATTCCAAATGTAATGTCTAGAAATACAACAGCTAATAATCAAAATGGTGTGCTCAACTGGGAACTAACAAAGCTGATGTGTAGGGAGTAATCAGCACGCCGCCAGCCTCGGCACTCTGGTTATATACCCAAGAAAGCATAAAAATGATGGTGTTCCTCTTCCAACCTGGAGGTGCAGCAGTTAGAGAAAGCAGGAAGAGAGAAAACGCCACATTATCCCAAACCTTTGAGATGAACACACAGCGTGGAGACTTTTGGGTAGCAAAAATTCCACAATTCTTAAAATGGGAGTCTTTAAAAGTTCTTCAAATTCAAAAGTTTAAAACAAAAACAAATGTGGAGAGGGGACAGACACACTGGCCTAGAAGAGCTGACGCCTGTCATGAGATTGACAATCAGTCCGACTTCCAGAACTGTGAGGAGCAGCGTGCCTGACGAACCTGACCTGATTGTGCAAGAGCGGGTGGCTCGGCGGCCGGGCCCCATCTATGGCTCCTCCTGGCTGAGGCCCAGGTGGCTTTTCTGCACCTCCAGCTCCTCCGCACTGACCACTGACGGGTCGATGGCGGCGTATTTGGTTCCATGGAACTGCAGCAAATGTATCTGGAAAAGTGCAGATTACTCCCGTTATTATTAGGGTTTTGTTTTATGGTGCTGGGATTGAAGCACAGGCTTCAGAGTGCTATACAAGGCTCCACCACAGGGCGACCCTGTCTCCTGTCCTGAATCTTTCTGAGATCGTGTGGAGGCCAGAGAGCAGCATCAGTGTCACTCCTTAGGGCTCCCCTGCCCCCCTTTAAAGGATTTACTCATTGAGGTATTTTATGTCTGAGGGGAGGGCTGTCTTCTTGTTCACCAGCAGAGGGCACCAGATCCCATTACAGCAGGTTGTGAGCCACCATGTGGTTGCTGGGAATTGAACTCAGGACCTCTCAAGAGCAACCAGTGCTCTGAACTGCTGAGCCATCTCTCCAGCCCCCTTAGGACTCCTTTAAGAAATCACAATTAGTTTGTGTATGTGTGGAAGTCAGCAGCTGTGGGAGATGGCAATCTCCCCCTCTGTAGTTTCCCGGCACTGAACTGGGTTGCTGGGCAGGGCACCGTTCTTTTACTCACGGAACCATCAGTGGCGGAACCATCAGTGGCCATCCACCTTGTCTCTCAGTGACATCAAGCTTGGCAGGGAGGAGAGGCTGCTGCTAGCTGGCCTCAGAGTCTGCCTGTTTGTCCCCCCCCCCCCCACACGCCATCACACCTGCCTTTGTAACCCTGGATTGTGTGGACTGAGCTCAGGCCCTCCGCATCACACAGCAAACACTTTACCTTGGAGTCTCCCCAACCCAGCACCTTCACTTTTCAATGACTGCATTACAGAGCAGAAGGTGTAGCATGCTACATTAACCAGCACAGTGGGAGAACATACAATTTTCCTAAAAGTACAGACTAGAGAAAAGCCAGCAAAGAAATGAGTATGGGTCTCATAATGTAGCTGAGACTGGTGTTGAACTCACAGCAATCCTGTGCCAGCCTCAAAGTGTTATGATTACGAGTATTCGCCACTGTGCTGTCCAAAGAAGTGGGACCACTGACCTCAAATTGTTTTGTGGTTTTAAGCCGAGTCTCCATGGATATCGCTCTCCACCCACATAACCCCATGTTTTGTGTATGTGTGCATCTGTGGGCACATGTGTGTAGACTCATGTGTATGTGCATGTAGAGGCCCAAGGTCGATCACTGTCCATCTTAATCACTGAGGAAGGCAGGCAACAATCAAGTCCAGAGCTAATATGGCCAATCCTTTTTAAAAAATGTATACAGGGGATTTGTATACACGTATGCCTATGCATCTCATTCAACCACATTCATGCAGGTCAAAAGAGGACGTTGGACCCCTGGATCTAGAATTTCAGTGGAGGTGGGAGTTGGACCTCGGTCCCCTGGAGAGCCACCAGAGCAGCCTCTCCAGCCCCAGCACGGTAGTCTTGAAGGCCAGCTTGCTCTCCGGACTCCCCAGACTCCGCCTTTCCAGGCTGAAGTTCACACAGGCCACCATGCTCACCGGGCGTCTATGGGACTCTGGAGACGGGAACTACAGTTCTCATGCTTGCATGCCATAGACCCATCTCTGCTGGCCCTTCATAAACCTCCTTCTTTATAAAAGTTTTATTGCATGTTTTACTCATGTGTGCCTGGTGCCTGTAGAGGTTGAAGGTGTTGATCTCTTGGAACTGGGGTTAAGGATGGTTGTGAACCATCATGTGCATGTTGGGACTCAAACCTACAACGTCCTGCGTAAGAGCAGCACGCGCGCTCGGTCAATGAGCCGCTTTGCCAGCCCTCACACAGCAAACATCCCGGGATGCTCCATCTGTGGACGCTCAGTGTGAGGTCTCTCCAGTCCTCTGCTACTATGGCTAATGGCATAGCGGGCATCCCTGGGCATCCGTTTCTCTAGGGTTAGGATTGCCTCCTGGGGATCTACTTTCACAAGTAGTAGAGAGCATTAAAGATGGGGCTCACTCACCAGAAAGGTGCCTGATGCTTCTTGCTAGATTATCAAGGCAGCCGGTCATCACCCCATTCTAGTAATCTCTTCAGAGATTGAGATGGTGTTTTATTTTTGCTATTATCATATAAGCAGATCAAGAAGTCATTTTCTGAGGCTTGGAGTGTTTCATTTAGATATGGTGTCTTGCTGTGGCTGCATACCCTGTCTCCAGGAGGCAAGGCACACCATACTAAGGGCCACTACCACAGTGTCTGATGCAAGGCCCACCAATCTAGAGCAGGACTGGTAAGGGAGCACTGCCTTGGAGGTCTCTGAGGCTCACATGCTCTGGGGTCCAGGCTGGACTTACCTGCACATAAAGGTTGACCTCTGCACTCCTGCACAGATAGGGGAAGTTGCCTCCTGTCTTTAGGTGAGCTCTCCGGGCATTAGGGTATAGTTTGTACATTTCTTCCTTGGCTTCTGTTGACAGTGCACTCTGGTCAAACACCTTTGAAAACACGCAAGGCTGAAATCTCAAGGCATTGTTAGTTCACTCACCTCACGTTCTTGAGTGCCAGAGCAGCCAGAGATTACCGCCTGGTGCTGTTCCTGGTCACGTCAGACTCCAATCCAAGCGTGCACTGTGTGGTACAATGCTTGTCTAGCATGTACACAGCCCCAGCCCCATCCAAAAAATAAAATTCTAATTCCAACTTAGGATCTCAGGTATAGACTTTGCTGTCTCTCATATGTAGCTAATTAATTAAATATTAATAGTAAATAAATAATTATTAATCATTACTATATCATTAATCATTAATGAAAATAATCATTAGAATACCAATTTCAAAAACAATGAAATCTTGGGATTGGAGAGATGGCTCAGAGCTAAGAGCACTGGCTGCTCTTCCAGAAGACCCTGGTTAGGGTCCCAGCACCCACATGGCAGCCCACAACTGTCTGTAACCCTAGTTCCAGGGGATACAATACCCTCTTCTGACCCCATGGCCAGATGATGCACTTACAAACATTCAGGCAAAGCATCCATATACATAAAGCAAAATAATCTATTTTTAAAAAGACTAAAGGCAGGAAGTTCCCACTCTTTCTGGGAGAGGGTGTTCTGGCAGCTGAGCCCGAGAGCTTCTGGGCACCTTTCAGATACTCTCTGCAGCATGCACACGGAAGCCAGAGGCCAACTGCAGATATACTTGTTTTGGAAGACAGGGTCTCTTGATGGCCTGGAATGCACAAAGCAGGTTAGACTGGCAGGTTGGCAAACCAGAATCCTGCCTGTCTGCACCTCCCCAAGGCTGGCATTACAGGCACGTGCCACCATGTCTACTGTTCTGTTTGTTTTAATGTAGGTTCTGGGGCTCAAGAAATGGTTCCGCCACTAAAGGCTGGACTCAAAACCAAAATGTTAAATGAACTAGAATCTTGTGCATTACTGGGGGAAATGCAAAATGATACAGCCATTGGAAGACATTATGTCAATTCCTCAAAAAGTTTAAAGTAGAATTGCATGTGTGTCACACTATGTGTGTGGGTACATGAGGCGGCCGGAAGGAGAACTGCATGTGTGTAACTATGTGTGTGGGTACATGAGGAGGCCGGAAGGAGGACTGCATGTGTGTCACACTATGTTTGTGGGTACATGAGGAGGCCGGAAGGAGGACTGCATGCGTGTCAGTATGTGTGTGGGTACATGAGGCGGCCGGAAGGAGGACTGCATGTGTGTCACACTATGTGTGTGGGTACATGAGGAGGCCGGAAGGAGGACTGCATGTGTGTCACTATGTGTGTGGGTACATGAGGAGGCCGGAAGGAGAACTGCATGTGTGTCACTATGTGTGTGGGTACATGAGGAGGCCGGAAGGAGGACTGCATGTGTGTCACTATGTGTGTGGGTACATGAGGAGGCCGGAAGGAGGACTGCATGTGTGTCACTATGTGTGTGGGTACATGAGGAGGCCGGAAGAGGATCCTGAATCTTCTGGAGCTGGAATTGTGGACAGTTGTAGGGAGCCAGAAAGGTGCTGGGAACAGAAATTACAAGAAATTGCAGAAATTATCTCTACAGCCCCCAAATTACAAGATTTTAAAAAGCGAGGACTCAGATCCTTTATACCCATGTCAACTGACACATCCACAAACATCTGACAGGTGAAGACATGGACAAGATGTGAAGTTTATGCAACAGAGTATCATTAAGCCTTAAGATACTCAGATACAGCCGGGCAGTGGTGGCACATGCCTTTAATCCCAGAACTTGGGAGGCAGAGGCAGGCAGATTTCTGAGTTCAAGGCCAGCCTGGTCTACAGAGTGAGTTCCAGGACAGCCAGGGCTACACAGAGAAATCCTGTCTCAAAAAACCAAAAAAACAAAGATACTCAGATACATTATGGGGCCAGGGAATCTTTTTCCGTCTTTATTTTGATGTTCATAGGTGTTTTGCCTGCATGTATCTCTATGTACCATCTGCACGCAGGCCAGAAAAGGATAGCAGATCTCCTGAACCATAGTTAAAAATGATTGTGAAGCGGGGCGGTAGTGGCACACACCTTTATTCCCAGAACTTGGGAGGCAAAGGCAGGTGGATCTCTGAGTTTGAGGCCAGTCTAGTCTACAGATCCAGTTCCAAGACAGTCAGGGCTACACAGAGAAACTCCTGTCTTGAGAAGTTGTGAACTGCCATGCGGGCAATTGGACTAGAACCCAGAGCCTCTACAAGAACAGCCACTGCTCAAACCAGCGAGCTACCTTTCCAGAATGAATCTTGAAAACAATTGTATTTTTAATTAAGTGTGCATGTGTGTTCCTCTGTGTGGGTATATGCATGTGAAATCACTAGACATTTACAGCATCTGTTGGGGAGAAAATAAAATCCACCAGCCTAAGGTCTTGAGGTGCAGAGCGCCTGCCTAGCACACAAAAAGTCTGGGTTCAGTTCCCAGCACCCTAAACACCTCCCACACATAAAATAAGGTCAAAATAAATAAGCTTGGGGGTGTTTGGCCTGCATATTTTTGTCAGTGTAGCACCTCTAAGGCCTGGTATCTGAGGATGCCAGAGAGGATGTGCAATCTGTGGAAGTGGAGTTAGACGGTTACAAACCACCACACGGGTGCTGGAAACAAACCTGCATCGTTTGCAAGAGCAGCCAGGGCTCTACCCACCGAGTATCAATAATCCAGACTATGTGTTTTAACTTTTGGTGGGGGGGAGCTGAGACAGCCTGTTTATCCCTGGCTGGCCTAGAACTTGCTATGTAACCAGGTTGTCTCCAACTTCAGTGTCACTAGCACACCGAGGACAAGGCTGTCTGTCACTCTCATAAGCAAAAATCCAGGAGGAGCAGCAGGTTACTGTGGAATTGAGAAGACCAAGGTGTATTTGAAGAAAGAAGTGTGGTTAATGTCACCAAATAATTTATCTTGGCTATATATTTATAATGGCAAATACCTGTATTATTTCAAGAGAAACTTACATCCATGATGGTGACAGGGATGTCCCGAATTTTATGAGGTTCCACATAGGAATTCTGACAGTTGAGAGTTAGTCTTGAAGCTAGCTCACTTTGACCCAAACTCTCCAGCTGCAGAAGAGATAGAGATACAGGTAAGAGTTTGCAGGGATTTTTTCTCATGTGTACAGCAGGTCCACTAAGTGGCACTGTGCTTGTGATGTTGGGGATGTTTATGGTGGAAAACTCACCAATGAGAAAACACGATGTATCTGACAGACTGCAATCCATCAGGGCCTTTTCTATTATGGCACCTAAATCTGGCCCTGTAAATGCCACGTGGTCTTCTTTTGGCGACAACCTGCACTGCCTGTTTAACTCAGGTGCACCCTAATGTGAGTGCCTCAAAGGTGACAATCAGCATGTAAGGACCTTAGGGACCTTCTGTCCGTGCTCCTGAAATGGCAGGGTGTGGACTTGCTTATCACATTGACCTGAATGCTTCTGGAGGGAAAAACTGATTCTGGCTGAGCACAGGGCACACACCCTCAGGAGGTAAAGCCTGAGGCTACAAGATACCTGCTCTCGAAAAATGAAACCCCTCCCCACTCTAAAGGAGCCAGACTCCTGGACGCATTCTAGTGTGAGGTCTCTGAAGCTTCTGCTCTTAGAAACGGTCTTGCTGGGTAACTGGCTGGCCTCAAGGTGGAGACCCTTCTGCGTACGTCACCAAGTACTGAGGTTATAGGCATAATTATCATAGCCAGGCTGCAATATTTTAACTTTTAAATAAAAATTTAATTTTATGCTTAAATTGCAGGTGTCTGCGAGGCCCACTGAGGGTGATGGATTCCCCTGAAGCTGGAATTTCAGGTGCTTGTGAGCTGCTTGACATGGGTTCTGGGAACCCAGTTTGAGTCTTCTGGAAGGGCAGTTCACGCCCTTAACCATCTCTCCAGTCTATAAGCTGGTGTCCTCAGTGACCACAGGTAGTTCCCACAGTGGAAGTGACCACCAAAGGCGGTGCTGAGAACCAAACTCACATCTTCTAGAACAAGAGTGTTCTTAACCACTAAGTCATCTCTGTAGCCTCTTAAATTAATTAGTTGGTTTTGTTTGTTTTTTAAAGATGGGTTTCTCTGTGTAGCCGTGGCTATCCTGGAACTCACTCCATAGACCAGGCTAGCCTTGAGCTCACAGAGATCTGTCTGCCTCTGCCTCCCAAGTGCCAGGATTTGGGTCCCAGCAAGCATTACGACTCTTTCTAAGCTCCTGTTGGATTTGAATGTGCAGCACCTGCTGGGAGACACTGGGAGCTAAGCCCTCACCAGCAGTGGGGTCTGTCTGAAGTACTACAGTTAACACAGGGGCCTGCTCCACAAAGTCCTCCCACACACACCACAGATGATGGACCTCCTTTTATATGCGCATGAAAAAATCCCAGTGAACGTGTTCCAGGAGTGCCAGGATCCTCACCCTGTCCACCATGAAATCAATGGCGTCAGCCATCATCGGGTCCACTGGGCCAGAGGAAAAGTTCCCCAGAACTATTTTCTTGAGCATAAATGCTGGCATCAGCCAGAAGCTGCAAAACAAGGACAGAGGCTGGTGACTGACATGGCAATGGAGAGTGATCTTCAGCTCTGAAGCTCCTTTCCAGGAGGACGCCTGGAATCCAGAGGAAGGCCGATGATCTGTATTTCAAGGAAGGAGCAGGAAACGTGAGAGAAATGCAAGGAAAGGTACAAGTATGAAGTAAGTAAGACATTTTGTAGTGAGAGGGTGTGTGTGTGTGTGTGTGTGTGTGTATGTGTGTGTGTCTGTTTGTTTAAAAACAGAATTTGTTTGGGATAATTTTTTTGTCCTAAAGTAGTATGGTTAGATTGCTCCAAATGTACAGGAAAGGCAAATAACACCAGAACAAGTAGCAGAAAGTCTGTGGAGGAAAACTCACAAGAGGAAGCTAAGATCAAGGAAGCTGGGCAGTTGGGCCAGGCAGCTGCTTCCCCTCTGACAAGGCCTGTGGAGGTCTTTGGGTGATGGACATTTTACAACATGGCTTGTTTAACTGACAGAATTATGACCTTCCCCACAGAAAAACTTCCTTCCAAGGAGTAATTCACTCTATCTTTGCAGTGCTTGACTGTACATGCCGTTACCAGGAGATGAAGGAGCAGTGACTGACTAGGCGAGGCAGGAGGGACACAAGTAGATCCCCAGCGGCTAACAGAACCCATCCCAATGATGAGACTATACAGGGATACAACTGATAGGGAAGTGCTCCTCTGGGAGCACTATTGGACATGCACTCTCTCAGGCTTCAGGCAGTGGTGAAGGGGACCCAAGCACGAGACTCAACAAGATCGGGAGCTACAACAAAACACCAAGATCCATTTCAGTTCCTAGAGAGGACATATCAGTGCTGACCATGCGGTAGCACATGCGACATGGCGGGATATTTAAGAGCAGAGTAAGGGCTACGATGTGGCTCGGTTGATAGAGTGCTTGCCTAGCATGCACAAAGTCTTGGGTTCAGTCCCCAAGACTGCATAAACTGGGTATGGTGGTCCACACTTACAACCCCAGCACTTGAGAGGATCAGAACTTCTAGGTCACACCCAGACAGTTGGAAGCCAGCCTAGAAAACATGGAACCTGTCTCAAAACAAAAACCGGGAAGATGGCTTGCCCTACAAGCATGAAGGCTGGAGTTCACATTTGTAGTGCCTGAGTCAACGCTGGGAGGATGTGGGAGGGCAGGCAGAGGATTCCCAGAGCAAGATGGTGAGCTAGAATAGCTCTAGACTATGCCTCTATGTGAAACAGAGATAGTAGAAGATATTGGATGCCAATCTCTGCCTCCAAACACATGGCATCCTCGCCAACCCCAAAAACAGAATAAAAGAAATCTATAGTGTCGAGGGAGCATTTCATACAAACCTTTTCTGGAGGAGATGAAGTGACACTTATGGTGTTAATAATACACAACAACTGCAGGAGGAGGGAGCCAGACAGGATGCATTAGACCAGAGGAAACGGTCTCTCCAAACACTAAGGTGCCCCAGGCAAAGGCCTGGCACACCCAAGTCAAGGAGAAGGAGCAGCAGAGCAGAGAGCTCCAATGTGGAAGTGCAAGGACAGGAAAAAAGGACTGGCGGGCTCGCAGACATTGAAAGACTCAGATTTACAACATTGTACAAACTGTCCCATGGGAGTCCTGGGTAAATCTGATAATCAACAACTTGATTGCCTGCTGGATACCAGTACTATCTGTTCAGAACTGAAATATTAGGTAGCTAGAACAACAACAAAACACTTTACAGGCTACTCTCCTGGTAAGAGTCTTGGGACAGGCAGGAGCATCCTTTTGTAACCTTCAGAATGCTATTCTGGAAATCAGCCCCAAGCACAGTTTCTTATAGAGGGACAAGATGGCCTGAAAGAAACCTTTCTACCCGGACAACTCAGCACCAAGGTCCAGCTGAACAACCTGAAGTCCCCAAGACAGGTAACGAAAGCCCTGGGAGCAGTCAGGGCTCACACGAGACAGGTTAATTCCCAGTTAGAACTGCCTTTAAAGAAGGGGCAGAGATCCTCATCACATCACCTTAGAGAAGACGGGACAAAGCCTCGTGTCTTTTTGTAACCAGACCTCCTCATTTTATGTGTAAGTGGTTTATCTGCCTGTGCACCACATGCTTGCTCGGTGTCCATTAATATAAGATGTATTAGTTGGGCATAATGGAATGAGCCTTTAATACCAGCACTTGGGAGAAAGAAGTTGGCAGATGTTTGAGTTTAGTGAGATCTATCAAAATAAAAAAAAAGTAGGGTAAAAATTTTAATACATTTCCTGCCAGCCTCCACATAACATCAGCACTCAAAAAAACATCTTCAACTGGGTATCAAGGCCTGAGGGAAACAGACTTTTTGAGAATCTACACTCCTAATGCCATTCACTCTGCTGACAACCACTGCTCTTGGAGATTACAGGGACCCCTTTTCACAGTTCCAGGAGAAAATAATGCCAAGAACTATTTGCATGTAAGTGGTAGGACCTGCTCAACAGAGCTTTGCTAACACAGAAGTGACTGCATTATTTAGCCAACTGTGGATACAACCTGTCTTGCGCTAAACCACAGACACATACACAATTCACCCACTGATGGTCTGCTCTGTCCTAAATGCTGTGGTCCCCAACCTTCCTAATGCTGCCAACCTTCAATGCAGTTCCTCGTGTTGTGGTGACCCCCGATAAATGAAATTTATTTCATTGCTACTTCACAGCTGTAATTTTGCTACTGTTATGGATTATGATCTAAACAGTTTTTGAGATAAAAGGTTTGCCAAAGGGATTGTGACCCACAGATTGAAAACTGCTGTCCTACAGGAAAGGACACATTTGCCGGTATTTAAACAAGTCCAGGCAGCATCAAACTAGATCTGGGGTAAATGGCTGTTTTTGTTTTCTTCCTTTGCAGAATTTGAAGTCCAAGTCATGTATTTAAGGAAAAACTACTACATGAAGCTTTTGTTTTTGTGGTTTGGGACAGTCTCTTGTTTTGTAGCTATGACTAGCCTGATAATTTCTCCTCCGGTATTTTTTAGAGCTGGGATGACAGGTTCATGTCAGCACAGCTTGCTTCTACCATGAGGCTGTCAAGTGACATTAAGGTCTGGAAAGCATTAATTCCCGAGGACTGGGGCTGTAGCTCATTGTCTGCACACTTGCCTGGCAGGCACCAAAGCCTGGGACAACCTCTGTGTATGTTCCCTCCTATATTCTTTCCTTATTAAAGAGGAAGAGGAAATTACGCAGCCATTCTATGGGCCAGTCCCAGTGTGAGGTATGAGTCACCTGTGCACTGAATTGTACTACTCTGCTCCCAAATGACGTCTCTGACACCACCCTCCCAAGCATTACTGTTTTTAGACCATTGAACTAGTACATTCATTCAGCTATCTGGGCCTCTCTGATCGAGCTTTGCTGGGCACGTGGAGGGGACAGTGAGTAGGATGTAAAGTGAATAAAAAAAAAGTAGCATTACAAGAAACCCAAAGACACAGCAATGGCTCAGGAGACACAAAAATGTCATCTAGGATGCAAGCCTTAGCCAAGGAAAAGCAGGTTGTTAATACTAGTAACTACAGTTACTAGTGGATGCTCAAAGCATCACTAGGTGACCACAAGCTACTGTTAGGGCTACAGAAGGAACAACCTAGTAAGTGGAAAGATGGTTCATAAAGCAGAAGAGAAGGCTACTGGGGTTGGTCACAGCTCAGTTCTAACTAGATCTCTGGCTCCTCAAATTGATTTATCTCAATATAAACCTTCATATATTGATAAAGAAAGGCCTAAAGAACAGGTCTTTATGTGTGTGATACACTCCAGAGATACAGCTGTCTTCCTGTGTCACTCTTTGCCTTATTCTCTGGAAACAGGGTCTTACTGGTTTTAGGTTAGGCTGTCTGGCTAGCAATCTTTCTGTCTCCACCACTACCCAAGCCAGCACTGGGGTTACAACCTCAAACATCAGGACTCACACCTGAGGTGTCCTGACATGGCTTGTACTCACACAAGCAAAGATTAAAAATAAAATGTTAAAATCAATGAGAGGAACCGGGTACTTTACTAGCTGCTCCTAAAGCAATTCTTTCTGAAGAACATGGCATCAAGTGCCAAGATTACACCAATATGAACTAAGTGTTCTTGTCTTTCCACTGGTGGTCACCCCTCAGGGCACTAACCCAGAAAGGGAGGAAATCAAATTGTATGAAGATTTATCGCAGAGCATGACAGAATGTTGGGGAAACCTGCATGAAACTATGTCGACTTAGAGAACTGATCTTATAAGCACGACAGGACATCTGTTACTGCACAACCCACACTGAGTAAAGAGTTGAGCGTGGCGTTCATAGCATTCTTTTCTTCTCCACCTCCTACTCCCACTGCATCAACCCCCCCCCCCAAAGCCAACATTTAAAGATGCACATCCTTACCTGTTTGCAGTCCACGTTTGGTTGAAGATAGACGTGTCACTGAAGGCATTGCACAGGATGAGGGAGTGCACTCTGGGAGACTTGTGAGTATATTCAGCAAACTTCTGAGCCAAAAAGCCTCCC
The DNA here is from genome assembly GCF_947179515.1 of Apodemus sylvaticus. NCBI lineage: Eukaryota > Metazoa > Chordata > Mammalia > Rodentia > Muridae > Apodemus > Apodemus sylvaticus. The sequence goes on from NC_067478.1 coordinate 63,551,163, forward strand.
AAAGATGCCCCAAACAGATGGACCTAATTATAAATAAACATAAGGCAGATCCTAAAATACTGAGTTGCTTCATTTGTTGTTAATCACAGAATATGCCATCACTAGCTAATAGGCTGAAATATCTACAGCAGTTATAAATTCAACAAATACTTTATTTAAATAAATGTATTTAACTCCATCAAGAAAACAATACACTAGGTGTTGAAAACGTGACTTAGCAGTTAAGAGTGCTTGCTGCAGACATGAGGAGCAGGGTTCGGATCCCAAAAGCTATGTAGTCCCAGACCCTGCCTCAGAGGAATGGGTGGAGCGTGACAGAAACACGCAGTATCCTCTGCTGACCTCTGAAGTACATGCATCTGCACATACACTCACACAAGTAAGTCTAAATCAAACAATGCTCCCCACCCCCCAGCCCTGGAGAAAACATCTGGGTACGGTTGTGGGGAGAGCAGGTGAATGAATGGGTGCCACTGGGGCGAGCACAGCCACACCAAGGACCCATGGGAACGGCAAAGCCTTCCTCTGGACCAAATACAAGTGTTGACAAGCAACTGACCTTTAGCTAAAACCAGTGTTTTATCTGTCATTGTGTGCAGTCACTATCAACCAGAGCTGCCTCTTTTACCTCCCATCTCCTTGTTCAGCTTTATAATAGTAAATGATAAAAGAAACTGTGTCCTTGCTCAGTGCTATACAGTAAGTTCACTGATATACTGCTGGTGCATCTCCACCAGAGTGCAAGGCCCACCGAGCCCAGCCCTTCTGTTCATGAGTCTGACCTTCCTTCGGTCCCTCATCACCCAGTCAGGTTTCTAGGATCCAGCTACTGGGTTGCAGAGAGTAATGGCTCATACCTCTAGCTCTCCCAGCATCTGGGAGGTAAGATGCGAAGTTCAAGATCATGGCTGGCTACATAGTGAGCCTGAGGCCAGTCTGGGCTACGTGAGTCGGTCTCACACAAAATAAAAAATGATCTAATGCCCTGGAAACCAAAATCTTTCTGAGGACAGAATTTTGATAAAATCTCAGGTTTTATAGCATTTTAGATCTTTAGATTGGGGACAACTCAACCTGTCCTGACCCATACTATGATGAAAAGAACCACAGACACATCATGCTAAGCAGAAAAAGCCAGTTACAAAGGCCACATCTTATGTAATTATGCTTAAATTAGTGTCCAGAGCAGATAAGGTCATAGAGACCAAAGAGATTTGGTTGCAGAGCTGGGGAAAGATGGAGAGTGGCTACTAATAACTTTTCTACTTGCACTATGGGAAAAATGTTTGTGTGTAAGCATACACGTCATAGCCTGCTCGTGGGGGTCAGAGGATGTTGGAGGCCCGAGGTCCTTGTGCTCACAGGTAAGCACTGAGGACACCAGGAATGGTAAACATGGAGGCTGTCTCTTCAAAGGCAGAGACACAGAACCTGTTCTCCACCCAGAAGGCTGGAAGGTAGTTACTAGCCTAGTGACCTCTGTGCTATCTGTATGATCATACCAGACCCTCAAGACCCTGAAGATGTCACATGTAGTCAACCTATAGAACCCATCTTTATAGAAGATGTTACAGGTAGTTTATAAAGAGTTTTGATATAGTCAGGGTGTAAGGTTTATTCGGCACACAAGATGAGTTAATTATCCCTAGGAAACTTTTTTTTTTAATTGTGCAGTGCTTCAATATGTCTAAAATAAACTGGCCAGTGTCAGACTCTATATTGGCTACTGAGTTGTGTTGAACCAACTGCCAACAGATACACTCCACAACTGGCACTAATGTACAGTGCCACCACACTGTACCACAGTCTACAACCACAACAATCTTCAGCAAGGGGCTCTCTTCATCTGCCCTGCGGTCCGGGGAATGGCTTGGTGGCAAGGCCTTTACCATCTTATTGGTCCAATAAATTTCCTTTTAGGGAAGATAGAAAAAAAATGCTCCAGAGTTGACAGTGTTGAAAGCTATAACTTCATCTGGAAATTTAAAATGTGACTGTCTACTTTAAAACAGTATTGTGTGGTATGTGAATTCTATCACAATAAAGCTATTACTAAAAAATAAGACCTTAGCCTTTACAGGATTCACACTTCAATCACATTCGAAGTTATTGGTTCACTACTCACTTTATCCAACTGTAAGTGGTCTAAAAGTTTTCTGAATCCATCACAGAATTCAAGATGGTCCCAATAAACTGGATACTGCAACTGAAATAAAAATTTTAATTCATGTTAACAATTTAAAATGCATCTTACATTTGAACAGTTCAGGAATTACATAACTTTTCCTATTGCCCAAGCTTTGTTTCTTATTCTACATTTGTGAAAACAATATTTTAAGATTTTTTTTTTAAACATTTATCTTGCTGTGTGGTGGTGCACACCTTTAATCTCAGCACTTGGGAGGCAGAGACAAAGGATCTCTAAATTTGAGGCCAGCCTGGTCCACAGAGTTCGTTCCAGGATAGCCAGGTCTATACAAAGAAACTCTTGTCACAAAACAAAACCTTTCTTTATGTGTATCTTTGAAAGCCATATGCATATGGGTGCCACTGGAGACCAGACACGTTGTCAGACGCCCTGGGGCTGCAGTTTTGGATGGCTGTGAGCTGTCATGCTGTTTCTGAGAATTAAACCTGGGTCCTCTGAAAGAGCAGCCAGTGTTCTCAACACTGAGCCATCACTGCAGCGCCACACAGCAATTTCAATCCACATCAATTTCCTTTCCAAAGAGTCTGAGGGTCAAGAGCAACTACCGCAGAGATCGCGCTGGTAAAGAAACACAATTTCATTCTGAATGAGACCCTGAGGTTCAGAGAGCCAGGAGAACCAGAAATAAAAGCCTCTCTCAAGAAGATATTCTACCGCCTTTTGGTAGCATTTAAGGAATTGCTCAATAAAATGGAACTTTGTAATTTTTTAGTCCTTCTGATTTCCTATACTTTCACTTACAACACAAAGTTTGACAGCTGACCCTAAGAAGTCTGTCTGCTAATATCACCAGCAAGGACAGTATAAGTGACAAGCTCATTTCTAGAGACTGAGATTTTTCTCCTAAGAATTTCTCCATGTGTCTTTATGTGTCTTTGTGACTATGTGTGTGCCTTGTGTATCTTTATGTCTCTCTCATGTGTCTGTGGTCTGTGTCTGTGTACACACACACACACACACACATGGCAGCTTCATTTTGTTGTTTTAAGCCCTCATATTTATATTGTCATTGAAGAAAAATCACTGGGACAGATAGTGCTGTGGCTTTGATATATTTTATTATAAAATTCTATTTGTAGATAAGGCTTCTAGAATAGGATGTAGATGTTACCATAAAAGAAAAGGGAATGTATCTATAAAGGCTTTAACTTGAAAGTCTTCACACTAAGCTAAAGACATGACTCAGTGGTAGACCATGTGCTCAGAATACATAGGCTCTGAGTTTAAACCCTAAGACCAAACAAACCAAACCAAATCAATGCCACAGGCTGGCGATAAAGCTGCACACACTGTAACACTGCCCCACCCCCACTCCCACTTAAATCTAGGTAGAGCTGAGCAATCTGAGTGAAATCAGCAGATGTTAATTAATATCCTGGGAGCCGGAGAGAGGGCTCGGTGGACAAGAGCACTTGCTGTTCTTTCAGAGTAAGTGTGGTTTCCAGCATCCACACCGGGCAGCTCACAGCTATGAGTCCAGTTACAGGACTGCTCTGATGAGCTGTGCTCACTCAGGCTCTCTCTTGCTCTCTCAAAATAGTAAATCTTAAAAAATTAAATAGTGGGCTGGAGAGATGGCTCAGCGGTTAAGAACACCGATTGCTCTTCCAGAGGTCCTGAGTTCAAATCCCAGCAACCACATGGTGGCTCACAACCATCCGTAATGAGATCTGACGCCCTCTTCTGGGGTGTCTGAAGACAGCTACAGTATACTTACATATAATAAATAAATAAATCTTTAAAAAAAAAAAAAAATTAAATAGTATGTTAGCATCAAATTTACATTAACATCTCAGAAGACAGAGATTATTAACATGGGCTTGCTTGGAGGAACATGGTGAATGAACAGAATCTATGATATATGAATACTACAAACACCACTTTGTGGCTGTTATTGAAAAATTTGTTTAAAATCAAAAGTGGGCTAGGGATGTGGCTCAGTAAGTGAAGTACGAGGGGCACAAGCATGAAGACCCAAGTTTGGATTCTTAGCACCCAGGTGTGTCTGCAACTCCAGTGTTGGGGTTTTGTTGGGTTTTTTTTGTTTGTTTGTTTTTTTGTTTTGTTTTGGAGGGGGGCTAAACAGATCCCCAAAATTCGCTGGCTAGTCTATCTGAATCATGAGTTTCAGGTTTGATAAAAGACTATCTTAAAATATAGGGTAGAGAGGCTGGCAAGATGGCTCAGCAGGTGAAGGTGCCTGCCTTGTACAGCAAGGGATTTGTCCACCAAGCTGGCTTGACAGCCGGCTGATCTATCAAATATTGACAGTTTAGAATACACTACTGACTTTTTCTGCATTCACCCTATGGCTAAAGAAACAGGGCGAGGGGGCTGAAGAAATGGCTCAGCAGGTAGAGGATCACCAAGCCTTAAGACTGGAGTTTGATCCACAAGGTAGGAGGACAGAAATGACTCTTGTAAGTTGTCCTCTGACATCCACACAACAAACAAATAAACAAACAAACAAACATAATTTTAAAAAGAATGGTGCAGGGTGTGGTAACACACACCTTGGATTCTAGCAACACTGAGGAGGCAGAGGCAGATGGATCTCTGTGAGGTCAGCCTGGTCTACATAGCAAGATTCAGGATAACCAGAGCTACAGAGAACTTACCTCCAAGGAGGGGAAAAAAAAGCTGGATTTGGTGGCACACGTCTTTAGTCCCAGCCCTCAGGAAGCAGAGGCAGGTAGATCTGAGCTCTATACCAGCCTGGTCTACAGACTGAGTCCAGAGCAGCCAGGGTTACACAGAGAAACTCTGTCTTCAAAAACCAAAGGAAGGAACAGATAGAAAAACACCAAACCGAAACAGAAAAGAACCTCAGTGGGAAAGAAAATCAGACAGAGCTGAGGCCTCTGAGATATGCCAGTCTGAGGCAGGAAGCCCCGTCAGTATTTGCTTTCTAGAGGGCAGATTCCCTAGGGCAGCTCAGGTTCCACCCATGGCTGTGGAGGGTGGGGTGCTGTGTGTGAAGAGTGGCTGAACCCCCAGGACACAGAATTAGCCAAAGAGATTCACACCATCAGATGAAGGCAGAAGGAAGGCCTGGAGGTGGGGTTGATGCCAACTGTTCTCCCAAGAGAAGGACTGTCAGGAGAAAGAGGATTCAGACCTGTCTGCTGGGACCTCTGGCATAGAAGTCAGTTTCCTTCTCTGATGGTTAACACGGCCTGTCAACTCTGAAGACTAGACTCACCCTGGAGGCCGGCCTCTGGGAATGGTCATGAGGGGTTATCTACATTAGGCAGCAGTGGGAAAACCTTACCTGATTGTGTGGAGCACCAGTCCATGGACTGGGATCATAGACTGAACACAGACTGAGCACCTACATTGTCTCTCTGCCTACAACTGCCTCAAGCCCCTGCAGCCGTGACATTTCTGTCATGATGATCCAGGCCCTTCAACCGTGAGTCAAATGAGCTCACTCCTCCGTACACTGCTTTTGTCCTGCAACATGTAAAGTCACTAATTCCCCTCCCAACGCAGGCGGCAGTGACTGAGGAATTACAGGTAGGTTTTGAGTTTTCCGGTTGGGCAGAGGGAAGAGGGGAGAGATCCTGAGGAGAGGCACCATGAGCACACTGCAGGGAGAAAGGGCAAGTATTGGGGACACCACTGAGGGGGCAGCCAGGCTAGCAGTTACAAAAGTAGATTAGGGGTGACCCCCAGTAATTGTCAAAGCCAAATAAAATAACCATAGTTTGAGTCTCATTTTTTTTTTTTTTTGAGACAGGGTTTCTCTGTGTAGCCATGGCTGTCCTGGAACTCACTCTGTAGACCAGGCTAGCCTCGAACACAGAAATCCACCTGCCTCTGCCTCCCAAGTGCTGGGATTACAGGTGTGTGCCACCAGGCCCGGCTGAGCCTCATTTATTTTTAAGCTGGTCAGGGATAAGCTTAAATTGACTGCACTACAAACCTTTATCAAAAGCCACAGAATCTTCTCATAAACACCCTCACTTTTTTTTTTAATTTTAATTTTTTATTATATTCAACACAATATATAATTTTATACCAATCATAAAAATAATGCACATATTATTAGATGAACATAAAAAGATAAAGTCTTTTGTTTTGTTTTTAGTAGAGCTTAAAATCTTGGCTCTTACTATGGTAAAAATTCAAAATAAGAACAATTTTTAGACACTGGAGTTCACTGTGATAAGGCTGTACTTCAATGTCCCTCATATCACTAAAGGATTTTACCTCCATAGTAGCTAAGCTAAGAGTTGACAATTCTGCTGCATCAAGGAATGAATTGTAGGCACAATTATTTGGATATAGATTTCCTGCTATGGTCAAAGCTATTTGCCTTGAGTGACTGTCATCATTCTCAGCTCACAGGAAACAGGTTACATCCAAATAAGAAATGGTGTGTGTATTAAGATGATCTATCCATGAAGATATTCATCCCTAGCACTCTGGGAGGCAGAGGCAGGTGGATTTCTGAGTTCGAGGCCAGCCTGGTCTACAGAGTGAGTTCCAGGACAGCCAGGTCTATACAGAGAAACCTGTCTCGAAAAAGCCAAATCCAAAAAACCCAAAAAAAAAAAAAAAAAAAAGAGAGAGAGAGAAAGAGAGATTCACCAACTGTTTCCCTGAACAATGGTTCTGCTTGGAGGGGGGCACAGACATTAGGTGAGGGTAAGATTCTGATTCATTGGCTGTGATGATTTTGAAAAGCATTTGTCTCACAAAAAAGAGTAACTTATAAGGTCATCTTCTTCAAAATGGATACAATAATTATAAATATCAAGCAAAAAAAAATCAAGCAAAACATTCAGTCTTGCTCTTTGTTGTTCTCTTATAAGCCACCTCCCAAATTAATTATCTATGTTTCTTTTGGATGCATAAATAATTTTGAAATATGTAAGCTGCTCTGAAAACCATAGTATAATGTAAAAACATCAAATAAATAATCCTACTAATAGAGAGGCTGAGATACGAGAAGCATGATTTCAAGACCATTATGTGGTACACGGCAAGACACTGTCATGTACAAACAAGCAGAAAGTGTGTATGGATTGTACAATATTAGACATATCACTCCAATTACCAAATTAGAGAGACCACTCGGTTACAGCCAACAAATTTCTAATTCCTAATATTTTTAAACTTCAATAGAAGGATATATTGGTAATATTAATTTTCATATTAAGAGATATTAAGGAAAAGTGATTGTTACTTCCTGTTATTTTTATTAGAAGTGGAATTATGTTTGTGTGAGTTTATTGAAAGATTACTTTCTTGCTTTTTTTCTAGGGTGTATTCCTTCCTTGTGTTAGTGTTTTCCATCTATTATCCTTTGTAGGGATGGATTTGTGGAAAGATATTGTATAAACTTGGTTTTGTCATGGATTATCTTGTTTTCTCCGTCTATAGTAACTGAGCGTTCTGCTGGGTGTAGCAGCCTGGACTGGCATCTGTGTTCTCTTGGGGTCTGTGTGACATCTGCCCATAGTCTTCTAGCTTTCATAGTCTCTGGTGAGAAGTCTGGTATAATTCTGATAGGTCTATCTTTATATGTTACTTGACCCTTTTCCCTTACTGCTTTTAATATTCTTTCTTTGTTTAGTGCATTTGGTGTTTTGAGTATTATGAGATGGGAGGAATTTCTTTTCTGGTCTAGTCTATTTGGAGTTCTGTAGGTTTCTTGTATGTTCATGGGCATTTCTCTTTTTAGGTTAGGGAAAGGGCCAGTAAATATCTTCAACAAAATTATTAGGTTCTATAATTTTGTTGAAGATATTTACTGACCCTTTGAGAGTCTTCGCTCTCTTCTATACCTATTATCCTTAGGTTTGGTCTTCTCATTGTGTCCTGGATTTCCTGGATGTTTTGGGTTAGGAGCTTTTTGCTTTCTGCATTTTCTTTGACTGTTGTGCCAATGTTTTCTATGGTATCTGATGCACCTGAGATTCTCTCTTCTATCTCTTGTATTCTGTTGCTGATGCTTGCATCTATGACTCCTGATCTCTTTCCTAGGTTTTCTAGCTCCAGGGTTGTCTCACTTTGTGATTTCTTTATTGTTTTTAGTTCCATTTTTAGATCCTGGATCGTTTTGTTCATTTTCTTTGCCTGTTTGAGTTCTCCTGTAAATCTTTAAGGGATTTTTGTGTTTCTTCTTTAAGGGCTTCCAGCTATTTACCTGTGTGCTCCTTTATTTCTTTAAGGGAGTTATTTATGTCCTTTTTTCTTGTTTTTTGTTTTTTTTTTTTTTTTTTTCCTTTTTGGTTTTTTGAGACAGGGTTTCTCTGTGTAGCCCTGGCTGTCCTGGAACTCACTCTGTAGACCAGGCTGGCCTCAAATTCAGAAATCCACTTGCCTCTGCCTCCCAGAGTGCTGGGATTACAGGCGTGCACCACCACCACCGCCCGGCTATTTATGTCCTTTTTAAAGTCCTCCATCATCATCATGAGAAGTGAATTTAGATTTGAATCTTGCTTTTCCGGTGTGATAGTGTAGCTAGGACTTGCTATGGTGGAAGAATTGGGATCTGATAATGCCAAGTAACCTTGATTTCTGTTGCTTATGTTCTTACGCTTGCCTCCCGCCATCTGGTTATCTCTAGTGCTGCCTGCCCTCGCTATATCTGACTGGAGCCTGTCCATCTTGTTATCCTGGTTGTACCAGAACTCCTCAAACTCAAGCTGTCTCTGTGATCCTGTGATCTTAGGTGTGTTTGAGCTCCTGGGCCTCTGGGACCCTGAGATCCTGGTGTGACCAAGCTCCTGTGATCCCATGATCCCATGATCCTGGGATGTAAAAGCGCCTGAGAGTGGAGCTTCCTCTGGGTGTTGTGGGACTGGCTGTGGAGTTTGTGCCTTGTGCCACAGGTCTGCTCAGGGCACCAGCAGGGCACCAGCAGGGAACCCGAGCCACTGGTCTGACGGAGTTCCTGCATGCCTGGGTCCCGCTGTCCCCAGTTATTCCCAGAAACACCCTCACTCTTAAAGAAATTCAGAAGGACAGTGGGACACTAGATCAAGCCCTAAGCCTGTTAAGAAATACTCAGAAATACAAAGCCTTTTTCAACGGCACCTTGAAGATACTTTAAAAGAAAAACAGTGCGGGGTGCACAGCTTGGAGGTGTGGTGCCGCTTATGAGAAGCATTCACTTGGTATGGCGCTCTCTCAGCCATGGGTTTGATGCACCAGAGAAAACTAAAGGCTGTGTGACTGAGAAGTAAAATGGGAAAATATAATCTTACTTCAAATAAAGAGTTTCCATTACTATAGTTAGTCAGAAACAGAAGGAAAAAGCCCAGGAATGTGAGATTCACTGCTGAAGCAGCCATACTTACAGCTATAACCCGGTAACCCCATCCAGTCAAAGCCAAGATCTGCTGGAAAAACACATCTGCAGTTCCACTGACGGGAGGAAGAAAGATGAGAGGACACCTGATACTTCTGGGGCCAGCGTCGTAGAGCGACCAGATCTTACTGTCATCGTCATCCACGATTATCTGGAGGGAAGATTAAAAGGGGGAAAGAAAGGAACGTTTCATGACTGGGGGTTGAAGGTGCTGGTTTATAAGAGTCACTGGCAATTGTAATAGACCTACCATGATTACAAGACAATATGGGGATCGCAGGTGAGTACCCACAATACACTGCTCTGGTTTCCTTTTCCTTAGTGCACTTTATAAACTTCCAAAGAACAGATTCTTAACTGTTTCACTGTTCTGTTCTCAACTGAACTGTCTATGCAGAATAATGGGAAGTCTGTTTTGTTTTGTGAACACTAAACTCTACATGGCGTTTTATATTTTTCACGAGTGTATGTGTATGTGTTTGTGTGTGTGTGTGCACATAAGAACAGTTTGCAGTCAATCTTGAGTGCTGGCTCAGAGGACTGGCTGGGGTTAGCAGGGTCAGAGATTGAATACGGCAGGCAAGGAGGAACCGAGAATCTGGCTCTGGGAGAGCTAGGCAGGCCCCAGATGCTTCTGGAGCCAATGCGGAGCAAATGTGAGAGGGAGGAGGGGATTTCATTGGCAGATGAAGGACCAGGTAAGTGTATGTGTTGTCACTGGCTCAGGAAATGCTCCAAACTGTTCACTTGAGCATGTGGGAGAAAGTAAATTGTTTTTTAGGAAGGGGACGTGGAGGAGGTTGACAGAAGCCTTTGTCATTTAGTGTTCTTAGCCTGACAGGGAAGAAAGAGCATGAAACAAGGCACGTCAAGTACATCACACAAATCCAGTGCAGGCTAGTTATTATTATACGTCACTGCACCCATACCTGCCAGTTCAAGTCAACAGCTATCTTTTTTACCCTGAGTGTTCCTAGCTAGCAGGACTGTGGACTCCACAAGTCTCTCTATGGGTAGCAACTGACTAACCAGGGTCATTGGTGTCACCAAGAGCTGACAAATGGGGCGAGGCAAAGTCCAGGGAATCCAAATAATTTACCTTGGGCCTTCCTGACGGGTGAAAACATATCTCATGTTTTTGACCTCTGTATTGTGCCATTTGTTTTGATTCCTATGTATCTTTTCCTGTGATTACTTTTTTTTTTATTTTAAAAAAGCAAACAACCAAACCCAATGACCTCTTCAGCCTACATACACAACAAATCCCAAGTCTTGTAAAATCATGTAAGAAAGCAAAATTTCAATCTTCTAGAGATTTGTTTCAATAACTAACTTGGGAGGAAAGTAACACAAATACCAGGTTCAGAACAGTAGCTTCTACACATATATTTTGAAACAGCATGTTCTATGAATTGACAGAGGCATTCTGAATACACCATAAATACCTAAGGATATTCAACTTCCTCTGAGTTCTCTGAATGCCAGATTCACCAGAACTTCATCAGAACACACAGTATCTGCTTGACAACTTTTGTTTTTGTTTTATTCAAGGCAGGGCTTCTCTGTGCAGCCCTGGCTGTCTTGGAACTTAAAACCAAAGCACTATAAAATTTCAAGCAAATATATCATGAAAGATAAGTGTGGGGGGAGGACCTATCAATGAGTGACTTATAAGAATATTTAGGCTGGCTTGGGGGTCTTGGGACTGACTGAGGGAGCTTGCTGAGGAAGTGCATCTATCAAGAGTTCATGGGGAAAAAAAAGAGTTCATGGGAGTTCCTTGAAAGGGAGAAGGACCCTACTTCAATGCTGACAACAGTTTCCTGGGAAGCAAAGAGTAAAAGAAGCTCCCTTTGTAAGCAGTCCCAGTTAGTATGACTTTGAAGCCAGATTTCTTTGCTTTTTAAACCAAGGTTTAGTAGGCAATATGATCTCTGATCTCTAATATGCTAGTTAACTCCACAGTCCTCAGGTTTCTTGTCCGTAGCTTATACCTTGTCAAACTGTTGGGAGCATTAAGAGTTTTCCAATGGTGCCAGAGATATTAGCAGGAAGCCTCTGCCTGGGCAAAATGTAGCTCAGACTTCTATATAAACTATATAGACTTGCACCATACTTTCTCAGCTATCTGCTTTGCTAAAATGATTATAACAGACGGCACTGATGATCCTGACACCACAGTATTCAATACTGCTGCAGCAAAGACTCCCTCTGTGATAGAAGTGGTCTTTGTCTAGGATTAGCATGGGGCTCATAGTCAAATTTCAACTGAGGGTTTACAGACATCCTAAGCAAATGGGCTCCAGAGGATGACCAGGGTTGAGTGAGTGCATCTGCAGTGTCTGGATGAGAATGGTGCTCAGAGGCTCATAGATTTGAATACTTGGCTGTCAGCTGGTGGACCTGTTTGGGGAGGATTAGGAGGTGTGGCTTTACTGGAGATGATGTGTCACTGGGGATGGGCTTTGAGATTCTAAGTTTCCCAGTATGTCTTCCTTTACTTCATGCCTGTTGATCAGGAGGCTGTGAGCTCTCAGCTACTGCTCCAGCACCAGGCCTGCCTACAATGCTCTCTGCCACGATAGCCACAGACTCTAATTAACCCTCTAAAACTGTAAGCCTCAAATAAACTTTGATAAGTTGCCTTGGTCATGGTTTTAGGAAAGTAGTTAAGAAAGGGTCACTGCGCCTGGCGGTGGTGGTGCATGCCTTTAATCCCAGCACTTGGGAGGCAGAGGCAGGTGGATTTCTGATTTTGAGGCCAGCCTGGTCTACAGAGTGAGTTCCAGGACAGCCAGGACTATACAGAGAAACCCTGTCTCGAAAAATGGAAAGGAGAAAGGAGAAAGGAAAGGAAAAAGGAAAGGAAAGAAAAAGGAAAGGAAAAAAAAGGAAAGGAAAAAGGAAAGGAAAAAGGAAAGGAAAAAGGAAAGGAAAGGAAAAAGGAAAGGAAAGGAAAAAGGAAAGGAAAGGAAAGGAAAGGAAGAAAAAATGTCACTGCACACAGAATTCTATGAAGCTTAAGTTTCAGGAACAGAAACAAATAACTATACTATCTATATTTTACTACATTATCCGAGGTTGAGTATGGAGAAGGAATTACAAATAAGAAAATCTTTACACTCCAAAGCTGACTGCATGTGACAGGGAATGGGTGAACTTTACACTGTGTAACGTCTAGTCACAGTATTTGGCAATAACATTCACTCTTGTACAATACTGAGGCACAGCTTCTAAACCACATGAAGTATCAGCTTTTGTGATTATGAACTGCAGTAAAATTGCACTTACCTTTTTCAGGGGAACGGTACTTCTAAACCAATTATAATCTGGAGAGACTTTGATCTCTCCCATGATGAGCAGAAGCAGAGGTTAACCCTGAAATAAAAGCAGATGACGGTTTCACAGAGAGAACTCAATGCAAAGGCTGGTCTAGCTGCACCAACAACACTTTAACCAAAGAAGCAGGGTTGTTAGCCTCATCCATACAGATTTAAACTAGACAGGACCACAGGAAGGATCCCTTTAGTAGCTCCAAAAGAGGACTCTGGTCTTGCAGAATTAAAGAACCATACTGGATACAGAATACTCTTTCTTTTACCCCATCCTACTTAGGAGACGCTGAGCTCTTCTGACAGCCCCTGAAGAATCCATTTTAATAAACTTCCCATCTGCTCATAGGACATATATGACAGAGGGGTTGGCAAGCTTGTTTTCAGATGATTCACAACATGCCAAAATCTAACTTTAATTCACATGTAGCTAACGCCCAAGAAGAGTGGGAGGGACAAACATGCCATTCGCACTGATGTGATTAAAAGGTACAAAGGCTGAGATGTAGTGGGTACGGCAGAGCCTTTGCCTGACGAGCACAAAGCCCTGGGTTCAGTCCTCAGTGCTGCAAAGTTACACAGACGTCTCTGAAACACCTGATACACACGTAAATATGCTGTAACGTACAACAGAATGTTTGTCTCTAGAGAAAAAAGGTATGTCTTCTAGTTTGTTTTTTTTGTTGGCTTTTAATTTTTGAGGCTGGGTTTCAATGTGTAGCCTTGGGCTCTCTTAGAACTCACTCTGCAAACCAGACTGGCCTCAAACTCAGAGATTCACCTGCCTCTGCCCATCACAGATTAACGGGTGGTCAGCATGTCCATGACCTTAGTTAAAGTCAGCCACCTCCGAGCTTCTTTCCCCTCCGTGGGTTTCATCTTTGTTTCCCCAAAGCCTAGAACGGCTTGGCAGCCAGCCCGCCTGATCTGCTGACTGCAGGATGACTAACTCCAGAAGAGCCTGAAGTAGGCCCTGCGAGAATCCCTCCTGATCAAGTTACCTCCGGGCGCGAACTGCCTTTCCTTCTTTGCTCACACAACGTCATCACAGGAACCTGAGATTAAGGTTTCCTGGTGCAGGTTCTTTTCTGTCAAGATGGGCACTTCCACGCATCCACCAGGAAAGACTCACACACTTGCCTCGCCCGGTGCCCCCCACTTCCAGGGCAGGACTAGACACCCTAGCAGGGTTGAGTTTGAGAGTCCAGGACTTAATTCTAGGCTGACTTTTAATTTCCATTTTAGAAAAAGCTCGGGACTGGCAAGGGGCAGAGGTTTCAATAAAGCTCTTCCTCATTCCTCGGTCCTCCCTCAGGAACACAACACTGGCCTGCAGCCTCTGAGCGTCACTAAACAGAACTTCCAGCAAACGGAGGCAGTCCAACGTGATACTCTAACTACAGGACTGATGGAATACTGGTCTCTCTTAGCTCAAAGCAAAGAAGATGCTTTAAGAAAGGGTTGTTAAAATGGTAAATTGTTTTAACATCAAGTAAATCACCACCAGTCTTGTGCTGAAACCAGTGTGCACAGGTGTGGTTATAAACACGAAAACAAAGAACACAATCCTTTACAAAATCCATTTTATCTAAAATATTAACATGTTTAAAAATATCTAAGCCATTTAAACTATTTCTTTTAGCACATCTTTCACTGTTTAAAATTGTTTTTATTTGATAGCTTCATACATTTATGTAGTACATTTTAGTTAATTTAACCTTCCTGTCTCCCTTAAGTTATTACTTTAAAATGAAAGCAACTAGCAACACATACAGCGAATCCTGGAATATTTTATATTAGGACAGACTTGAAATACCACCACAGCATCTGTATACTTCCAACTGGAAACATTTTCTAGAATGTCTGCAGGAGAGAAAATTAAAAACAGGCTAAACAGCCAGGTGTGATGGTTCACATCTTTAATCCTAGCCCTCAGGAGGCTGACAGCTAGCTCTCTGAGTTCAAGGCCATCCTGGTCTACATAGTGAGTTCCAGGCCAGCCAGAGGTATACAATAATAGTAAGACCCTGTCTCAAACACACAAAATTAAAACATCTATCAATTTGTTAAAGTTTATTTCTAGGATCAACCACCTTACAAAAAAAAAAAATTATCCACAGTTTTAATCAGCTGCCATTCACAAACCAAACTAAGGTACAAGCACACAGGCAGCCACACAGATGAATTACTCACTTCTTTCCCACAGCAGGAGAGGGTAGTCCTTACCAAGTCTTCGGTATAATTCACAAGCACCTCAGAACTGAACACATTACAACTAATCTTGATGCATACGAGATTCTACACAGCTGTGAGGACACTTTTGCAAGGACAGGTGATTCTAACACTTGTGCTAGTTTGGTGGTAAGGAAAGGCCAAACAGTTACCAAATGTTGTGTGTGACCAGCTGACCGCTAGGAAGTTAAAAAAAAAATCCGCTGCAAAGCTAAAGCAGCTGTGAAGGCTATGAAAAGGAAAGTTTGTTCGAGCTCTCTTTCATCCACTTAAGCCGGATGCTTTTCCAAGTCACAAGAGAAACATTATAAAAAATCTGTGGCCCAGAAAGTTAGCTGAGATTGTGACCAAACTGGTCAGGATGAAAAGGAACATAGGCAGTGAGTTCAGGGCAGATTTGCTTTCTCCTGACTCTGTTCTTTACAAAAACAAAAGCACCTGTTCAGGCTGGTGAGGAAAAAGGACCAGAGATAAGCTTTTTTTTTTTTCAAAGATTTATTTATTTATTATATGTACGTACACTGTAGCTGTCTTCAGACACTCCAGAAGAGAGCATCAGACCTCATTACAGATCGTTGTGAGCCACCGTGTGGTTGCTGAGATTTGAATTCAGGACCTTTGAAAGAGCAGTCAGTGCTCTTAACCTCTGAGCCATCTCTCCAGCCCCAGTGATAAGCTTTAATCAAGGAAACCCCTCCCCTCGATGGAAAGGACACCCAGTTCTTTCTGGACCTTGTGTTAATGGACAGTAAGTCTGTTAGTTGTGAGCATGTACTTGTCCTTTAGAGTTTCAACAGAATCTGTAGGTCATGGTTGAGGAAATAATCTTTACAAATGTTTGACACATGGTCAGTCACAGATTGCTGGTCCTTCATCTCAATGTACAGTTGACTTACATAGGGACAATCTGTGATTTTTAATACAAGCAATAAAAATGTATTAGAACTTGAGCATCAGCCGGGTGGTGGAGGCGCACGCCTGTAATCCCAGCACTCTGGGAGGCAGAGGCAGGCGGATTTCTGAGTTCGAGGCCAGCCTGGTCTACAGAGTGAGTTCCAGGACAGCCAGGGATATACAGAGAAACCATGACTCAAAAAAACCAAATCCAAACAACAACAACAAAAAAGAACTTGAGCATCTCTAAGTGACACAACTATGACTCTCGGGTTGGAGAATACTCACTGTGAGCTTTTACTACCCGAGCTACATCTAAGGCCCTGAAGCAGGATGCTTCATATCTTCACCCTCTGCCACACCTGTATGTGTTAAAATGCTATCTTTTTGGAGATTTCTTCAGGTAAGATTTATCCTTTCTCCAGGAACCTATCCACTTCTAAACGTCCTGAGAGGAGAAGCTGCCTGAACGACATCTTTCTCTCTGACACCTCGTTTCAAGAGTCCTAGTGTAAAAGCTTTTTGAAAATTCATACATCACTATTAGACGACTTCCCAATTTGCAGAATCCTTACAAAAAGGGCAGCTGGACCACTGAAGACGGAGACAAAGCAACAGCATCAGCACCTAACTTCTAACTCCCTGGGAAAAGAAGAAAAAAGGGGCACTCTCTCGCGCTGCTACATTCTTCATGACTCATTAACAGGCCTCACACCTATTCTGAGGTAGGATCTTCAAAACAACTCTACTCGCAGCCTTTAAAAGTTGACTGAAACCAAAATGTTCCTGAATTGTTGGCCCACAGCCCCAGGATGGGTGGCTCAAGAAAATGAGGGTGTCTAAGGATTTTGTGCACCAATCGCCATAGGGGCCGCCCTGGGTTCCACTAGCTCAGACACAACAACAATCCGCAATGATCCGAAGCTGGACCTTAGGACACAGGCACATACGTTCACGCATAGGCGCGCGCGCGCGCACACACACACACACACCCGCACACGCGCGCGCGCACACACAGAAATATGGATCACGTGCATGGTCACAAGGACCTGCCCACCCGTGAACTCTGCTCATAAGTCACGCATGCTCGATACACGCCCACCTACAACCCTACACGCACCACACACCCACACTCGGCTTTCCAGGGCCTGCCCCTCACCTGCCGTGGCCGCTCCCGCGTCCCTTTCTTTCCAGCCTAGACGGATCTTCGCCCCGATCTGGGCGCAGCGGATGCAGTCTGCGGGGCGCGGGTGGGCCTGGCGACCGCAGAGCACACACCCGGCGAGCAGCGGGCACAGGGGGCGCGCGGCCGAGCAGCCAGAGGCCGCCGCCTCCCAGGTCTGGAACGGGTAGCTCCCCGGGCGCACCTCCCGCTTCCGGGTTCCGAGGAGGCGGGACCAGATGGTGAGGAAGGGGCGGGGCTCTGGCGGTTACTATGGCGACGGGGCTGGTGAGGGAGACCGTTGGAGACTTCTTGCGGCATACTTGAGGGCTGCGGAGGCTGGCGTTGGATAAGGGTCAGTCCTAGGTTACTTCTAACAGGAGCACGGAGGAGGAAACTATGGTAGTGAAAGTCTGGGCTGTGGGCCCCGGGGATCTGCTTCTGACTTCAGTTTTAGGCGTCTTCATGCTTTGGAGAGAGACACCTTTGGGCCATAGCTTTGGTGAATGGGCCTTAACATAGTCTTTTTTAAAAAAATTAGTATATGTCAGTTCATTACAATGGCTTAATTAGGACATTTTGATACCTATATAAAGAATTTTGGAGCCGGGCGGTAGTGGCACACGCCTGTAATCCCAGCACTTGGGAGGCAGAGGCAGGTAGATTTCTGAGTTCGAGGCCAGCCTGATCTACGGAGTGAGTTCCAGGACAGCCAGGGATATACAGAGAAGCCATGTCTCGAAAAAAACAAATCCAAAAAAAAAAAAACCAGAATTTTGCTCATCACCCTCTGTTAGTCTATGCCTCCCATGCCCCGCTCCCCTTTAGTTTCCCAACTGCATTTGCTTTCTCAGCAAAATTGTTTTTACCTTTTGTACATAGCCCTCCTGACCTCCTTTCGAAGCCTTGTCTCCTTTTATGGCTTTGTGCTGATGGTGAGGAGACATACTCAGCACTGGTTTGCCCTCTTCTGTTAAGCACAGTGTAATCACTGTTCTTAGGAGAGATGTGGCAGATGCCACGACACCTTTCAGTAATTGCTTACAGTTTTGCTATAAAATAATGCATAATAATATTGAGTGACCTGTCAATCTTGTTTGAAAATTTGTAAGGTTCCTAAAGCAAGATCCTAATGTTTTAGGGAGAACTTTTATAAAATATTTTTATTATTATTACCTTTAATTGTGTGTGTTTGTGGGAGAGTATGTGGTGTACATGAGTGTAGTTTGTAAGGAGGGCAGAGGAGGTGCTTAGATCCCCCAGAGCTGGCATTACAGGCATTTGTGAGTTGCCCAACATGGGTGTAAAAGCAAGATGTATTCTTAACCTCTGACCAATCTCTTAACCCCTAGATTTTAATCATCCCCACCCATGTGTGTGTGTGTGTGTGTGTGTGTTGGTTGGTTGGTGCCTGCTGAGGCCAGCTTTGGATCCCCGGAGCTGCAGATGATTGAGATGGATTTCCAGCCTGACTGAGTACTGGGAACTCAGCTTTGGTCCTCTGGAAGAGCAGCAAGTTTGTTAACCATCAAACCATCTCTTCAGTCCTAGAGGGCACAAACAAAAACAATGACTCAAAAACAAAACAAAACAAAAAACATTGGTCTGTGTCTCAGGAGTCTTAGATTGCAGTCTAGAACTTAGACAAACACCAGACACATTTCCCCAGAGCATAGTGATGTCTCAGCTCTCTAAAGGTAATGCAGAAGGATCTCAAATAGTGTATCTCAAAGCTAACTGAATTGCTCAAAATGATAGCAAAAAGTGGCAGATACAGTATCTGAAATGACCTTCAACAAGCTCTCAAAATTCAGAGCTCTTCACCAAATACATGGTAGATAGACTTTGATGTATAAGTATATATTGTATATATGTAATATATATGTGATTTTATTACAACGTGAGCAATCTAACATTGTTTTGTGTCTCTTAGAAAAGTCCCACGGTGTTATTTGAATCCCCAGTTGTTGTACAACACATGGTAAGCACACTTTATTTTTTTGCCCTTGACAGAGTGTTTAACATCTGCGTGTCCAGCTGTCTCAGCACACAGCTGTTGGCAGCTGACTTCTGAGCGAGGCAGGCCACAGCTTGGGCAGAGTGCGAAGAATTTGCAGCTGTCTTGTGTGGCGTCTGCCGGAAGTTCCCACAGCAGGTATGTACAGCATCTGTGCCTATGTGCGGCTCTAATCGGAAAGCTGGAATGTTCACAAAATATGCTGTGACTACCAAGCAGCGTAAACAAGGGGCCAAATGGCTTGTGGATTTGTCCCAAATTTTAGGCATGTAGAGGGAAACTGGGGAGTGTGTCTTAAGATATAATCTTATTCTGTAGATCTGGCTGGCTGGAATTCAATATAAAGACCAGGTGTAACAGGCCCCAGACTTTAGTACGACTGAATCCATGATAGAAGTGTCATTCAGGCTGTAAAACCCAACACATATACAGTACCACCTGCCAAAAATGAAAACAAAGACCTAATCCATCAAAGTCCATAGTTCTAGGAAAATCTCTAATTATACTAACCTTGCTTTTTGGCTTTTGTAGTTCTGCTTCTGGCTAACTGGTCTTGTTAATTGAAGTATGTCAACCCAGGGAATGTTTTTTTGTGCTCAAAAGTTCACTCTGAGGGCCAGAGAGATGGATCAGCGGTTAATAATACTGACTGTTCTTCCAGAGATCCTGAGCTCAATTCCCAGCAACCACATGGTGGCTCACAACCATCTGTAATAGAATCTGATACCCTCATCTGGTGTGTCTAAAGACAACTACAGTATACTCATATAAATAAAAAATAAATATTAAAAGAAAAGTTCACCCTGAAAAAGGCTCAGGGGCTATGCTATGATCCTAACATCCAATGTAGTTGCCAGAGGCTAATAAAGACTTTCTAGTGGGGCAGTGGTGGCACACGATTTTATTTTTATTTATTTTTTCGTTAGTTTGTTTGGTTTTTTTGTTTTTGTTTTAGTTTTTTGGGGTTTTTTTTGGGGGGGGGGAGGGACAGGGTTTCTCTGTGTAGCCCTGGCTGTCGTGGAACTCACTCTGTAGATGAAGCTGGACTCGAACTCAGAAATCGCCTGCCTCTGCCTCTCAAGTGCTGGGATTAAAGCCATGTGCCACTACTGCCCGGTGCCCACATTCCTGCTCGCCACATCCAGAGACTGCTCAGGAACCTCAGAAGAAACTGTAGTGTAAACTGCTGTGCTCTCCTGCACTGTCCAGACATTTTCATTATTATATTCACCAGTGTGACTTTAAGTCACTCCACAGCCCCACTCTGGAATTTATAGCAGCACAGTGACACTGCCTGCCAGCTTGCAGGTTCACGTGATGCTTGCATGAGGAAATACACATGAATAGACATTGCAAGGGGTGAGGAGAGCAACTGTAAGGTGTTATCATTAGTGCACTGAAAGATAACAAAAGGGAGAGGGTGTCTTGCATTGCCAGGAAAGAATATGGCACTCTAGAAAATGGGAGGATAAGCCGGGCGTGGTGGCACTTGGGAGGCAGAGGCAGGCGGATTTCTGCGAGGCCAGCCTGGTCTACAGAATGAGTTCCAGGACAGCCAGGGCTACACAGAGAAACCCTGTCTCAGGAAAAACAAAAAAACAAAAAAACAAAAAACAAAAAACAACAACAAAAAAGACTTTTTATTGGCCTAAACCAATGTCTGACCAGTCTTCTCTGGTGAATACCTCACAACACAGGTTTGCCTCAAATTTATAGTGGTCCTCTTGCTTCTGCCTCCTGAGTGCTGGGTTACAGGTCTGCCATCACAATAGACTTGTTTCTCTTTGACAAAATAATACACACACACACACACACACACACACACACATTCATGTCTGAGAGAGATATACATTAAAGGGCTGGAGGGATGGCTCGGTGGGTAAGAGCTTTTACTGTTCTTGCAGAGGACCTGAATTCAATTTCCAACTCCCATATTAGGTAGCTCAAAACCACCTACTTATAACTCCAGTTCCTGGGGATCTAATTATCTTTTCTGGTTTCTACCAGCACTTGCACATGTACACACACACACACACACACACACTTAAATTTTACTTATGGGCTGGAGTTGGCGCAGTGGTTAAAAACACTGGCCCCTCTAGCAGAGGTCCTAGCTTCAAACTGTAGCAATTATATGGTGGCTCACAACCACCTGTAACTCCAGTTCCAGGAGATCCAATATCATCTTTTGGGCTGGTTGGCAGTGCATATCTATGGTGCATATACATACACTAAGGCACACACATACAAAATAAAAGATAAAGTAAAAATCTATTAACATATTACTTGTTCTTAGTATAATTACAACTATATTCAGAACTAAAGTCTACTCTTAAATCCTTCCACAGTTTCCCATTGCCTTCAAGTTGCTATCTAATAAGAAGTTTTGAGGCCCAAGGTGAACTTCGGGTGTGAAGGTCATGGACCAAAAGGTGCCCCCGGTTAGGGTCTCTCCGCTCATCAAGTTCAGCAGGTACTCCGCTCTGATCCTCGGCATAGCATACGGCAGCAAGCGCTACAGTTACCTGAAACCCCGGGCAGAAGAGCAGAGGAGGATAGAAGCGGAGGAAAAGAAGAGACTAGATGAGTTGAAAAGGATTGCGAGAGAATTGGCAGAAGCTCAAGATGACAGCATTCTCAAGTGAGGCACCAGTGAGCTTGCCCTTGGTAGTCTAAGCTCCACCCCACACTTACCTGGCAACAGCCAGGCATGCCCTGCCCCATTGACCTGGCCCACTATAAAAGGGGCTACTTGCCCCTCCTCTCTCTCTCATCTCTCCTGCTTCTTGGCACTCTCACCCCTCTGCCCCTCTTGGGCTCTCCTCCCCTCCCCCCTCTCCACTTCTCTACTCTCTCTCTCTGTCTCTCTCTCTCTCTCTCTCTCTCTCTGTGCCTCTCTAACTCCCATCCTCTGCCCTGAATAAACTCTATTCTATACCATGTCTGTATGCGTGTAGTTCCTCGGGGAAGAGGTGCCTGGGCATGGGCCCGCCTGGGCACCCCCTTCCCCCACACCGCCATGCCACACTCCCTAAACCCCTCCCCCTCTCTTTTTATGACCCTTCACTTGCTTTCTTCAGTGGTTGAGGATGAATAAAACTTCATGGTGTGGGGGGAAAAAAAGGTTTGACTAGGTCTGGCTCTCCAAATCGGCTCTCTGTGGGCCCAACTGTAACAACTACACAAAGGGCCCTTCCCCTCCCTCATCTGATGAGGTTAGGCCTTGGATCTAAAATGCCTCCCTTTATTGGGCCCATTTGAGTATTCCCAGAAACCAGGGATTTGTTAAGAAGTGACTGGAAAATACTTTTTTTTAAAATTAAAAACAACACTGTTTCGCGCTACCATCTTTTGTTTTGAGACAGATCTCACTATGTCGCCCAGGCTGGCCTTGGATTTGAACCTGGGCTCTTCCTGCTCCAGCCTCCTGAGTGCTGGGTTTACCAGAGCATGCCATCACACCAGCTTGAACACCATCCTGTGGGATACATGCAGATGTACAGATGTGAGTGCACAGTGCACACTTGTGGGTGTGCACACAGTCATTGGTCAGTGTCAGGTGTCTTCCTCGGCCGCTCTCCACCTCATGCTTTGAGACAGCGCCTCTCACTGAACCTAGGCCGGCCAGTGAGCCCCCAGGGCTTCCTGTTAGTCATCTCCTAATCACCAGGATAACAGGGGCACTGACTTTCTACACAGCTGCTGGAGATCTGGACTCGGGTCCTCATGCTTAAGAAATGATTAACCACGGAGCCATCTCCACAGCACGGCAGCCATGGACACCACCGCTCTGGGTACCGACTTCAGTGCCAACATGCCAAACAATGCTGTCTCCCCACTGCTAGATGTCACAGTGCAGTGGGTTATAGGGAGGGGTCAGACGCTGGATAGGTATTCTAGAACTGCCAGAGAAACATGCTGACTTGCCTGTCCTCTAGATTGTGACCTAAAGGTCCCATCAGACAGAATATTGATGATGCGGTTATTGTGATTAATAATTTATTAGTCGCCATCTGTGACTTAAGAGCCCTGAATTTGAGGCTGAGGCTACAGCTCAGTTGGTAGTTTCCTTGTGTAGCACACAGGAAACTGTAATTCCAGCGTTGACAAGGAGGCAGACAACACTGGGGATAAGGGGGAGAAGAGAGAGAAACAAACGCATACATACAAACACACAGAGACACACCTTCTAATTCTATCCTTGGACAAGACATTTCCCTCTCTCCAGGCCTGGTGGTCTCTGTTGTAAAATTAGTTTATTTGCACTAAATCTCTATGTTCTAATTGTAAGATCAGAATCCTATCAACTTAGGGACTATTTTGGGTTTTTTTTTTAAAGTCAGGTTCAGATGTAGCCCAGGCTAGCCTCAAACTTGCTATATAACTAAAATGTCTTTGAACTTTGGGTCTTCCTGCTTCCACCCTTTGCTTGCTGGGATTACCAGCATGCATCTCTTTATGCAGATTTGTGGACCAAACCTAGGGCTTCAGGCAAGCTAAGCACACACTCCACTAACAGGGCTATTCTCCTCAACCCCTATTAAGGAATAAGAGCAAGAACTTTCCCTCAGAGATGCTCTGATAATCTCCCACTCCCTACTGTTTATAGAGCAGCCCAGGGCTGTGGACACAGCTCATAGGTATAACTCTCTAGCAGGCTAAGCCCTAGGTTTGACCTCCAAACAGAAGGAGAGGCCGAGGAGGAGATGGGGGTGGCTCTGGAGAGATGGCTCAGGAGTTAAAGGGACTGGCTGCTCTTCCAGAGGTCGATACCCAGAAGCCATATGGTCTCTCACAACCATCTGTAATGGGTTCCCACGCCATCTTCTGACATGTATGCATACAGGCAGAAAGAGCACTCATGAACATAAAATACATAAATCTTAGACACTACAGCCGTGAGATGGGCGGGGGATGGGTGAAGAAGTGTGCACCTCTCAGTAAAGCACTCGACAGGCCCTGGCTTCCTTTCCCAGTGCTAAAATCAGAGAGAAGAAAACAAGGGGGCCTGGTGTCTGACCTCTGGCCCACCTGCATGCATGCGTGCATGCACACACAAACATGAACACATACATGTATGTACATACAAAGAATAATCGCCCTTGACGGGGAAGCAGCTTGTAAGTTCATCGAAGCCAGTTTTAAAAAGTTAAAGTTGCTCCTCAACAAAACGTCCATGGCATCAGCTCTGCCTCTCGGTTACTGACCTGAATGCCTTTGATGGTGAACTGATCTGGAAGAGTAGGATTTTGAATTTTGTTTTCCATGCTTAGGGACCAAATCCAGGGCCACGCTAGGCAGTGTTCTTCCACTGAACTAGATCTCTTACCCTGAAATAGTATTCTAACTTATTTGTGTATTAACTTCTTTTTCAAGTTCTGGGAATAAAATCAGATCTCACATATATGAAAAATAGGCAATCTTCAATGGAATTATACTTCTAATCAAGTGTGTACATACATGTGGGTATGTGTTCATGTTTGTGTGTGCATGCATGCATGTGGACCAGAGGTCAGACCCAGGAGTCATTCCTCAGGAGCTATTCATCTTCGTTTGTTTTGTTCTGGTGTGTGTGTGTGTGTGTGTGTGTGTAAGGTCAAATGAAGATGTCAGATACTGTGCTAGTTTTATATAAACTAGACACAAGATGAACTCACATGAGTAGAAGAAATTCTGTTGAAAGATCAGTCCCTAAGACCAGGCTTGTAGGCAGGCCTGTAGGATGTTTTCTAGTGACTGATGTGGGAGGGCCCAGGCTATTGTGGGTAGTGCCTCTATAGACTGTTGTCCTTGGGTTGTACAAAAAAAGCAGGCTGAGCAAGTCATGAGGGGCAAACCAGTAAGCAGCCCACCTCCATGACCTCTGCGTCAGCTCTGTCTCCTGGTTCCTGACGTGAAGGTCTCTGATGGTGAAGTGTGATATGGAGGAAGAGCAAGTGAAACTAAACCCTTTCTTCCCCAATTCACTTTTGGTCAAGGTGTTTCATCCAGATACCTTCCTCTAGCCCTTTCTGCCTTATTCATTTGAGACAGGTTCTCTTGGTGAACCCAGAGCTTGTGGTTTCAGGGAGGCCAGGTGGCATTAGAAACACCATTTCCCAAAGTTATTAAAAACAAAAAAACAAAAACAAACAAACAAACAAACAAAAAAAACAGGGCCAGCAAGATAGCTCAGTGGATAGACATCGAGGACCGTGACTTACAAGACTGAAGGAGAAAGCGGACTGCCCCTCCCCCCCAGAGATACATCTGCTGAATCCTAGGCTCTGAACATCTTCCCTCACTTTTTTTTTCTTTTGCTTTGCTTATTTTTTTTTTTCCCAAGGCAGGGTTTCTCTATGCAGACCTGGCTGTCCTGGAACTCACCATAGACCATGCTGGCCTCTAACTTGGAGGTCCACCTGCCTCTCCCTCCGTGTGCTGGGTGGGATCAAAGGTGTGCACTACCCACCCTTCCTTTCCTCACCTCTGAGATGAAATTCAGAGTTCCTGTCTCACTCTGAAACCTTTTTCCTCATGTTGGTGTAATGGTGTCCCCACAGTGTGGCTGCCACCCAGGAGAAAAACAATTGTAGAAGGTCCAAAAGTGGGAAACAGTCTCACCAGACGATGTGTGTAGTAAAGGCAGAGAAAGGGCAGGTTTATAATGTGGTCCACCCTGTCATGAAGGCCATCAAGTTCCCAGATCTGTATCCTGCCAGCCAACTGGACAGTCACTAGCTTATGACTCCAGTTCAAAGGTCAACAGGGTCAAGTCTCAGAGGAGCAGAACTTCTAAGTCTGAAGCCAATGTTCCTTCTCAGCTCTCTCTTCACCGCCTCCCTCCCTCCCTTCCTGAGGCAGGGTCTCTTGGTGAGCCTGGAGCTCGCTGAACTACAATGGCTGGTCTGTGTGTCACTGGGATCCACCAGCTCTACTGCCCCAGTTCTAGGGTTACAGAGGCAAACCACCATGTCTGTCTGGTTTGCATGTGGAAGTGGGGGATCCGAACTCACGTTTTTATGCTTTTGCAGCCAACACTGTACCCCCAAGCCATCAGCCTAGCCTTTTGTTTTTAACTCACATTAGCAAAGCGATCTGCTTTACTCTGCTGACTAAGTGTTAATCTCATCCAGAGATTCCTTCAGACATAACCAGAGTACTTTAGCTAAGGCCACTCTGTGGTTTAGTCAACCTGAGAGGTGACAGCAAACATTACCAATTATTAAGTATCAAGTGTGGCCAGGCAGTGGTGGCACACGCCTTTGATCCCAGCACTTGGGAGGCAGAGGCAGGTGGATTTCTGAGTTCGAGGCTAGCCTGGTCTACAGAGTGAGTTCCAAGACAACCAGAGCTACAAAGAGAAACCCTGTCTCAAAAAAACAAAAAACATAAAGCAAGCAAACAAACAAAAAAGTATCCAGTGTGTGTTGGGCATTTCCCTGGGCATTTCCTGTGTATAATACTGTCCTGCAAAGCAGTTATTTATTACCCATATTATTAAACTAAGAAACCAGAGTTTTAAAGATTTAGGTAGATTGTCCTGAGTCACTCCACTAGAAGCTAGCAACAGAGTTCTCTTTTCATTTGCTTTTGTTCTTAGACAAGTTCTCACGCACCCTGGGCAGGCCTCCAGCATGCTCTGTAGTGATGCCTTGAACTGACCCTCCTGTATTCATCTTCCAAGTACTGGCACTACAGGCGTGCACCCCCACAGCCATCTGTGTGCTCTAGAGATGGGACCCAGCACTGTGTGCACACTAGGCAAATATTCTACCAACTGAGCCCCAAGCCGGAGTCCAGTTTCAAGTCTGGGGTATAGCCAACTTTTTTCCAGCAATAATAAAAATTCAAATAGGAAGGTCTTGCAAAACCTGTGGAGAGTTGAGGATGACCTTCAACTTCTGATGCTCCTGCCTCTGCTTTCTGAGTACTGGGACTACAGGTGTGCACCACTGCCTGGATGATGAGGCCTGGGGATCAAACTCAGAACTTCAGCAAGGCTAAGCAGGCACTCTACCTACTGAGCTAGACCCACAGTCCACACACGTGCCATTTAAAACAGTCTTTTAGATTATATGCACACCATTCAGTTGTCTCACTCTTCAAAGGACACAATCTCCTGAACATTATAAATAAAAATTTTATTTAAACTTTTTGTGTTACTCAAGTAGAAAAGTCCTCTCTTAACTGCTACACACAGTGGAGAGTGAAAGACTTCCACCTCCTGATAACCATTTCTCTTCTCCCACGTTGGCATCGTCTTTCAAAATCACAGCAGCTGCTTGTAAATAAAGCTTTTAATAAATTACAGGTGTGTAATAGGTCCTTGTCCATGGTCTTCCTAGCTACTTAATGCACTGTTGCATAGCAACAACTTTGTTTTCTGCTGCACCTTTGTTGGAAGTCTGAGAGTCTGAAATCTGCACTGGCTTGGGTGAGTATGGGAATTTTTCTGGTACCATGCATGCAAATATCCATTGTAGAAATCAGTAGCTGTCAGAGTTTTCTTAAGCATTACTGATCGAACGCCGATCCAGCCATCCTAAAGAACAAAGAACAGACAGTGAGTAGACAATGGGGGCAAAACTTGACAACAAGATAAACTGTACTTTATAAGCCATGCCAGGCACGGTGATGCAGCCGGTGATCCCTACACTGGGGAGGCAGGCCAGGCCCATCTCTGAGTTCAAGGAAAGACAGGGCTACCTAGTAAGGTCCTATCTTTAAAACAACAACAACAACAACAACAACAACAACAACAACAACAGAAAACTCAAAATGTTATAGAAACAATTGCTATTACTAAATGCCTAGCCAGCTGGGCAGTGGTAGTGCATACCTTTAATCCCAGCACTCGGGAGGCAGAGGCAAGCAGATTTCTGAGTTCAAGGCCAGATACTGGTCTAAGAGTGAGTTCCAGGACAGCCAGGGCTGTACAGAGAAACCCTGTCTTGAAAAAAAAAAAAAAAACCACACTGTACTGGATGACATGTAGTGCCTTCTCTCTAAACACACTGTACCGGATGACATATAGTGCCTTCTCTCTAAACACACTGTACCGGATGACATGTAGTGCCTTCTCTCTAAACACACTGTACCGGATGACATGCAGCGCCTTCTCTCTAAACACACTGTACCGGATGACATGCAGTGCCTTCTCTCTAAACACACTGTACTGGATGACATGCAGTGCCTTCTCTCTAAACACACTGTACCGGATGACATGCAGTGCCTTCTCTCTAAGAGTTCCTCATAAAGGAGCAATAACAACAACTGCCCTGACCCATCTCAACTGAGGACACAGAATACAATGTCACCCAAACAGAACAAGTCAAGGCCTGAGAAAGTGATGTCTTGTTAGTGCTAGATTGCTCTGAAGGGGCCCCATAACCAAGGCAACTCTTAACAATAGAAAGTATTTAAACTGGTTACAGTTTCAGAGGTTTGGTCCACTAGCATCATGGCAGCCTGCTTAGAATGGAGAAGTTTTATATTCTGATTCACAAATGGGGCATAGGGCTCTATGTGGGCTCTACGCCGGGCCTGGCATGGGCTTTTGAAACCTCAAAGCCACCTCCTATGACACACATTCTTTCAACAGGAGCACACCTCCTACTCCTTCTAATCCTTTCAGAGAGTTCTAATCCCTGGTGACTAAGTTTTCAAATACATGAGCCCAAGGAAGCCATTCTCATTCCAACCACCTCAACCATAAAGGGAAAGCCAAGTATGGTGGTGCATACCTGCAATTTCAACACTCAGCAGGCAGAGGCAGGAGGAACAGTTTTAAGCTAACCTTGGCAGAAAACTCAACAGTGAGTTCAAGACTGGCCTAGGATCCCTGAGACCTCATCTCAAAAGAAAAGGAAAAAGAAATACAAATTACAAATCTAGCAAAACCAATCACAATAACTTGAAGCTAAAGTCAACATACTTTGCAGTGAACCAGCAGCATTTGCGATGGTCTGTGGTACATCACAGACCCCGGAGTCACAGTTTGTCCTGTTAATTTCGGATCTAAGAAGGGGAAGAGAACACAAGAGAAATAAATATGCAACACCATAGTACTTCTTAAAAATCAAAGCCGTGTGTGCATGTGTGTGCATGTGTGTGTGATGGAGTCAGGCAAGCTGGATCTTACAGAGATCCCCATGCTGCCGGCCCAGCCCTGGGTGTGACATGGTACAGCACTTGCCCAGGATGTGCAAGACCTGGGCTCCATCTCCAGCACTGACACACAAAATTAAAAAAAAGAGAAGAATAAAAGAAAGACTCTTCAGAGGCAGAACTAATGATGGTAGGGATGCACCTGCTGAAGCCCCAGCTCTGCGATCTAAAACCTCCTGGAGCCACGTGCTCTGGCAAGAGTTCCACACAAGGCAGAAGCTATAGTCCTCGCTCCACCTCTCCGGAATCACCTTTGATGCTGAATGTGTCGATTTAGGACTGTTATTTTGGGAAACTAGCTGCCCAGCAGTGGAACAGCTCACAGGACGTGAGACTTCCTCTGCATGGTTGTTTGAATACACTTGGCCTGTGGGAAGCGGCACCATTAGGAGGTATGGCCCTGCTGGAGAAAGTGCATCACTGTGTTGTCTGACTTTGAGGACTCCTTGTTTTTCCCAGTGCAGAAGCGACCCTCCTCCTGGTTGCCTGCAGAAGACAGTCTCTTGCTGCTGACTTTGGATGGAGATGTAGAACTCTTGGCTCCCACAGCACCACATCTGTTTGGAAGCTGCTACGCTTCCTGCCATAATGATAAAGGAATGAACCTCTGAAACTATAAGCCAGTCCCAATTAAATGCCCTTTATAAGAGTTGCCCACAGGGGCTGGAGAGATGGCTCAGTGGCTAAGAGCACTGACTGCTCTTTCAGAGGTCCTGAGTTCAAATCCCAACAACCACATGGTGGCTCACGACCATCTGTAATGAGCTCTGATGCCCTCTTCTGGTGTGTCTGAAGATAGCAACAGGGTAATTACATAAATAAATCTTTTTTAAAAATTGCCCACATTCTTTTTTTTGTTGTTTTTTGTTTTGTTTTGTTTTTTTGTTTTTTTTCCAAGACAGGGTTCCTATGTGTAGCCCTGGCTGTCCTGGAACTCACTCTGTAGACGAGGCTGGCCTCAAACTCAGAAATCCGCCTGCCTCTGCCTCCCAAATGCTGGGATTAAAGGCCTGTGCCATCACTGCCCGGTGCCCACATTCCTGCTCGCCACATCCAGAGACTGCTCTGGAACCTCAGAAGAAACTGTAGTATGAACTGCTGTGCTCTCCTGCACTGTCCAGACATTTTCATTATTATATTCACCAGTGTGACTTTAAGTCACTCCACAGCCCCACTCTGGAATTTATAGGAGCACAGTGACACTGCCTACCAGCTTCCAGGTTCACGTAATGCTTGCATAAGAAAATACACATGGATAGACATTGCAAGGGGTGAGGAGAGCAACTGCAAGGTGTTATCATTAGTGCACTGAAAGATAACAAAAGGGAGCAGATCCTTACGTTCAGTCTGTGTGTGAGAATTAGAAAGCTGGGGAGGTGAGGTGGGTGCCACACGCTTTCAAGTGGACTGTAGTAAAAACAGCTTGTCAGACATTCGAAAGTTAGTACCTGCAAGGATGGAGTTGCTAACTTCTACCAGATCCAGAAGTTTAATGGTGTTCCCCATCCAGAGTGTCTGCAGTGGAGCCTGCAATTGGAATGGACAGATTCATGAAGAATGCACACCAAGCCCTTTGGAGACTGCCATATATTAATCCACTCTGATGTTTCTTCCATGACCAGAGGAACTGGGCACGCAGGCATCAAATCTACTGAAACAGAGTCTGAATGACCCTCTGTATCATCTTTGCAGTATGTGTAAGATCTTAAGTTTTATGTAAGATTCAGTATTTTTTAAATAGTAGCCTTAGTATGTCCAACTAAACATTTATGCTCAGTTTGGAAGCAAGATTAAGCATCTGTGTTAAAGAAAGTGATAGAATTGTATACTTTCACAAGAGGCAGCCACTGTTAAGCACCTGGTGTGTATGCCCTGTATTAATCCCCTCACACCAGATGTTATTAGTACAAAAGCCTAGAGCACGGTTGTCAGTACACGTCTGTCTCCTTTACCTGTGCGTGTCCATCTGTGAATTAATCATAGTTATAAAATTATATATAATACCTTTATAAAGACATTTCGCACACTTCCAATTTCTTGCTATCTCAGACAGCAGTGTCCTGCTGTTACAAACTGTGGCAGTAAACAACTTTGTGGGGCTGGCCGGCTCAACAGGTAAATTTATTTGCTACTAAGCCAGATGGCCTGAGCCCTGGGTAAAGGCCACACAAGATGGAAAGAGAGAGTCAATTTCTGAAAGTTGTCCTCTGACCAACACATGCACACATACTAAATAACTGTGATGAGAACACAGCTTTGTAGAGACACCTTTAAGACTTTACATAAACCCCAGCACTGGGTAGTAGAAGCAGGTGGATCTCTGTGAGTTTGTGGCTAGCCTAGTCTACATAGTTCTAGGCCAGCCAGGGCTACCATCTCAAAGACAATACACACACACACACAAAAAACAAAACCACAAACTGAGTTGTAGAACTGATGGCAGAAATGTGCCTGGCACGCGCAAAGCCACGGGTTCCACCCTCAGCACTGAAGGGAAAAAAAATCCAATCACAAAGAGATTCCTCCCAAGTCTACCGTTTAAGCTGGCATGAGGGTTCACACCTGAATCCCAGCACTCAGGAGGAAGGAGCTCCATGAGTTCAAGTCCACCCTGGCAGCAGAGTAAAATGCTGCCTTAACAACAAAACCAAGACCAACAAAAACCTAGGCAGTCGATCTCTCATTAATTTATGAGAATTTTATACATATTTAGGAAGTTAGACATTGACATTGAATTCTTATATATGTGTTATAGATATTTCTTCCAGTTTGACAACTCTTGAGTCTTATGACTAGTTGCTTTTCTTTTCTTTTCTTTCTTTCTTTCTTTCTTTTTTTTTTTTTTTTTTTTTGGTTTTTTGGATTTGGATTTTTTGAGACAGGGTTTCTCTGTATAGCCCTGGCTGTCCTGGAACTCACTCTGTAGATCAGGCTGGCCTCGAACTCAGAAATCCGCCTGCCTCTGCCTCCCAGAGTGCTGGGATTACAGGCATGCACCACCACTGCCCGGCGCCAGCACACCAGTCTTAAGGAGTCTTATTTTAAAAATGCAGAATCAGGGCTGGAGAGACGGCTCAGTAGTTAAGAGCACAAAGAAACTGGGTTTGATTCCAGCACCCACACAACTGCTCACAACTGTCTATATGAAACTCCAGTCCCAGGTGACCCAATGCTCTCTTCTGACCTCAAAGAGCACTAGGGATAAATATAGTACAAAGATATACATACAGGCAAAATGCCCACAGGCATTAAATAACATAAAGGTAGAGTCGCCAGGCCTCCATTTGAGACTAGAGAGATGGTTCAGTGGTTGAGAGAGATCACTGTGTAATTGTGAGGATGGGAGTTCATACCCCATCCCCCTCATAAAGACATCTAGGACACAGCTGTAACTATAGCTCTGCAGTATCAATGGCCTCTCCTGGCCTCTGTGCATGCATGGGTGTGTGTACCGGCACATATATATGCTCATATACCCAGACACACAAGCATATGCATAAATAATGAAATACGCCTTAAAAGAAAAGACATTTAAAAAGACATTTAAAAAGAAAACAAAAACAACGGTGATGACAACAACAAAACAAAGGCAGGTTTCACTGGCAAAGCCTAGCCAAGTGCCCCAGTAGTGCCACTTGCTGCACAATGTGAAATGCCATCTTTGCCATTTTAACACATTCACAATATAAACAAATGCAACAAAAGCTATCTGAAAGCATAATGAAAATACACATACCAGAAATAATTTCCCTCAGTTTCTCTGAGCTCATCGTTTTCAGACTGTATTTTGATGCTGATGTTTTAAGACATTATGTGTATGTGTGGAAATGGGAATGGAGAATTTCAGTTCAAAGCCAGCCTGGGTTACACTGTGGGACTGTTTCAAAAAGAAAGAAGGAAACCAGGTATTGGCCATGTCTGTCAGCCCAGCGTTTAGAAGGCTGATGCAGGAGAATGCCTGAATGTGAGGACAAACGTGTGCTATACAGTGACCACAGACTGAGACCTGCTCTCCAAACAAACAAATGGGGGCTGGAGATGACTTAGCGGCTAAGGGTGAGTGCTGCTCTTGCAGAAGATCCAAGTTCAGCTCCCAGCACCAAGGCAGAAAGATATTAGATTGAGTTAGAGGACTTAGATTCATTGCTCAGTGACTAGTCACACTTAAGTAACTTATCTTGTTTTTATTCTCCTTTATAACTAAACCTGGTTAGGAAATATTGCAGAATGTACATTTGAAAGCACTTTGTGGGGGGTGGGGGGAAGAAAAAAGAAAGCACTTTGTGATTTCCAAAGCTATACCAAAATTTAAAATTTAAAGTTTAAGAACATTTCCTATATTTAGTTTATAAGGTTCATTCCTAAATAAATATACCTAGAAAGGAAACAATACGGTAAAAACACAATGCAACTGTTCAACTCACTATATCCCCAATGGCAAGGTGAAGTCTAAGTACTTGCTCTGAGGTTTGCTCCTCCCACTTGACACAGCTGGTGCCAGCAGAAACCTTGGGGGCTGCAAGATGAGACACACGTAAGAATGAACGGGTTCAGTGTTCACGAACTGATACAGTCAGGCTGAATTACAAACAGAAGAGAATGATCAACTTCTCTATATATCCAAAACATACTGCACTATGAAGCTAAAGTAAGTACACCAAAAAAAGGATTAACGCATGAGAACTACTTTTTAACCGGGGAGTTAAAACTCCAGAGAGGGTGGGCAAGATGACTCAGTGAGTTAAGGTGCGTGCCTTCAAG
This sequence comes from Apodemus sylvaticus, assembly GCF_947179515.1. Classification (NCBI taxonomy): domain Eukaryota; kingdom Metazoa; phylum Chordata; class Mammalia; order Rodentia; family Muridae; genus Apodemus; species Apodemus sylvaticus. The sequence continues at coordinate 63,585,240 of NC_067478.1, forward strand.
TCTGACAACGTTGTCCATGGCAGGAGGACCAGCTCCTGAAGAGCTATAGTGGGTTAGCCTGGTGCTGAGTGTATTCTAATGCTAACGACATTAAAAAAAAAGATTTAGTTATTAAGTACACTGTAGCTGGTTTCAGACACACCAGAAGAGGGCATCAAATCTCATTACAGATGGTTGTGAGCCACCATGTGGTTGCTGGGATTTGAACTCAGGACATTCGGAAGAGTAGTCAGTGCTCTTAACCACTGAGCCATCTCTCCAGCCCCCAAAACTACATTTTTAGGTGTGGTAGTGTATGCCTATAATTTAAATACTTGGGAAGCTAAGGCAGTCGGATTGATACTATTTCTAGGCTATCCTAGACTGTTTAGCAAGACCTTGTCTCAAAACAAAAATGAAAAAGAAACTCAAAACATACCAAAAAGTTTACATTTTGGGGTGACTAATTAGGATTATATTAACTAAAAACAAAGATTCAAACAGTCTTTAAAATATGTTCCTGGGGCTAGAGAGATGGCTCAGGGATTAAGAGCACTGACTGCTCTTCCAGAGGTCCTGAGTTCAATTCCCAGCAATCACACGGTAGCTCACAACCATCTCTAATAAGATCTGATGCCCTCTTCTGGTGTGTCTGAAGATAACTACAGTGTACTCACATAAAATTAAAAAAAAAAAATCTTAAAAAAGAGAGAGGGAGGGAGGGAGGGAGGGGAGAGAGAGAGAGAGAGAGAGAGAGAGAGAGAGAGAGAGAGAGAGAGAGAGAGAGAGACTGTCTTGAAAAACCAAGGGGAGCGGGGGAATGTGAAAATGTGTTCCTTGGATCCTAGATTGTTATGATTTTTTTTTTTGAGTGGATATACAATACATCTTTGCTTTGGGCATTAGGAAGACCTGTATGGACTAGACACTGGATGCTATCAGGATATATTTAATGCCTTTGTTTTTGCTTTGTTTTAGGATTAAAAAAATATTTTTTTCATTTTATGTGCATACTTTGCCTTTGTGAAATGTCTCTGTGTGTATCACATCGATGCAGGGCCCACACAGGCCAGAAGAGTGTCAAATAGTTGTGGGCCACCATGTTGGTGCCGAGTGTCTAATCTAGGTTGTCTCCAAGAGCAGCCAGAGCTCTGAAGCACTGAGCCAGATCTCCAAGTGCGTGCTAATGAAACTGGAGATGAACTTCATCATTTATACTTGCAGATGAACAATTGGAATTTAAAATATATACATAAAGTATGCACACAGAAAGATCTGGGGCAAACAGATGTGCTAAATACTTGTCAAATAGGAGGCCGGGGGACTGTTGAGAGCTTGCCAGCCATGATCTGGAAAGCACACAGAGGCAGTGATGAGGACAGAGCATCCAGCCGCCACCACAGCCAATGGAACCTTTACAAGAGGTGAGAGTGTCTAGCCCCCACTCACCGTATGTCACTCCCTCGGCTGGCTGCGGCCTTCCATTGTTCAGACTTTCGGGTAAATTTTTCAAAACTGAGATAAGCTACAAATACAAAAGAAGAGAGAGAGCAGAGTATATTCTACAGGACAAGGCAGAAACATCACAAATCAATGCCATGAAGTAACCTGTCCCAGGAAGAGTAGGGGCAAACTGGCTTCGCCTGCACGGATGTGTGCTGACAGGTGGCTACACCGCACTGCTCTGTGGGGCACAGGCACTGAACTGCTTCTGAACAGTGTTGAACTGTACCTGGACACACAGGCTCTTACTGTCAGGCAGCCTGTACGGAGGACTACACTCTCACCCTACGCAAGGCAACATAGGCGTCTCACAGGAGTATGCTCTAATCCCACTCCCATAACCCACCGGTGCTGGCATTTTGAAAAAGTTCTCTGACATGTTTGTAGTCTTTGGTGTTATGTCTGTGAAACAAGTGTCAGCAACAATTACCTCAGAGGTTGTTAAGAGGGTACAAAAGAAAATTCACAAGAGTATCTAGAACAGTCTCGATAAACAGCAGCCGCCACAGAGTCACTTCTGAGGGACTGCCCAGAACAGGCGGTACTAGCCATACAGCGGGACCTGAAGAGGTCCCTAGGGAGTGGCTGCTAGCTGAGAGAGAGGAGCAGCAAGCCGTGTAAGGGTGGGGAGAGGGCAGCTGGGAAAATAAACCACATGCCTCACTAAGGAATGGAGGGACCACTGACGATCACCTATTTTATTTGAAAGCTTTTATTAAGCACCCACTCTACAAGTCTTAATGGTCACATATACTGGGCACATATACAAATTTTAGGAAGCTAGGGAGAGGAACCATTCCACTTGGTTGTTAAGACAAGATCTCATTAGCCCAGGCTGACCTCCTGCACATGATTCTCCTGCCTCAGCCTCTTGAGTGTGGGGATTCCAGGTGAATATGACCATGTTTGGTCCCAGTCTCAGACTTCATCTCTCTCATGTTATTAATTATTTTACTACTTTTTACAGTTGTGCACATGAACCCGGGGGTGGGGTGGGGGTGGGGTCAGAGACTGAGTTCTCCTCTGTCATCACGTGAGTGCTGGAGATTGGGCTTGGTTCCACAGGCTTGCTGGCAGGCACCATTACCTGCTGAGTCATCCTACTGCCACTGACCCCATCCCCACCCCCTACCAGTGACGCTTAAAAATGACAAATCGTAAGATTTGTATTGCTTAAGAAGCCTTCTAAAGCTGATGACGATGACAACACACACACTGTACCATGTTGGCGCCAAGTTTTGACAACACTGCTTCCAGTTCCTTTGATGTGCTCTTGGGAGGCACAGGGATGCTTTCCTGCTTGAGAATTGGGCCTATATCAAATCTGGCAAGGAAATAACAACAACAACAAAAAAGCAAAGTAGTCAACATCATTATAAAGACAAATATATTTGTCTATACAGCACAGAGACAGCTTTTGCAGACTAGTAATTTGTCAGTCACTCCAGTTTGAGTTCACCCTGGCATACAGAAGGAATTGCCTCCAAAGTAAGAAGGTGGGGGTCGCATATGCCTTTAATACTAGTATTGGGAAGCAGCCACAGGAGGAACTCTCTGGAGTCTGAGCTCAGTCTAGTCCACACAGTGAGTTCTAGGCCAGCCAGAGACATACAATAAGTATCTCAAAAAATCCAAAGCAAATCAACACTCCTCTCTCTCTCTCCAAATCCATCTGTCATCTATATCTTTTAGAGAAATCCAGGTATCAATAATCCCAATGACTGCTTTACAAGGACTTTAAATAGACTCTGCATGATTCTCAGAAGACACACGCTACGTTAGAGACTAGGAACACTCACAGTGACTATAGAGGCCAAGGGCAACACTGGGGCATTAGCCAAGTCAGCATACCCTGACCATCCCCCAACCACAGAGATCTCAGACACACACCACACTTTAATAAATCCTACCTTTTGGGTCTAACTTGCATAATTGTTACGCCAGTGACTGTGTCTCCATGAAGCACTGTGTGGATTATTGGCGCGGGACCACGCCACCTCGGGAGGCAACTGGGGTGCACATTCAGTATGCCGCTGAGTCAGAAAAGGCAGAAATTAGTGTGGGAACTAGTTATTGCCACCAAACTAACATGCACTTTCATCACTAAACTTTACAAGAGCCTGTTACAGTGGCATTTATTAATCCTAACACCTGGAAAGCTGTTGAGTTCCAGGCCAGCCTGTGCCACAGGTTGAGACCCTGTTTCAAAACAATCATCACCCTGAAAATATCTGACAGTGTATATCACCTGTAATATATAACCTGTAGGGTTAAAAGCATATGACAGCAGGGCAGTGGTGGTATATGACTTTAATCCCAGCACTTGGGCCTGCTCTACAGAGTGAGTTCCAGTACAGCCAGGACTACACAGAGAAACCCTGTCTCAAAACAAAAACAAAACAAAAAGTATGACCTCAAGATTGTATCACCTAAAACATAAAGTCAGAGGTGAGTTCAGTCTCTTACCATAAGCAACCAATGAGACATAATTACAAACAGAGCAAGCAGAGGTTGGAGAACCAGCCGAGAGGGTAAGAGGACCAGGGTTCAGGTTCTCAGCACCCCACACAGTGGATCACAACCATCTACATCTACAGTTCCAGGGAATCTGTCACTCTCTTCCGGCTTCCCTGAACACCAGGTACCCACATTATGCAGGCAAAACACTCACGCACATAAAATAAAATGAGTATATCTATGCAAAAAATGTTTTTAATTAAAACAACAAAGCAAAGAGTGATGTATAATAAGATACCTTGTCATCAAGTGATATCCCTACCCAAACATTGAGTTAAGGGTGAAATTTACACAATCTTACAGCATAATATCAGATACACCATCTGATGAAATGTCATCAGAAACATGAGGAGTTTTTCAGATAAAGGGAACAGTGCAGAGATTTTATTATTTTCTTCTCAGCTGCTGCTTCCCAAGTGCTGAGATTAAAGGAATGTATACATGCTTGACATGGACAGAGATTTGCTTTGTTGTGTTTTGTTTTTTTCAGACAGGGTTTCTCTGTAGAGCCCTGATGGTCCTGGAATTCATTCTGTAGACTAGACTGGCCTTGAACTCCAGAGATGTGCCTGCTCCTGCTGCTGCTGCTGCTGCTGCTGCTGCTGCCTCTGCCTTGCAAGTGCTGAGTTTAAAGGCAGGCGCTGGGCCAGAGATTTTAAGGGAAGGAAATGCTTGCCCCATCCACCACATGGCAGGCAGTGTAGCTGGTGTAGCTGAATCAGGAGCCACGGCATCTGTAGAGATCAATGGAGGGCATAGAGGGCTGACGCAGGGTTCTGACTGTTGGTCCAGGTGAGAATGAAAGCTACTGGAGGATTCCGAGCACAGTGACACAGTCTGACAGACAGATCCTTTGAGGAGTCAATGTAGCTGCTGGGTTGGCAAGAAGCCAACCAACAGGGCCAAAGACAGAAGCAGAGGCCCTCGAGGAGGTAATGAAGTACTACAGACAAGAGTGGGCACAGTGCCGATGACGGAGTCCACCATGACAGACTGGACGGGACACAAGACAACGGAGGAATGACTCTGGGGCTTGGGGCCCAGCATCCAGAAGGCTGGGGTTCATAGTTCCTGAGATAAAGGTCTGCAGAGGGGTTGAGTCTTCTCAGTGAGAGAAGCAAATGGGACTTCCAAGCAGAGCTGTGTATATATGCCTGCTACTTAAATGAGGGTGGATGAAAGCCAAGGGGTAGTGAAGAGTTTAATACATTTGATACTTTGTGCCAAAAATAAATCTTATTTTAAAAGATGACAGTAAAGGAAACACAGTTTAACCTGGGCCTGGTGGTACATACTTTTAATCTACGCATTTGGGGGACAGATACAGGCAGAACTCTCTGTGAGTTTGAGGCTAGCCCAGTCTACACAGTGAATTGCAGTAGGGCAGCCAGGGCTACCATAGTGAGACTCTGCCTGTGTGTTTGGATAAATAAATAAGTAGAAAAAGAAAACATAGTTTAAATTATGGCATTTTTAAATGCTAGACCCATTCATAAAAGACATGATCTCTACACTGTATTTCCTTATAAGTAAAACTTACTAGGGAAATTTAAGAATAAGAGCCTCACTCAAAAGTCGGCCAAAGGAAGCCACTACTCCAACGTCATATTCTCCAGATCCCACGTCGGGCCACTCATAGACCGGGAGCTGAGACTGTATAGCATATTGCTTCACAGGCAGTCCTTTAGGGGATAGCGAAGGCACCGTGACAACCTCCAGTTTCTCAATTAACTTTTCCTCTTTGTCGTCTCTGAATTAGAAAGATTGGGAAGAAAATCGACAGTGTCAGGGCCACAGCTCAAAGCTAAACTGCTTTATGAGCAGCAAAGCTATTAATACGATTAACTCCATGGCACATTTGGAGCTAAAATAATTAAGTTTTTTGCAACCAACAAACAGGATTTTATATTTAATACAAAAAAATAAATTTTATCTTTTATTATTATTTGTGTGTGTGTGTGTGTGTGTGTGTGCGCACATGTGTACAGGCATGTGCTACAGCATGTGTGTGGAAATAAGAGAAAACTTTCAGGAATCAGTTCTCTCCTAATAGCATCCACAGGGTGTAACTCACAATGGCCTGTCACTCCAGCTCCAGGGAACCTGACACCCTCTTCTGGCCTCCAAAGGCACCAACATGCACATGCTCATAGAGACACACACACATACAAATAAAATTTAAAAATATAAATCTTATTTAAAAAGAAAAGTATTTGTAGAAAGGCAGGAATGGGGTGGTGGGGGGGGAGAGAACCGGGAACGGTAAATAACCAAATAACCTTAAGCTGGGAGGGAAGTAGGGTGGTAGACATATCAGACATTCTGAAAGGCTGAATTACAAATAACTTTCTCCTTAGTAGACAGGTTTGTCAAATCGCATAAATATTACACGTATACGAAACTGTTCTAACTTAGAAATGTAGTCATTTGAAGACGGTTCGTGAGAGGCTGTTCAGCCCTAGAAAACACAGGCGTGTTGAAGGGTAAGGACACTGGAGGCCACCAAAAGGACTGCTGGGCAGCCGCAGCAACACCGGGAAGGGACGAACTTTGGAGTCACGGCCCTTTTCAGCCAACCGGCTCCGCCCACGGCCCTGGGCACTGGCCGGGCCTCTCCAAGCACCAGTTCCCAGGCGCGGGGAGGTGGAGGGTCTGCTGGCAGGCTCTGCAGGAGCCACAGGAGCTCCGCGGGCCAGGACCCAACGGGGCGCCTTCCCGGGATCCCCGCTGCCCTGGTGTCGCCGCCGCGGCTCCGCGTGGGACCCCGCTTCGGTACCTGGCGGCGTGCAGCGCCCGCAGCGCTTCCCGGGCAAAGTGGTCGGTGCCGAGGAACAGCACCCGCCAAGGCGGCTTCTCGCGGACCCGGGAGCCTCGGCCGTCCTTCCCGCCGAACCCGGCAGGTGACTGACAGGAACAGCGTGGCCTCCTTCCCGCCAGCCACGGACCCCAGCAGCGCCGCGGAAGGAGCATCACTTCGGCCCACAGCGGCCCACCATGCGCATGCGTAACCAGGGGGCGGAGCATAGGGCTCTAAGGCCCAACACACGCAGAGGGCGAGGAGGGGCCTGCCGCCTTGGAGGCGTGGCCCAACTGAGTAACTGCTAAGGAAGAAATTTGAGGGTACTTTGATGTGTATTATTTAGCCAAGCCCCTCAAAGAACACTGCAGACACATACACACAAGCAAGACACATATGAGCGCATAAAATAAAATGTCCATAAAATAAACTAAACCGCTAAAGGAAACTACTTTTAAAACTTTACAAATTAATTTTTAAAATTTATTTTTGTTTTATGTGCTTCGGTGTTTTTGCCTGCATATATGTCTGTGTAAGAATGTGGAATCCCCTACAACTCGAGACAGTGAGTTGTGAGCAAATTGTGAGCTGCCACGTGGGCCTGGGAATTGAACCTGGGTCCTTTGGAAGGGAAGCCAGTGCTCTTAGCTGCTGAGCCCTCTCTCCAGCCCCACAATTTTATTTTTAAGTATGTGTATGTCTGTCTGTCCCATATGTGTGCTTAGAACTGAATTCAACGTGTGTGTGTGTGTGTGTGTGTGTGTGTGTGTGTGTGTGATGTGCCCGTTGGGAACTAAACTTTTGCAACAGCTTTTTTAAAAAAATGTGGAAATGTTTTGCTTATGTGCATATATATGCATCATATGTGTGCTTCTTGGAACTTGGGATCAGATGGCTGTGAGCCACCATGTGGGAATCAAACCCAGGTCCAGTTAAGAACAAGTGCTCTCAACCAGAGTGGTCTCTCTAGCTCACAGTAAGTGCTCTTAACTGTTGAGCCATCTCTGCAGTCTCCCAACCCTGCCCCTCTGTAACTCCACCATCACCACCACAGAAAGAACTCACTTGAGAACAGAGCACACATCCTGTCAGATCATGAAACAGTAAATATAGTATCATTTTCTCAGTCACCACAACTAATAGTTATTACATCACAATTTACACAGTTCATGTCCAGTATTTCTGTTAATCCTCATATGATCCATCCAAGGGAGCTGTTATTCCAACCTTTGTAACTGAAGAGACCCGGCACCCAGTGAAGTTCAGGACTTGTGGTCAGGTCCCCAGCGCTGGAAGACGGCAGTATTGGAGTGGGGTGAGGTCCTGTCCCTCCAGCTCCAAAGCCTTGTGTGGTGATTTGTATATGATTGACTCAGGGAGTGACCCTGTTAGGAGGTGTGGCCTTGTTGGAGTAGGTGTGTCACTGTGGGTGTGGGCTTAAGACTCTCACCCTAGTGGCCTGGAAGTCAGTCTTCTACTAGCAGCCTTCAGATGATGATGTAGAACTCTCAGCTCCTCCTGCACCTTATCTGCCTGGATGCTGCTGTGTTTCTGCATTGATGACAATGGACTGAACCTCTGAAGCTATAAGCCAGCCCCAATTAAATGTTGTCTTTTATAAAACTTGCACTGGTCATGGTGTCTGTTCACAGCAGTAAAACCCTAAGACAGAAGTTGGTACCAGGTACTGGGGTATTGCTGTAATAGGGATGACCATGCTTTTGTTTGGAAGAATGTGGATTTGGGGACTTTGGGTTTGGAAAGCCATGAAATGCTTTAAGTGGGGCTTAATGGGTCAGCCTAGTAGGAATATGGAAGACAGTGGTGCTGAGGGTCACTTGAACTGTGTAGGCCTGATGACCCAAGAAGTTTCAGTGGAGAAGAACTTTAATATGTGGCTGAGAGACTGTTTTGTGATGTTTTGGTGAAGAATATGGCTGCTTTTTGCCATTGTCTGAAGAGACTGCCTAGGGCTAAGATAAAGAAATTTATATTAATTGCATCTGCAAAGGAAGTCTCAAAAAAGCCCAACAAAGACTTTGTTCTCTGGTTAAGTCTGATGAAGAGAATTTTGAACAAACATAGCAAGCAGAGAAAGGAAAAGTAAAAAATATATAGTTTGAGTATTAAAGGGGCTCCAGGAAGTGAAATGGAGCTGAATTCAAGGATATTAAATTGAATTAAGGGAGTGGTGACCTTGGAACAAGATCCCACCCAACTAAATTTAGGTCCAGGCTTGGTAGTACAAGCCTTTAATCCCAGGAGATCCCAAGAAACATTGTGGCCCTCCAGTTAGAGTAGGGGCTTATGGAGGACAGGTGATTAATGGAGTTTTGACTGATGTGTGACTCAGTAGGTCCAGTGGGTCCCTGAACACATCCTGTGGTCATTTCCCTAGTTCCAGAATGTATAATTGGGATAGATATACTCAGAAATTAGCAGAATTCTCACATTGGTTCTCTGACCTGTGGAGTGAGGGCTATTATGGTTGGAAGGGCAAAATGGAAGCCTTTAGAGTTGCCTCTGCCAAAGAAAATAGTGAATCAAAAACAATATCGTATTCCTGGAGGAATTGCAGAAATTATTGCCACGATCAAGGACTTGAAAGATGCAGGAGGAGCTGAGAGTTCTACATACTTCTGTCTTAGTTAGGGTTTCACTGCTGTGAACAGACACCATGACCAATGCAAGTTTTATAAAACAACAACAACAACAACAACATTTAATCGGGGCTGGCTTACGGACTCAGAGGTTCAGTCCATTGTCATCAAGGCAGAAACACAGCAGCATCCAGGCAGATATGGTGCAGGAGGAGCTGAAAGAGTTCTACATCTTCATCTGAAGGCTGCTGACTGACTTCCAGGCCACTAGGGTGAGGGTCTTAAGCTCACAACCACAGTGACACACCTACTCCAACAAGGCCACACCTCCTAACAGGGTCACTCCTTGAGTCAATCATATACAAACCACCACACCATGATCCTACCATTTGACCTGAACAACAATCTCATCTACTAAGAAACTCAGGATTCCCACTCACACTTGAGGAAACTTAGGCTCGTTCACTTGTCCAAGGTCACTTCATGATGATCTAAGGCTCTTTAGAGTCTCCTACCTCGCATGTGGGACGCTATAGGAAGATTGTAGGAAAAGGGAGGCGTGAGGGCTGTCTGCTGCAGACCTCTGAAGACCATTGATGTTCAGATGTGTGTTTCCAAGGCAGGTAACACTGGGCTCCTTAACACATGCCTGTGGTGCTGGCTATGATTACAGAGCCGCATCAGGTTTTACTCTTGTCTAATTCCTGTCACGTGGCCTGAAAGCCAGAGGCCCCGGACCAGGCTTTTGTTTTGTTTTTAGTATCCCTGTTTCTGTACCTTCGAGTGTCCATCCACCTTACATTTCCTCTCTTCCTCACTAAATGGCATCCACGTTCAGTGCTAAGACAACACCCTCCCTGAGGCTTTGAACTCCTACCTCATAGATTCAATATGTTTCTCCTCGTGTCCCCTCAAAACTGAGAGGGGCTTTGTTTGCCATAGTCGAGGAGAGTTGTCCTGTGTGCCCAGAGAGCAGCAAATTCCTTGGGCTAAATAGAGAAGAGAGGCAAAAATGATGATCCTGCTAGCTGGCTCATCTGACCATGTGAGGGAACCGAGATGGGATGCCAAGCTGTATCCTCCTCCAGTCGAGGCAGTCCCAGAATCGTAACTTAGGGGAAGTGGAACACGATTCTAACATCCAAGGTACTGCCTTTTGAATCACTAAAGCTGTGACCTACTGGAGCTGGAGAGATGGCTCAGTGCTTAAGATGCTCTCTGTTCTTAGAGAGAACCTGTGTTTATTTCTCAGCACCCACATCTCCAGCTCTAGGCTCTAGGAGACACACTGCCCTCTTCTGGCCCCTGAAGGCACTGCAGTCATGCATACAAACATACCATTAAAAACCCAAATCTTCAAGTATGGGAGAGATGGGTCAGCAGCTGAGAGCACTGGGTGCTCTTACAAAGGACTCATGTTTAATTCCTTGCACCCACGTGGTGGCTCACAACCACCTGTAGCTCCAGGGCATCCTCTCCTAGTCTCTGGGGGCACGGCAGGCACTGGGTGCACAGGCATAGGTGCAAGGCCCACTTAGATGCAGTTCATTTTCAGCAGCTCAAGTTCTCCCATGTAGCTATGCTGCGAACACACAGCACAGTTTGCTTGTTTGTTTGAGGCAGGGTTTGGTCTTGCTATGTCTTCCATGCTGGCCAAGACTTTGTGATCCTCCACAGTAAACTTCTTTTTAAAACAGAAGCTGAACATGATATGAATGTAAAGACAGAGTTTTCCCTAAGTACAAAATGAAATTTTGTTTTGTTTTTCAAGAGAGGTTTCTCTGCTCTTCCCTGCTGTCCTGGAACTTACTCTATAGACCAGACTGGCCTCAGACTCAGAGATCCATCTGCTTCTGCATCCTGAGTGCTGGGGTCAAAGGTGTGCTTCAGTACTGCCCGGCTTGAAAATGAAAATTTTTATGAAGTTCTTCATAGAGAGTTAGACACCTGGGAGCCTGACTCTTCCAAGTGCAGATAAATAAATCCCCGGCTGCGTTCACTTTCAGCACAGAGATGGGCTGCGAAGGGCAAGGAGGTTTGTGCAATCGATCATTGTACATCTATATCCTCCCGGCAATGCTGAGAGCATCACTGTATGAAATCAGAGTGACTGTGATTACCCACTCGAGACCTTCATTAGATAAGCCCAGCCACATTCCCATGTGGAATCGGGGAAGCCCCACTCCTGTCCGAGGATACAAAGTGGTGAACAGTGGCTGCTGAGGAGACTTCCTCAGTGTATAACTGCCTGTAAGTTATCCATGCTCCTGTGACTCACCCAATTAAACTCACTGGTTCTCTAGACTTTGATGGAATGATTTCTTGGTCTGTGATTGGTGCTCTATCTGGGACAAATAAACATTTGTCTTCCCTGGAGGAAAAAAAGCACACAGCATTAAGACAGCCATAAAGCATATCTAAGGTATTGGAAGCCAGACAATGAACTTCTGGTCAGTGCTTTAGTTTTTAGAGATTTCTTCCGGAAACTTCCTCAGCTCCGTAGAAAACTGGAATGTGGGAGTGGCCTAATCCCCCCCCCCCCACACACACACCCAAAGCATCCTTCCGTGTTCCCACAATCTTACACTGCTGCCATTTGTCTATCCTCTGGGCAGAGAAAACCAGCCACAGGATAAATGTGTATATTTCTGCTTGCACGCGCTCATATTTAACCAACTATTTGGTGTTGGGTCAAAAAAGAGGAGAAGCTAGAGGCCCGGGGCAGGAAGTAAGAACAAAAGCTTTTGCCCCGATCAGGGGAAATACTGGCTATGCACACGCACCAGACCAGTATTAAGGTCACAAACTTAACCCATGGTGCCCACTGAGCCATTTGGGTTGCTCTTTGAGTACTACCTTGGACTCTAGATGGTTGTTGCACGAGAGTTCCACAAGGGGGCGGTGTTACCGACCTTTTCTCTGTTGAAGATGGTGGACAGACAATTCACAGGTTCTCGGCAGTGTCTCTATAACAGTGCCTGTGTAACTTCAACAGATTTTACTTGGTCTAACTGCTTACTTTCCTTGTAAGTGGCTCACAAATACTAAGTAGCATCACATTTTATAAAACAACAATGTTATTAAAAAATTTGAAAGGAGAAAATGTATTCCCCAACTCCTCTGAAAAATAGTTTATAATAATCATATACACTATATTCAGTAAATACAGAAATGTGTCCCCTGCTCACCACCACAAATAATTAAAGAGGTTGCAGGTCTGAGAGGCTCGTATTTTGACTGATTTAGAGAATGCCAAACACTTAGATAAATTTATAATAAGTAAAAATCACTTGGGAAAGCCAGGCATGGTGGCTCACACCTGCAATTCAGCATTCAGAAGGATGAGGCAGGAGGATTGCCAGGAGTTAAAGTCAGGCTGGGATACTCAGCAAAACCTTGACTTGAAAACCAAACAAAAACAATTTATTGAGGAAACAAAATGAAGCGGAAAAAAGAAAAGTGTGTTTGAATAAAACACGAAGGTGTCAGAATTGAGTGTGGTGGTGTACACCTTTAACCCCAGCACTTGGGAGGCAGAGGCAGGCAGATCTCTGTAAATTCAAAGCCAGCCTGGGCTACACTGTGAATTCTAGGTTAGCCAGGGCTACATAGTAAAACCCCATTTCAAAAACAAACAGTTGAAAACCAACCCAAACCAAACAACAACAAAAACCCTGAAGAATCAGTTAATAGCTCTGATTACTAAGACAATTCATTCAAAAATGAAAGACAGATAAACATGCCCAGGACAGTGATGCACACCTGTGGTACCGGCACTCTGGAGAGAGGCTGAACTAGGAGACTCTAGAGTTCCAGGCAGTCTGGGCTACATGGTGAGACATTGTTTTAAAAACAAGTTTTTAAAAAAGAAAGGAAGGAAAGAAGGAAGGAAGGAAGGAAGGAAGGAAGAAAGAAAGAAAGAAAGAAAGAAAGAAAGAAAGAAAGAAAGAAAGAAAGAAAGAAAGGAGGGAGAGAGAAAAAACCCATACTACACATATATCAGGCTGTCCCCAAGAACATTTTCTGCTTAAGCACTTTTATTTTATTTCATTTACTTATTTAAATATTTCTTTATTTTGTTTTATATGTATGAGTATTTTGCGTGCATGCACAGATATGAGTACCACACACATGCCTGGTAAGATGGATCTCCTGGAACTGGAATTAGCAACAGTTGTGAGCTGTCATGCCGGTGGTGGGAATGGAACGCCAGCCCTTTTAGAGTAACAACCAGTGCCCTTAACCACTGAGCCATCTCTCCAGTCCTGTCTAAACCTTTTTAAAGCAAGGGCAGGCAGGATGGCTCAGTGGGTTGAGCACTTGCCTCAGATGTAAGGATCTGAGTCCAGACCCCAGAACTCCTGAGTGTGCCTTGATCGCAGAGCTGTAGGATGCAGCAGAGTCCTGAGAATCCACGGAAGCCATGGTCAGTCAGTCTGGCCCATGTGGCCAAGTTTCAGACCAGTGAGTGATCTTGCCTCATGCATGCATGCACGCACGCAGACGCAGACTTTAAACAGAGACATTGAAGTTATATTGTTATGTTTGGTAAACAGTAGAATACCCTGATGTTGAAAGCCTACTCTGTACTCTTTGAGGTGCTTGGACCATTTGTGTGTCTGTGTCAAGCTGACAGTGAAAATGACCAGCACCATACATTCACTTCAGGCCATTCTACCCTATCATTTTTTGACTTTTGGATTCTGTGTGGAGTCCACTTTGACAAAAAGGAAAAAATGGTTAAGATGGGCCTGGTGACTCATGTTGTAATCCTAGCACTCAGAGAGCTGAGGCAGGAGGGTTACAGATCGTTCAAGCCCAGCTTGGGCTACATATAGGTTTGTTTGGGGTCAATCTGAGCTACAGAGAAATATTCTGTCTTAAATAAATAAGTAAATAAACAAATAAATAGGAAAAGAAGGTCAACTGTCTGATTTTATAGAATGTAAGACTCAGATTTACATTCTGGTGATTATTAATAGACTGGAGTTAAAAATTCCTTATGCTTATCTAATAGGTTGTCACATTAGCAATTATTACAGCAATAACAGACATATGACTAACACTGCTAGGAACATTTGCATACAGGTTTTAGTGCAGGAATGTTTTCAGTTCTTTTGGGTAGATTCCCAAAAGGGGAATGTTATCAGGTGTGTCCAACCTGAGGCCCATGGGCCCCACGTGTCCCAGCATAGCTGAGAGTGGCGCAAAACAGATGACATCATCGTGCAATGGCAGAAGGTTTGGGGCCAGTGAGCTGGTTCAGCAGGTGAAGGTGCTTGTCACCAAGCCTGAGGCCCTGAATTCACACGGCGGAAGAACTAACCGCGGCAGGTTGGCCTCTGGCTTCCCACGTGACATAGCCATAGCCGTGTGCAAACTCAAATAAATAAAGGAAAATTTAAAGAGAAAAGCCTTTTAACTTAAAAGTTCTAAGAAATAAAATGTAGAGTAAAACAGCCGCTCTGGTAGCTGTTTTCCAAAAGGCTGTACCAGGACTGGAGAGATGGCTCAGTGGTCAAGAGCATTAACTGCTCTTTCAGAGGTCCTGAGTTCAATTCCCAGCAACCACATGGTGGCTCACAACCATCTGTAATGGGATCCGATGCCCTCTTCTGGTGTGTCTGAAGACAGCTATAGTGTACTCACATACACAAAATAAGTAAATAAATCCAAAAAGCAAGTGATCAACTAGATAACAGATCTAACGAATATAAAGAGAGAATCTCTTTTTTTCTTTTAAACCAACACAGATCTTTGATACATATGTGTGAAGGCCAAAGGTCATGGTTGTGTGGCACTCACCTTGTTTTCTGAGACGTGGTCTCTCTCTGGCCTGGAGTTCTCCAATCAGCCTAGAGTGGCCAGAAAACCCCAGGGATCTGCTTGTCTTCACATTTCAAGTCCTGATAGTAAAGGCACATCCCACCATGCCTGGGTTTTTCCAAGCCTGGAATTTTTACATGGATTCTAAGGACCATCCTTATGTGACAAACACTTTACTAACCGAGCAATCTCCCCAATCAAGATCTTGTGCCAAGTTTAATCTAAGACAGACTATATTGCTTTTTTGCATAATTTAGTTGACAGCTTCCTTCTGGAAGGAAATTATGATGCCTGATAAAAATGCTTCCACGTGTTTTTCTGAAAGCCTTTGAGGGGCTTAGACTCTGGGTCTTCCTGACTCCATCTCCAGAATTCTTAGATTACAGGCACTTGTTAACATGCCTGGCATTACGTGTTCATGAGTGCTAAGGTCAACTGCTTACTAAATAGAGCCTCTCGAAGAATGCACGCAGCTTAATACGCAGTGCTCACAGATGGCTTGGTGTTCTTCAAGCACAGGGTTGTACACTTAGTCTTAAAATTAAACTAGTCGCCGGGCGGTGGTGGTACACGCCTGTAATCCCCACACTTGGGAGGCAGAGGCAGGCGTTTGAGGCCAGCCTGGTCTACAGAGTGAGTTTCAGAGAAACCCTGTCTCAAAAAAAAAAAAAAACCCAACAACAAAAAAATTAAACTAGTCAAAGACTGCTGCATGCTACAATGATTAAACTTCCAGGACAGAGCAGGGCTAAGTAGAGGTTGTTAGACTTTGAGTTTCTTTTACATTTGGACTCTGATTCAGCCAGCAGCTGAAGAAGATATTTAGTTACAATGTAACCAGCATCAAGGAGCCACAGTAATAGAAAGAAAAGAGGATGATAAATTGAGGTCAATGACATAGAAAGTCTCCAGCACTATAGATAAAACAAACAAGAGGAAGGCACTTTCCACACTGAAGAGTCTCCAGTGCAATGTCCCTAGTAAAAAAAATAACTAAAATATGCATCTCAATAGCATCTCCTGGACAAGCATCCATTCACCAAGATTATTTTACTTCTTCACAAAGATGGCTTACCTTGGGAGATGTGACAGCCCTCCATATGTAGAGATCAAGTCTGGGCCTACAACCAATGATTATGGATTCTGTTACTGCACCCTCCACATACACACACATTCATCAAAATATCACAAATTCCACTGTTTGATTCCCCCTTCCGTTCTGGCTTTAACATGAAAATTAGTCCCTTAAGGAAGTACGCTGGAGTGTACACTTCTGTTGCTGATGGTGATCGTTTGTTTAAGACAGGGTCTCTCCAGGTAGCCCTGGCTGTCCCAGTACTGGCTCTGTAGATCAGGCTGACCTCGAACTCACAGAGCTCCTCCTGTCTCTACCTCCCAAGTGCTGGGACTTATGGCACCTACCACCAACACAGGTCTTTTGTTATTGTTTAGACATGGTCTCACTAGGCAAGCCTGGCTGTCCTAGAACATTTTCTATCAGGCTGACCTAAAACTTGTGATGAGTCTCTTGTTTTTCACCTTCCAAGTACTGGACTTACAGATGTGTGCTGCTACAACAGAAGTCACTTGTGGATTCTTTTCCAGAGCTACATAGCTCTACAAACATAGAAGCCAGGGTCTCAAGCATACTAGGCATGTGCTCTACTACTGAACTGTACTCCCAGACCTCTCCCTTTTTAATATTTATTTATTTTACTATCTCAAGATAAGATCTTGCTGTGTTGGTCCTGGCTGACTGTGTAGCCCAGGTTGGCCTTGAACTCAGCAATTCTCCTGACTCAGCCTCCAGAGTGCTGGTATTAAAGGAGTATTGTCACATCTGGCTTCACTGAACAACCTTGTGCATACAGCTCTGCTCCTGTGTGGTCATCTTCTTGTATTATCTCACTCCTATTTTACTTTATTTCCAATGAAGTTTTCTCTGCTGAGAGGATAACATGTTGCTAATGGGGACTTGGAGAAACTATTGTTTGAAAGGTAATATTAAATTGGCTTCTAGGGGATGGCAAGGGGGCCCAGTGTTTTTTTTTTTTAAGATTTATTTTATTTATATGAGTACACCGTAGCTGTCTTCAGACACACCCCAGAAGAGTGCATCATATCCCATTACAGATGGTTGTGAGCCACATGTGGTTGCAGGGAATTGAACTCAGGACCTCTGGAAGAGCAGTCAGAGCTCTTAACCACTGAGCCATCTCTCCAGGCCAGGGCTCAGTATTAAAAGGAACTTACCATCAAGACTGATGACCTAAACTCAATACCAGGAACTCACATGGTCGAAGGAGAAAACTGGTTCCAGGTTATCCTCTGGTCTTCATGTATGTGAAACAAAACATGTATACCCATAAACATGCATACAAGCATACATACTCACCCATGCCTATGCCTCCCACACACATAAAGAAATGCAAAAAGAAAGTAAAAAGCTGGGGCTGGAGAGTTGGCTCAGCAGTCAAGAGTAATTGCTGCTCTTGCAGAGGACCCGGGTTTTGTTCCCAGCCCATGATGGCTGACATCCATCTAACTCTAGTCCCAGGGGAGCCAAGGCCATTTTCTGACCTCCTCAGGTATCCGGCATACATATGATGCACAGACAAACATACAGGCAAAACTCCCATACACAAAATAATAAACCATATAAATTAAAACAAACAAAACTGTTTATTGTTCTGGGAGGCAGAGACAGACAGATCTCTGTGAGTTCGAGGCTAGCCCACTCGATATATCAAAGCCCTGTCTTCAAACAAAGCAGACTATTAATGATGCTCAGTTCTGCTAGCCTGAGGCAACCAGACATTACATAATCAAGTGAAACACATTCCAACAAGACTTTACATACAGGGCTGGAGAGATGGCTCAGCAGTAAAGAGTACTAGCTATGCTTCCAGAGGTCCTGAGTTCAATTCCCAGCAACCACATGAAGGCTCACAACCATCTGTAATGGGATCCGATGCCCTCTTCTGGTGTGCATGAAGACAAAGCACTCATATACATAAATAAAATAAATAAATCTTTTAAAATGGTATATAAAACAACCTGACAGTCAAACTTGACCTATGGAATGTTATTCAATGACCCCTGTCCTCAGACGTCCTTTTTTTACCATTATAATAGATATTCTAGAAAGAGGCATGAAGTAGAGACGATTCAGTGGGCGAGAGATGCCAACTCTGGCGACCATGATTGTACGTGTGGAAGGAGAGACCCAGCTTCTCAGAGTTCTCCTCTAACCTCCCCGGAGGTGAGAAGACCTTCACATGCCTACACGCTTCTCATGCCCACCACTCACGGACACACCAGTGTGCATGGGCCCACATACATCCACACAATAAATAAACAAATAAATATAAGGTTTTAAAAGTAGGGGAGTTGACATTTTCTTAGAAAACACCATTCACAGCTGGGAATGTAGCTTGGTCCATAGGCTGCTTCCGGGGATCACATGGGAGCATCTGGTCAGCACACGGCCTCTCGTTCCTGGAGACCTGATGGGTTTGACATTTGAGCTGGCCATCTGAGGAACTTAACCTCTTCTGCCTCAGCTGGAACAATTGATCCAAGACACACAGAGGACACAGACCAGGACAGTGACAGTCTTTCCCTAGGAATATTCAGAGCTAAGCACAGGGACCCCTTCCCCTCTGGGTGTAAATGTGGGCCCGGGTTTCCGGCAGCCCGGCGTGGCTTCCTGGTGATGGCCAATGTGAGGTAGTGAACCCACAAAGAGGGAGGCAGAGAAGGAAACCACTAAGGATCTTTGAGCCTTGCTCCCAGCAGTCCCAGATCCGCCCACCCTGCCTTTCCTCGTAATATGAGCCAATCAATTCCTTGTTGGCATGTGCTGACTTCCCCTTTCTCAGAACTCTGCTCTGAGACCTTCCTTTCTGAAACACACCCTGACTCTTCTCCGCTGCCGCCAGCCTTGAGGGCAGAAGCCACCCAGCGGTCCCCTGACCCTCTTCTGCTTCCTGTAATCCACTGTCTACACAGCAGGACAAGCTGTCCTAGGGCAAGGCCAACAGGACCACGTCTCTTCTCTGCCTGAAATGTCCCTGTGATCTTCTGACTTGACTTCTTACCATTTCTCCTAATTGCAGGGCTCCTCCTTCCTCTCTGGCCACCTTCTTGTTTCTCAAACTCTTTACATTCCTGGTTTCCTCCCTGTCCTTGAACCCACTGCTTGGAGGTTTATGGTGAGATTCTCATTCATTTTTCTAATATGGCAATACAACTGTGGTTCCCCAGACCTATCTCTTATTTATTATTTTAATTTCTATATTCTCTCTCTCTCTCTCTCTCCCCCTCTCTCTCTCTCTGTGTGTGTGTGTGTGTGCACGCGCGTGCGTGCGCGCGCCTGTAGGCACAAGCCTGTCATGGTGGCACTTCCGTATGGGCAGCTGTAGGAGTTGGTTCTCACCTTTCCCCACGTAGGTCTCCGAGATGGAGCTCATGTCAGCTTGGCAGCAAGCACCTTTACTCACTGGGCCATCTCACCAGCCCATCTTTTTATTTGGTTTTCATTATTGTGTGTTTGCCTGTGATGTTTGTGAGTGTGGGAGCACAGGTGACACAAAAGTGTCTGGTTTTTTTCAGTGACTGGTTCTTTCCTTCCACCATGCGGGCCCAGGATAACTCAGATCACCATGGTGTCCTTACTTTTTGTTGCCTGTCCATCTCCCTAGAGTTTGCGTCCTGGGCCCTCAGCATCTCTGCTGGCCTTGTCCACATCCTATCCACACGTCAGGTAATCAATAGTTACTGAATGGACGCAGGGTGTGGCCTCCGGCACAGCTCCAGTATCTGCTGCGTCTCTCCCTCTAAACTGCACTGCCATCTACTATAAGTCAAAGAGGACCTTGGACTTGACACAGACCCACAGCCAACCTGTCTCCACGTGTGTGCACTGACAACTGTCAGAACTGACCTGGACTGGCCGGGATATGGGAGCACCTCACTCCTGGGTCTGCGTCCTCTCCTGTGGATCCTCTGATCACACAATCTCCCAAGCCCCAGCTTCCAAGGTCTGACTTTATGGTTCCTTTCAGTTCATATGATGACCTTTGCCATGAGAAAGCTCTGGTTATAAAAGGAAAGAGCCTTGACTCCTTCCTGGATGGTTAACGATTGATAATAATTAAGAGACAGAGTACCCGAGTGGGTGCTCCGTAATGGCAGATCATACTGGGCTCCTGGCGCTTTCAGGTTGTGAGTCAAATGGAGTCAGTTTGTCACGGGAGGTCATGTATCCAAGGGGTCATTCACCCTGGACTGGCAGCAAAGGCATCGGGCCTGGGTGTGTGCTGAGGGCAGAGCTACCAAATGGGCCCCTGCTGTTGCGAGCTCTGTAGGTGGACTGCCTAGCTACAACTGTGCACTCCTGGGGAGAGTTCCTGTGAGGAAGAAGAGAAAAACACAGAAACCAGGGCCGTTCTACTCAGCCTGAGGTCCCAGGAATCTCCGATCCAGGGTGAGTGCTCTCCGCCTGCTGTGTGGTGGGAGGAGCAGGGTCTGTGGCAGGAATCACACCAATGGTTTAAGCTCTGTTTAAAATGAAGGGATTTGTAGAAGGGCCAAAGAGACCACGGCATCTGAATGTAATGTCATGTCCACTAAGGGACATCCAAAGAAAGATGGAGTTTAGTTTAACAATGATATTTTTTTTAAAAAGATAGTATGTGCCAAGTACCTTAAGAACAACTGAACTGCCGGGCAGGCGGTGGTGGCGCACACCTGTAATCCCAGCACTCTGGGAGGCTGAGGCAGGTGGATTTCTGAGTTTGAGGCCAGCCTGGTCTACAGAGTGAGTTCCAGGACAGCCAGGGCTATACAGAGAAACCCTGTCTCGAAAAAACCAAATCCAAAAAAACCCCAAAAAACAAAAAACAAACAAACAACAACAACAACAAAAAAGAACAACTGAACTTTTCTATTTCTGAGAACATTATTTTTATTTTTTTAAAAATGATCTTATGTACATGACTGTTTTGTCTGCATGTTTGCCTGTGCACCATGCATGCGCAGTGTCCTCAGAAGCCAGAAGTCAGAGCTGGATCTCCTGGAACTAGAGTTACAGATGGTTGTAAGCTGCAATGTAGGTGCTAGAAATCAAGCCCAGGTCCTCTACAAGAGCAGCCAGTGGTCCTAACTGCTGCGCCATCTCTCTAGCTCCCATTTTTACTTTTTTGCTTGTTTATTTGTTTAATGGAATAGGCTGGATGTCTCTACAATTTTGTTCAGATGACTGCAGAACCTGGAAAAGCTTGTGCTACAACTGATATACAACATATCATTATTACCATTCCCTCCCCCCCCCTCTCTCTCTCTGTCTCCACCCACCTACCCAAACCCACAATTTGTAATTTTTAAAACTAGTTGTGGGCTGGAGAGATGGCTCAGAAGTTAAGAGCACTGACTGTTCCTCCAGAGGTCTTGAGTTCAATTCCCAGCAACCACATGGTGGCTCACAACCATCTGTGATGAGATCTGATGCCCTCTTCTTGTGTGGCTGATGCTACAGTGTAGTCATATAAATAAAGTAAATATATCTTTAAAAAAAGAAACTACTTGTGGTGTCATCTACAGAAGGAAAGGACCTTGTTTTACCATGCTGAGTTGACCATAGACAGTATAAAGAGAGTAACAGCCACTAGGGTCACAGCCAATAGGGCCTATAAACATTAAACTTAATCCCTTCCCGCCTCTATGGCAGTAACACACTATATTAAATGCATACAGCCATCATACATGAATGTGATTACAGAAGCTAATAGACATACCTTTTAAATGCCAATGGATTTTGAACAGGTCCATGCTGCTTTGGTATCTCAGAGTGTGAGGGCTTGGGCTTTAGTCTTTATCACAACATTTTATATGTGTGTGTGTGTGTGTGTGTGTGTGTGTGTGTGTGTGTGTGATCTCACATTTAGAATGCATATTCCATTTAGATTCCAGCCTACACGCATCTTTTCTCTCTCCCTCTCTCCTTTCTCTCCTGACTCTCTGACATATTCCTACTCTCCTTCTCACCCCTATCTCCCTCTACGTCTCCATCCCTTGCTCCTTCTTCCTCTATTTCTGTCCCTAACCCTAGCCCTCTCTCTTCTGGGAATGTGGCCCAGCAATTCATATCTGCTAGGCCACTCACTGAGACTCAGTCCAAGCAGACATTCATCTCCATACCTTTAGTTCCACAAACTAAATATCTCAAATCAGAATTGATCTTTTAAAAACTATAATGTGCATCACACTGAAACATGCATATGTGTGCAGAATATACACACATACCAGTGGAGGGGTTGAGCTGGACAGATGTTGCTTCCATGGTTGACAGCATTGGCTGCCCTTCCAGAGGACTGGGGTTTGATCCTAGCCCCATGTGGTGTCTCACAACTGCCTGTAATTCCAGTTCCAGGATCTAACACTCTCTTCTGGCCTCTATGGGCACAAGGCATGCAAGTTACATACAGATATACATGCAGGAAAAGCACCCATATACATAAAATAAATACACCTGGAAAAATATAGGTGTCATAGGTCAGTGATAGAGTACTTACTTATCTGCCTGTGTAAGGTCCTTGGCTTGATCTCCAGCAACACACACACACACACACACACACACACACACACACACACACACGGAATTACACACATTGCTTTTCTATGAATGAATGGCATACTTGAAAGGAATAAGCACAGAGGTTTTCAAAGTCAATGTCACATACTGGTATCTAGGTTCTATCACAGTCCTCAGAAAGAGACAGTGTCTGCTACCTAGATCTCAGTGATCTTCTCTATGGGTGTGGGGAGCAAGGGATGATCTGATGTTTTAACCCAGGCCCTGCAACTGGCCAGAATGCCTCGTTTTCCTCAGTGTGGCATTCTGAATTAGCTGGAGCTAAATGCAGATCTCATTGATTAGCCAATCTCATGATTTTGTCTTTTCTATCACATCCCTCAATCAAGGATGTTGGAAGTAGGCATCTGAGTCTCCAAATGTCTTTAAAACTCTCTATTTTTAATTTTAATTATATATATATATGTGTGTGTGTGTGTGTGTGTGTGTGTGTGTGTGTGTGTGTGCAGGTGCTTGTAAAGGCCAGTAAAGGGCCCTGGATCCTCTAGAATTATGGCACCAGGTAAGTGGGAACTGAACTCAGTTCCCTTACAGCAGTGGCTCTCAGCCTCCTAATGCTGCAGCCCTTTAATACAGTTCTTTGGCTTATGGTGACCCTCCAACCTTGGTGCTTCATAACTGTAATCTTGCTGTTGTGAATTACAATGTAAATACCTGATATGCAAGACATCTGACATGCAACCTCTGAAGGGGTCATGACCCCTTCACAGAGAGAGAACTGCTGCTTTACAAGACCAGAACCTGCGTTTAACTCCTGAGCCTCTGTCCAGCCCCTCAGAGGTCTTTCTTTCTCCCCACAGTTCATACCAACTCAGACACACAAGTGAGCAGTCATATTCAAGAAAGCTGAGCTCTGACATTCCTGTCAAGCAATCTTCTTCCAGTCTTCCTGCGATGTTTGTTTTTTCAAGGTGCTTTCGTTTCCCTTTGGCTGTCTGCCATTTAGTTGTCTGAGAAAGCCCCAGGCTGTGAGTGCAAAGGCTGTCTCAGGCAGAGTTGTAGAGCTCCGGAACTGGAGACCACGTGCTCTCTCTGCCTTTGGTGGGTCTCATGTGTGCCCAGGACTTCTGTTTCATATCTTCAGTTTTTCATTTTCTCTGATTTCTATTTTCCCTTTCTTTCTCAGAGGCAACAATCCTAACATGGCTCCTAAAAGTTGTTCTAGTAAAGCATGTGCTGCTTTGTTCGAGTGTTTTCACTTTTGATAAATGGTATGGCATGTCCCTCTTGAGGAAATTAAAGTCTTTATTCCCTTTGGGGTGGGGTGGGGTCCACCCATGACGCGGCACACATGGAGAGATCAAAGGACAACAGATGAGGATTAGTCCTCTTCCTCCACTCTGCGGGGCCTGAGAATCGAACTCAGTTTAGCTGTTAGGCTTTGTGGCAAACACCTTTACCAGCTGAGCCAACTCACCCACCCAGAGTTAGCATTTTTATCACAAGTGTTTGGTATTCTTGGTTAGGTTAATCTACCAGGATGTTCACCTTGCAGCCCACAGGCCACATGAAGTTGAGAATAGCTAAACATAAGGTTTTAAAATTTGGGATTATAAAGTTCTTGTAAATGACAAGAACCCACAGTGCAGTCAGGAGGACCAGATGCTGGCCAAGGCTGGACTGCCCAGCAGAGTAGCCGCCAGTCACGTATTGTTACTGAGCCCCTGAAATGTGGCTAGTGGTTTTCGGAATAAGCATACTGCAAGCATAAAGCTTATATCCGATCTCAAAGACCTAGTATCAAAAAAAAAAATGCAAAACACGTCAATATTTTTAACATCACACAATGTGATTTCAATCACATTGAAATAATACTTTAAGCGAACTGTCTTGAATGGAATACGCTGTCAAAATTAACGTCACTGTTTCTTTAAGTAAGTCCAGAAAATCTCCAGTGAAGTAATGCGGCAGGAAGCTTCACTTGTTTTATTTCCCAGGGACACGGAACAGGCTCACGCTAAGGGACCATCTCAGGGACAGTTGTTCATGCTTTTCTCTTGCCAACAACAGGAACCATTTCTAGTCATTATCCCCATCCCACCTCGCGCCACTTACCCCGCGAAAGAAAAAGAAGAAACAGTTTTCTGAGTAGCAAGTGGCAGATAAGGCTTACCAATGCCTCCGAGTGCTCAACACCCCTCCGCCGCCGCTCCCCGCAAACGCCTTTCCGGGACTCTTCCAGCTTCTTGTCCACAGGGGGGCAGCAGTGTGTCAATCCGCGGAAGGAGATTAAGCAGGGCTAGGTTTCTGGGCACGAGAAGAGACACTGGCCTGTGATTGGCTACGGGGAAAGAGGGGAGGGAGGCTCGAGGTGGTTTGGGTGGGATAATTGGGTTAAAAGTGGGATGGAGTGCCTGGCTGGGAGCAACGGGGGTAGGGGGTGGAGGGTGTCAACTGTAAGGGGCTCTCTCTCTCTCACTGCCAGTCAGTGGCTCAGCCTCACACTGGCCTATCTAGTCCCCTTCCCTGAACGCTATAAATTTTAATAGATTTGATTCACTCCTTCCTCTCTGGTTCCTGACTTTAGGCCCCACCTGCTCCTAAGATCACATTCTCATTTTATCTATGTATTTATCTATCTATGTGTTCATCTATGTATCTATCTACCAGCTACCTATCACGGACAAAAAACCCCACAAATCTCGCCTCGAAGCCAACTCTAAGTGTCCATGGCCCAGGAACACAGAGCTCAGTTGCCCTAAATATCACATTCCAAGTAGTAGCAGTTTTGGGAAGGGCTATTGTTTTGACACAGGCTTTCAGTATGGAGCCCTGGCTGTACTGGACCTTACTGTGGTGAACATGCTGGCCTCAAACTCACAGGCATCCTCCTGCCTCTGGCTCCCAAGTGCCCCGTGACATTTTATAGTAATAAAACAATGAAAACCACAAGACAAGACAGTTTCTAAAAGCGTCAGGGTACAGAAAAGCAGTGTTGGATGTGTTCAGGTGGAACACCAAAGGACCGATGATCTCCAACCTTGTAGGAAGCTTAACTCTTACTTACACTATAATTCTCTATGCCTGAATAAGTGCTGACTTCTGGCGCTTAACATAGGCTGTAGTGCAGGGGGGGTATGGGGGGGGGACAACGGGGCTGGAGATATTAACTCTTTGTAAAGCTGGGAAAGAAAGTTACACTTGAAGAAAGAAAATATGTACACACACATTCATACACACGCATATTCTTGTTGGGGCTGACCACCTGTCTCATCCACACATACACACACGCATATATATATATATATGCGTGTGTGTATGCATGCATGTGAATATATATATATATATATATATATATATATATATATATATATATTCACTCCTTCCTCTCTGGTTCCTGACTTCAGGCCCCACCCGCTCCTAAGATCACATTCTTACTTTACCTATGTATTTGTCTATGTGTTCATCTATGTATCTACCAGCTAGCTATCATGGACAAATATGTATATATTTGGTGGATGGAGCAAAAGCCCCCATGAGCAAGGCCATTGAGCACCAATGAAAAACCTCATTTATTCTGGATGAGCAAACTTCTGTCTTGCACCTACTCCTGGTTTACAAGCCTTGGTTATCAGATGATGGTTTCACAGCCAGTCCAGAAGGAATTCCTTCCCCAACCTCAGATCTGTTCCAAGCCCTCTTTCTATCCTAATGCAATTAGCCTGTGACACATAAAGGTTCACAGAGCCCTAACTGCAGCCTTCATACTGTAGAGGGCTCAAAATTACCTGTATACATTTAAGGACTCTATGGAATCATTATTAGGAATTACGAAATCACCAATTTGTCTACATAGCATTGCTACAAGAGAGTACATCTTTGTTGATCTGCAGTATACCTGCCAAATAGGGCGAGCTGATGCCCAGGAATTATTATACTATTTTAATAATGACAGGAAAGGCATATCAGCTGCAAGAAGCAATCCTGGATGGAAGTATCTTTGGACCTTGCCATCTATCTAATGGGCATCTCCAGGAGGTCACTCGTAGGCCTTCAGCCTATCCTAGATGACGCTGGGCATGGTTCAGGCTCCTTCAGCCCTAAAGCTGTGGGCTCTAGGGCTGCTGGTTTGGACAAGGAGGAATGGAGCTTCCTGCTGTTTTTGGAGTTGTCTGCTCAGAGGCCAGAACCTGGAAGGCCAGGTGAGCAGCTAGGGCCTCAAGACTTGTCTGTTCACAGCCCAGAAACATCTCAACCAGGAGCAGAAACATGGACCACAGTGCAGAGGGAGCTGCAGCCAGCGCCGAAGTGCCCCAGGAACTGCTGGAAGAAATGCTTTGGTATTTTCGTGCAGAAGATGGTAGGTGATGGCAGGTGGGCGGGGCAATTCGTCACTGTCTATCATTCTCCAGCAAGTGGCACATCTCTCACTCCCCTTTCCTCAGGGTATGGGCTACTCACGCAACTCTCAACCATCTCTACTATTTATTAAGTTAGTTGTACTGTATGCCAGGCACTGTCCCTAGCACTGGGATACAGCAGTGAGCAAAACACAAGTCTCTGCCCACACAGAGTGTCCATTCTAGTAGAGGAGACGGAAAATAAACCAACAGCTAAGAGTATAGCATGTTCCTGGTGCATAGTAAACAAGAAGCAAGCTGGCCAGGTGGTGGTGGCGCACACCTTTAACCCCAGCACTTGGGAGGCAGAGGCAGTGGATCTCTGTAAGTTTGAGGCCAGCCTGGTTGACAAAGCAAGTAACAGGGCTGTTACACAAAGAAACCCTGTCTTGAAAATGAAGAAGACACAGGAGGAGGAGGAGCAAACTGGGAGTGGTGGCACAGGCCCTCAACTGTAGCTGTTCATTAGGTTCAGCCACAAAGATCACAAGTTCAAGGCCAGGCTGAGCCACACAGTGAACTGAAGACCAGCCCAGACAATTTAGTGAAACCTTATTTTAAAAGGTTTTGGCCCTCAGTGATGGGGTGCCTGTCATGCATGTGAGGAATCTTACACTGAACCCTCAATAAGGCATAGAGTGGAGGATTATGCAGCAAGGAAGACAAAGTAATCAAGGAAAGTCTCACTAACAGGACATTCTGGTAAAGGCTTGCAGGGGGGAAAAGACTTGCAAGAAGGGAGGGAATTTGCTCTCGGATCCTTTGGTGGAAGACCATTCCTGTAGGAGGGGAAGTAAAAGCTGCGATCCTGGAGCCTGCCTCACATGTCACAGTTTGACTCATCTGGTGCACACACCACCCAGTTTGCCACTTCACCTGTAGTAACTGCACCAGTCGGACTCATCGCTCCATCCCTCTCCTCCTCCTCCTCCTCTTCCTAAAGGTAGTATAAAACTGAAGACTGGAGTTCAGGTTTCCTCCTTGCTGTTCACACCTCTATCCAGCTATTATGCAAACATAGCACTGCCCGCTGCCCTGCCCCCGGTAGGATCAGGGCTGGTCCAGAGCAGAAACCCTGTCTCCACCCCAACCCTACTGGTCAGTTGGGGGGGGGGCTCCCCTAAAGCAAGGGGTCTTGATGGGAGTCTGCATAGAAGGGACAAATGATGCCCTGGGATAGGCCTGAGCCCCAGCCCCAGCTCTGAGTGGGCCTGGTGGCACCTGGCCTCTGCTCAGGGCTCTGTCTCTTTGTGTGTCCCTCCCCAGCGGCTCCTTGGAATTATTCCATCCTGGTTCTGGCAATCGTGGTGGTGGTGATAAGCATGTTCCTCCTGAGAAGGAGCATCCTGGCAAACAGGTGAGGGGTTGGTTTGGTGTGGGTCTCCATAGAGAGCGGTGGGGCCTCCTCCCCAGATGGCAATCTATGCAGAAGTCACGTTAGTGGAACTAGCTCTTCATCTTCCATGGTAGTCATCAAGGACCAAAGCTACGAAATAAACAACCCAGCAGCTGCCCCTCTCCCCTGTGATCCCCTCTCCTGGGCCAGCAAGTTGAAATGACTCAGAAGGGTGTTACCCTTTATGGCCCCTCTTACCCTGTCAGAGGTATTCCTTTCAGCAAACTCAACTGAGAGACAAGGTGGTTGTCCACAGGAGCAGCAGATACAGGTCTGCTCTCCTGTGGGCTAGGTACTCAGCTCCTTCCACTGTGGCCAGGAAGTCCAAGAGTTCCTTGGGTAAACCAGCTTAGAGAAAGGAGAGACTTTCAGGGATTACTAGAGAGACGGTCAGGTTGAGGAGGCAGTGGGAGCAGTGGGTCTTACACACATGACCATCTTACACACATGACCAGGGGTGTGGATAAAGCTGTTTGGAGAAACAGGGGAGATAGAAGACTAGTTAGGGATTTCTGGCAGCATCTTAGTGATAGAACATGGTAGGCAAGGGTCTGTACACCAAGCATCATGACAGCCCTGGGGTCAGGATAGTGTGCTGTGGAGAAAGGTCACAGGGCTCAGCATGGGTAAACTTAGCTGTACGAGGCAGATAGGTGCTTCATTGGCTTCCAACGCTGCATTTGCTCATCTCTAAGAGAAAGGGCTGGCGATCAAAGCTTAACTCCCAGGTGGCCTTGCCGTGAGGCGATGGATGTAGAGTGGGAGCCATTGGGAGCCACTGTCACTTCTGAACAGAGATGCTCCCCTCAAGCCAACTATTGGGTCCTGAGCCAACCACTCAGTATCCCCGATCAACACTATTTCTTCTCCTTCCAGAAATCGAAAGAAGCAGTCAAAAGACAAAGAAACACCAG
The DNA here is from genome assembly GCF_947179515.1 of Apodemus sylvaticus. Taxonomy (NCBI): domain Eukaryota; kingdom Metazoa; phylum Chordata; class Mammalia; order Rodentia; family Muridae; genus Apodemus; species Apodemus sylvaticus. The sequence continues at coordinate 63,614,766 of NC_067478.1, forward strand.
AAGACCTGCATCTAGATGATTCCAAAATGAAAGAGAACATCAGCGGGGCCGCCCTAAGAGAGACACTGATCGCAGAGAAGCCAGACTTGGCCCCGGAGGAAACTGAGTTGAATGAGAAAGACACATCACTCGTCTTTCTACCAGACCCACAGGAAGCTGAGAGCTAGGGAGCATGGAGAGAACACACTGCCCCAGCCAGACACACGACTGGGATCTGAGCTCAGCTCTGAGGCCTCAAACCCCTTAGGTTAGACCGTACCCCACTGAGCCACCTAACTTATTTTTAGCAGACCCAATAAACAAACGACAATCAGATGAAAAATTGTTATTTAAAAAAATCTTTTATTCAAATGCTTCTCCAGGTGGGCAGCTGGAACTGTGCCCTGGGTTCAGACGATGGTTGTCTGCAGACCACACACAGGGACTTGCATTGAAAGTACAAAGTTCAGCCGTGTGAGGTGGAAGCCTTCAGTTCCAGCACTCAGAAGGCTGAGGCAGGTGGATCTCTGTGAGTTCAACTCTAGCCTGGTATTTACATAGCGAGTTCCAGAACAGCCAGACCTACATAATAAAGAGACCCAAAAGAAAAAAAAATTGTATAAAGTTCACAGCTGGCCTTTGGTCAGGACAAAGGGCCAGCACTTGCAGCAAGTGCTCTTGGGTAGATCAGGGCCTCCCTCTGACCTCAGCTTCTCCAGCTATAGACTAGAGCTGAAGACTGGATTAGAGAAATTCTCCATTGAAGCCCCTGGGCTGCTGTCTGGGAGCCAAAGGAGGCAGCTTCCCAGGGTGCCCAGCCTAGGCCTTCTCAGGCCCCACCCTTGAGCCTGCTCATCCAGAGTTTGTGGTAAACAGTACGAAACAGCTGCAGCCCCTGCCTGTGACAGACTCCTCACATCTGAGCCTTGGTAAAACACCAAATAGCTTATGTAAATTTCCACCATATCAATCCCCAACACGTTGGGATCTATCTTACTAAAGTAGGCTTTGAACAATCCCATTGCTGAGGGTCGTAGATCCAACCAAACCAGACCGCGCCTACGAAACAGTGGGCAGGCCAAAGGTTCCCACCAGAGGGTGTCAGATCCTGCCAGCTGTGGACTCTCTGAGGACTGTCACTGGGTAGAATGACTTTCTGCAGCCTTGGTCATTAAGCTCAAGAAGGGTAGTCCTGGGGGAGGCATCTACTAACAAAGTAGTTATAATAGTCCCCCAAATGCTGGTAAAAAAAATGTTGGAGGCTCTCTAACCTGGACAACTCACAGCTCCTCTTTGCACCCTTCAATTAAAGGCAAGTGCTGAGGGGCTCCTGTCCAGGTTTCTTTGCCCTATCCAAGCCTTCGTTGGATTATTTTAACTAGAATTTTCTTGGAGAAGCTTTGGGCCTCTGAACAGCTGGCCTACCTCCTTCTACCACCAGGTGATGGTAGGACCTCTAGACCAGCCATCCTGCAGACTGTTAGCAAGAAAGGCTTCACATAGACAAAGCCTCTTTGAACACGGGCTGCAGCTGTTCTGGCGGTGGCTGGAGCAGGAGAGTCACGGCACAGGGTTTGGATTGCAGGTCCTTTATGCTCGCAGCTGACTCCAGGTCTTCTGTCTGTAACAGGGGCAGCTTCCCTCCAGGGCAGTGGATACAGCAGTTACCATGGAGCCCAGGCCTTGCCTGGCCAGGAATCAGGGTGAGGCAGCCAGGAACAGCATCCCTGCCTGTCCCTCTGGCTCACATTAGTGAGCACGTATGGACCCTGCTTGGTGCTGGAGGTGGAATCCGCTATCTACCTTGGTTCATCAGAGTGCAATCCAGCCCAATCCCTGCAGCCCCAAGCATCAGCTGAGCCTAAGGCTCCTGCAGAAGGGACCTCAGAAGATCTTGAAGCCCTTCAGTAGAGTCAACGTGGGTGCCTTGCGCTTGCTCTGGGCACGAGATGATTTCACAGTGACCAGCTTGGCCTGGGCCACAGTGGGCATCTCTTTCAGGCTGGCAGTGGAGAGAGTGTTGAAAGTACAGCTGGCCAGCCCATGCCGGGCTGTGAGTGGGGTATGGTGGGACAGGGCTTTCTCCTCAGAGATGAAGAGGGGCCGGGCCAGGGGACTCTTATCCAGCTCTCGTCGCACCTCGCGCACGGCCTCATGGAAGACGTGCTGCACGTGCTCAAAGTCCAGGCAGGCAGAGACCTCAAAAAACAGGCACCCGAATCTGCCTGCCAAAGCTGCACCCTCGGCCTTGGTGACTTGCCTGGAGAGGAAGCAGGGAGACGCCATCAGGAAAATGTCATTGTAAGTCAAGCAGAGAGGGTCCCACACCCATCTCCCCACCAGGTGGTCTGGACCCATCTTCATCCTCTGAGTCTGTTTGTTCCTCCATACAACAGGGTCATGGTACCCACCTCCGTTAGAGGCAACCTGCATGGAGTGCTTAGCATAGTACCTGGCACAGACTCAGCCCTCGATCACCAAAGCTGGAATTTAGGAATAAATACAAGGAAGAGAGAAAGGCTGAGTCAAATTCTCCCAGGATAGACCCTGCCTGTGGCCAGATGAAGAAGGGCATTGCCCACCTCCTCAGGAAATGGCCACCCTCAGCTTGAGGGGCTAGTACTAGTGAAGAGCAGGTGTTTGCAATGAAGCGGGTAGCACCCCTCAGATTACTCGGGAAGCCCGTGACTGGCAGACTCTTGGTGCCCGTAGGTGATTTGTCTGCTGGTCCAGCTGAGGGCCAGCAGAGAACCGCAATGAGGGTGCCATATTACCGAGGGCTGTCCTCGCTCCCAGGAGGCTCTGTCTGCCTCCGGTGGTGATGGGGTAAGTGTTGGCATGAGGAAGGACCATAGGAGCTTCTGACTGGAACCCACAGAAATGGGGTGAAGAAAAAAACGAAGACTGACTCTTGTTCAGGAGAGGGGAGTGACAAGGAGTCCTCAGGTCTTGAGGCCAAGGTTGCACCTTGGGTGACTCCTGCTCACCACCAGCACCCATTGATGAGCTGTCCCAACCACCATTCCTTAGGACCACGACTCGGCCCAAGACCGGAGGAGATGTCACAGTCTCCTGATTTGGCAGGAGCAAGGGGTCAGGAGACATACTGTGCCACGGAACCCTAGCCTGTTAGTGCTTTACTGGACTGAAAAGGAGGCGGGGCAAGCCACCATGTGTCATACCCAGGGAACAGGCCCGTTCCACCAAGCCCTGGATTCCTGGTCACTCACTTGCAAACCATTTTTCAACAATCTCTTTGGTAAACATTGGGGTCAAAACAATATTCTGTAATCTCTCTCTCTCTCTCTCTCTCTCTCTCTCTGTCTCTCTCGCTCTGTCTCTGTCTCTCTGTCTCTGTCTCTCTATCTCTCTCTCTGTCTCTCTCTCACACACAACACACCCACCATACTGAACAGTATCCTTCCTATTCATAGACAATCCAGTCTTCTGATATCTCAGGTTCCAAGATATTTCGAAGACCACCTTCAGTGACTTGCCCACTGTACAACTTCCCTAATTCCCCAAGAAGCAATTTTTTTCTGGGCTGAAAATTGGACCACCCATGCAGAAGGCCCCCTTACCACCATGGTTACCTTTCAGGAAACCACAACTCTCTCCTCCCTCTGCCTGTGTGATCTATTCCGGAAAAAAAAAAAAAAAAAAAAAAAAAAAAAAAAAAACAACCCAACCTCAGTCTCAGTCCCTGGACCTCAGGGGCCTGGGAGAAAAAGGACAAGTTGAGAGCAGAGGGGACAAGTAGAAGGGACCACACCGAGCAGGCATGCTGGGCACGAGGGGCACTGTCCACACTGGAGAGTTCCAGGGGGACTGCTCAGGGTTAGGCCTCCGTGTCAAGGACCTTAAAGCCAGGCTGGTGACTTGGATGTGTGGGAAAGGGTGGAGGTAGAAGCCACAGGGAGTGGCAGGCCTGTGGTCAGCTGAAGGAGAGGCCCCACCTTAGAGCATTCCACATCTTACTCATTTAAAACATAGTGCCAGCCAAGCAAAATACGGCTGCAGCACTCTGTGGTGACCTGCCCTCCGGCCCAGTCTGTGACCTCTGGTTCAAATCCAACCCTTTCTAAGAGAGGCCTGCCTTCAGCAGCCAGCCGCGGCAACAAGCCCGAGATGCTAAGCCTGGACGAGGCAAGGAAGGGCTGCTTGGACCACAGCAGTCACCTGATCCAGAGAGCAAATTAGACCCTCTCCTTGGCACTGGAGTTGGTCACCAAATGACTAGTCAGCTGCTGGGAGGGCAACCAGAATGCCACACAGCCTCAGGCAAGGCTGATGCAAGCGGCCACTGAGACACCTGAAAGGAAGGGTGTCTTGTTTTGCCTTTTGGGGGTCCAGCCTATGTCTTAAGTAGCCCAGGTGTCTTTCCCGTCCTGTCATTGGCTGCCTAGAAGACAAACTCCCAGTCCCTTCTCCCAGGACAGTCTTTTTATCTGAAGCTGAGAGTTCTGTTGCTCCTGGCTGCAGGATGCCACCTGCATCCGCATGCAGGCAAGCTCTAGAGAAGATGCTGAGATGCTTGCACTCACCTGTACTGGGCCATGTCGAGCTTGTTGCCCAGCAACAGGGCAGGGTAGCCACGCTGTGTCTCCTTGGCATGCAAGGCCAGCAGCTCTAGGTAGTTGCTGCTGCCCTCGAAACTCTCCCGACTATCGACACTGTACACCACCAAGAAGGCATGGGCCCAGTTCAGGTAGCGCTCACAGTTCCTGGGGGTGTCCTGGAGGAAGAGAGCGGACCCTAACTGAGAGGCAGAAGAACTTGAGGGGAAAAGGCCTTCACCTGGGCTGCCCTTTCCACCTTGGGAGTCTTTGTATATTGTTTCCCAGCAGATCTCTTTTCAAAGGAGCACTTCAGTGTCGATTTGGCTTGGTGTGAAAAGAGACATTGTCTCATGAGCCTCCCTCCCACCACCCAGCCAGAGACTTGGAGACCTTGGCCCCTTGGGCACCCGGTCAAAGATTCTGGCCTGGCCCTCCAAGGACCTGATGTCCCTGAGTACTGCTGGTGTTAGGTCAGGTTCACACTGCCCCTTTGGCCTCTGAGAATTGACTTCAGCAGTGGGTAGAGAGGACATATGTTGAGAGACTTGAGCTCACAGGCTCTCTAGGAGTGCTTGCATAAACAGGCACATAACAGTATATGCTCAGAAAGCCTTACAGCTTAAGATATCTGGGCAGATGTCAGCAGTCACTCTTCTCATTTGGCAAATGAAAGATTCAGGCCCAGAAAAGTCAGAGTCTCATTCAGGGGCACACAGCAAACTGGAGGCTAAAGAGATCCTGACTCCCTGTGAGGTCAGGACTTGGAGGGGCTGCATTGACTGCCTGCCCTCTCCGGGGGATCAAGGAGGGGATAATATTACCAGGTCTGCAGTGTCCATGACCCTCAGGTGCACAGGTTGGTGGTCCACAGTCTCCTCAGAGCTGTAGGTGTCCTCTGCAAAACAGATGGCCAGCCAGGTCAGCAGCATGGCAGGCCACACAATAAAGGTCAATGTCCCGGCTTCCTCCTGTGCTGGACTCCTGTGTAGCCTTGACTGGCCCTTGGGAGCTGCAACCAGGCTAGAAGCAACAGAGGCCACTACATACCATGCCCTGGGGATTGGGCTGTTTCTGGATCCATGCACAAAGCCTGTGGTGAGGAGCGTAGCGGCTGAGGCTTAGCATTTCCTCCAAGAATTCCAATTTTCTCTTCCCAGCACATTACCTGGCTCACAGGGAATCCCCAAAGACTTCCCTCCGTGGGAGACAAGGAGAAAGAGAAGCTTCTGATATGACAGAGAGAGGTCAGCCAGACCTCACTCAGACGTTCCAAGGGTTTGTAAATCATCCTTATCAAATAGACAAGGTGATGTAGAATCCAGGCTGACTTCAGGGAAGTGGGAGAAAGCTCACTGGGGAGGGGTGATTGCTAAAAAAACATGAGGACCTGAGTTCAAGTCCACAGCACCCACATAAAAAGCCAGTCATAGATGTGCACATGCCTGTAACCCCAGAAAAACCCCAGGAGGATCACTGGGAATTGCTGACTGTCAGCTGATGCCTGGGCTCCTGAAGATCCTCTCATCAAGGAATAAAGTTGAAAGGGACAGAACAAGGTGCTTGATGTCTCTTCTGTTCTCTGTGTGCATACAGATATGCAGACTTACACACAGCACACACATGCATAGCGCACACAACACACTCAGAGCACACTCACACACAGCACATATATACACTGCACACACACAACACACACAGACTACACACACTGCACACACACAACACACACAGCACACACATACACTGCACACACAATACACACATACAAATTACACACACAGCACACACATACACTGCACACACACAACACACACAGACTATACAAACAGCACACACATAGACAACACATACAGCACACATATTCACAATACACACACATACACAAAACACATAGCACACACATACACAAATGCATAGCACACACATGCACAGCACACACATACACTGCACATTTCCCCAAAAGCCAATTCAGCTACCTGATTTGGTCACATCACTTCAGTTCTCAGGGAGTGTGTCCTTTTTAAAACAGAAACACTATAATAATTTCAATTGACAGTTTTCTTTTTTTTTCTCTTTTCTTTTTGCCTCTTTCTTTCTTCCTTTCTTCCTTCCTTCCTTCCTTCCTTCCTTCCTTCCTTTCTTTCTTTCTTTCTTTCTTTCTTTCTTTCTTTCTTTCTTTCTTTCTTTCTTTCTTTCTTTCTTTCTTTCTTTTTCTTCTTGAGACAGGGTTTCTCTGTGTACCCCCAGCTGTCCTGGATCCAGGCTGGCCTCAAACTCAGAAATCTACCTACCTCTGCCTCCCAAGTGCTGGTACTAAAGGCATGCCATACCTCTGCCTAGCCAGAGCAATGTTCAAGCCTTCACTCTGCTTGGCTTGCCCCTAAGCTAGCACATTTACCCTCCCTGTTTTCCAGGACTGGGGAAAGACTATTTAGGACTCCATGTTTGGGGCCTAGTTCATAAGAAATATCTAGAACTGGTGGTGAGGAACATGAAGGATCTCCAAAGTTAACAGGACAGGTCCACATTCCCAGGTAATTATTTCCTCCTTCTGGTTTTATTTATGTGGGTGAGGATGTGGTGTGTGTATGTATGCATGTCCGTGTGTGCAAGTCTGTGTGGAGGTCAGAGTTTGACATCTGTGTCTTCTTCAGCCTCTTTCCATTTTATTATTATTATTGTTGTTGTTGCTGCTGCTGTTATTATTATTATTATTTTCGTTTTCAAGACAGGGTTTCTCTGTATAGTCCTGGCTGTCCTGGAACTCACTCTGGCTGGCCTCGAACTCAGAAATCCACCTGCCTCTGCCTCCCAAGTACTGGGATTAAAGGCGTGCGCCACTACTGCCCCCATTTTATTATTTTTAAAAGAGGTTTTACATTTATTTTTAGGTATGTGCCTGTATGCTGATGCCCAAAGAGACCAGAAGAGAGCACTGAATTCCCAGCACTAGAGTTTTAGGTAGTTGTGAGCATCCAATATGGGTGCTTGGAACAGCTGCGTCCTCTGGAAGAACACCAAGTTAAGCACTGAGTCATCCCTCCAGCCCCACCCCTCTACCTCTCTTTTTGAGCTGTGATCTTTCACTGAACCTGAAGCTCTCCAATTTGCTCCGGGACAGCCGGCCACAGAGCTCTCGGGGTCCACCTGTCTCCTCTGCTCCCCGGAGGCGTGCCACCAGACCTTGCTTTTGACCTGGGTGCTGAGGGTCTGAGCTCAGGCCCTCCTGCTCAGCATGTTACTGACTGAGTGATATCCGCAGCCCCCACAACTCATTTATTTTATAGAGAAATAATTTTAAACTCAAATAGAGGTTACAAACTCACACGGTTCCTGCATATTCTTCATCTGCTTCCCTCAATGTTAACACCTCAGATAATAACTACAGCATAATCGCCAAACCAGGAAGTTGATGCTGGTTCTCCACTATGAGCTAAATTACTGGCCTTATTTGGATTTCACCAGTTTGTGTTTTTTTTTTTCTTTCTTTCTTTTCTTTTCTTCTTCTTCTTTTTTTTTTTTTTCCAGTTCTTATGACTTTAAACCCAAGAAATCCGAATGTGGTCAGGCACACAGAAACCATCACGGGCACGCTGACAGTTGCTTCTCTCAACCTCCCCACTGTCCCTGCACTTCTGGCACGTGTACATGTGTACCCTCAGTCCCCACCTTTCCCTGGAGGACCCTTCTAGGCAAAACTGAGGTGCTCTCTGCCTTCCTGGCAGTAGCCACTCTGCGAACAGCACCCTTACCCCGGGGGACGGGGGGGGGGGGGGGAGGAATGCAGTCACACACTTCTCTCTGATGACCGCTGGCAGCCAAGCAGGCCTGGACACAGGCCAAGTCCACTAACATCCAACTTGAGTCACAGACAGCTCCTCGTCCCCAGCCTGCTTTGGGGACTTGGATAAATAGCTGCTCTTATCCAAAGAAGAAGAAGGAAAAAAATAATGGAAAATATGCTCCAAATGCTTAACTATATTTGGCCCAAGAAGAGCTGTTGCTGGAGGCCTATCTTGTGTTCATACTTGTTATTTTTCTGCCAAACTTGCCTTTTAGGCAATGACCCCAAACAGGCAAAGTCCTGCCCAGCCCAGTGACAAATGTTGCTCTAACCTTGGTCTTCCTGGTTATCCAACGAGCTAGCAGATTGTTAGCTCCACTGTAGAAAGATGACAAGGTTGTTTTGGGAGGCTGAGGCAGGAGGAGCTGCTTGGGCTACAGAATGAGTTCAAGGCACATCTATGCCATGTAGTGAGACCCTGTTATAAAACTGGGGTTGGGTGGGGACTAGGGGTACAGTTCAATGATAGAAGGCTTGCCTAGCATGCATGGTTCATTCAATCCCAGTAATGAGGTGTGGGGGGACTTGGACTTGGGCCTTCTGGGCTGCCTTCCCACTAATGATGTCCCTGACTAATGATGGATCTGCTGGTCCTCCCACTAAGTCTCTGACATGAAGTATCCTATTTAGTAGGAATTCTAGTACAGATATGCAAGCTGGATGAAGCCTCAGGCCATCAAGTGACTGGCCTCAGGAGCTGGAATGGCACATTCTTACCCGGTCATAGTGCTGTAGAGCCTATCTTGACTCTGAGCACCTCGATGTCTTTAAAAGAATAATTGTACAAAAGGCACCAAAGGTCTGTATGATTGTACATCAGGTGGCACCTCAGACACGATGACCATCCTTGTCCTTACAGAAACAGGATGAAGGCAAATGAGGTAAGAAGTTGGCATCATCCCATGTAGGAGCCAGGAAAGAACATTCACTGGAGCCCCTGACCTACCCATGGCAGAACACAGGCAAACACCTTCTATGCAGAGTCAGTCTCCAGGTCCTAGCAGCCCCAGTCACAGCCCACAAGATACAATCCCAACAATTCAGTCTCAGCTTCCATGTGGGGAAACTGAGGCTCAGAGAACCCAGTACACCACACACCTCCACCTCTGGACCCATAAACTGCAGTTCACAGGAAGTGGATAAACCTCTCCTTCCGTTGAACTTGAGGGGGCTCTGTGATGTTAGAAGACTCACTGAGTCCACTCTGCTTCAGTTTATTTCTTAGAAAATGAAGATGGTAATAATTCTTTTTTGTTGGGTTTTGGTTTATTTGTTTGAGACAGGGTTTCTTTATAGCCCTGGCTGTCCTAGAACTCATTCTGTAGACCAAGCTGGCTTCAAACTAACAGAATTCTACCTCCTGAATGCTGGAATTAAAGGTGTGAGCTAAAGCCCAGCTGATAATTCTCTGAAACAGATTTCAAAAACAATTCAGTCCACAGGACAAACCACTGATCAAACATATATCACATAATCCACATATCAGGCTGAAACTGGGAGTGGCATTCCACCTCAAAGAGTCCCAGTGTGTGCTCAGGCTCCTGGGAGACCCTGCAAAGGGCTAAAGAGCTGTTTTAGCCACCTGTGCCTGAGGCACACCCTCCTCTTGTATGTCCAGACTTCTCTCCATAGGAGAGGCTTGGGTCTCTCAGTCTGGCCTACTAAGGTGTCTGAATAGGAGCAGCTACTTTCCAGTTAATAGGCTCTCAGGAGAACAAGAGACCAAAGACTGAGGTGGTTAAACATTATAGGCTGCTGTCTGCCCCCCACCACCTCAGACAGTCTGACCACATGTTCCATCATCAGATCAGAATTCCAAAATTGCTCAACCAGGAAGCTCAAATCACCACTGTACTGGAATCATCTGATGGGATCCTGTGGAAGGGCAAGGTCGGAGAGCAGGAAAGAGGAGATGCTAGAAACGGAACGTGAGGAAAAAAGTAAATACAGGGGCTGGTGGTGCGGCTGAGCTGCTGGAGTATTCACCGAGCATGCGCAAAGCCCTTCATTCAATAAGCAGCACAGAATAAACCAGGCATGGTGGCGCACACCTATGATCCCAGCACTTAAGAGCTGGACGCAGGAGGATCAGATGCTCAAGGTCATCCTTGGCAACACTGATAGTTTAAAGGCTAGCTTGAGCTACATAACAACTAGCCTCAAAATAAAAATGGTAGCTGTAGCCCTGAGCACTCTCTTCCTCCTCTGCATTCTAATCTAGCATGGACTGCTAGCCTCTTGGAGGCAGTGCTGCAGAATGGATCTTATCTTGTGACCCAGAGTCCTGTGCATTCTTGTAGTGGGGGACGCCTTGGTGCACTGACACTTTATTTGATTTTAAGGTTTTGTTTGTTTGGTTGGTTGGTTTTGTTTTTTGTTTTTTGTTTTTGAGACAGGGTTTCTCTGTATAGCCCTGGCTGTCCTGGAACTCACTCTGTAGACCAGGCTGGCCTCGAACTCAGAAATCTGTCTGCCTCTGCCTCCCAGAGTGCTGGGATTACAGGCGTGCGCTACCACCGCCAGGCACTTTATTTGATTTTAATGAATGGGAAAACAACTCAACATCAGTTTCAAAAAGCTAAGCTCATTCAGATACCTCATTGTTCTCAATGGACAGTTTACAAATAAAAGTGTTATAGACATGAGCTAGAAGTGACTTTGGTGCTGATAAAGTTCTAAATTTGTTTGTCTTGGGTATTAGGGTCCTATGTAAGGGTTTATTTTAGGATCCTTTATTTCATTTATCAATGATCCTTCTGTTAAAAATAAGTTTCACAGCCCAGGTCTGATGAATGTGAGGGACTCTGGGCAGTATGCATGGGACACCATCTGAGGAGGAGTAAACATTCTCTGAGAGTCTCCTGGGGTCATGCAGTAGCCTAACGTGCGCCCTTTCTTCAGACCTCACAACAATTCTCTGCTACAGCTATGCCTAGGTTCCTCTGGCAGATGAGGAAATAGTAGCTCGGGGAAGTTAAGTGACTGTCTCAAAGTTACCCAGCCAATAAATGTCAGAGCCAGCGTCCAAACTTAGCTTTATGCAGCTAAGTGTAGGAATGGACGAATGGTTCAGTGGTTGAGAATACTTGTCACTCTTGCCAGGTTCCATTCCCAGCACCCACATGGTGGCTCACAATCATCTGTCACTCCAGTTCCAGGGAATCCAGTGCCTTCTTCTGAACGCTGTTGGTATCAGGCACACGCACGGTGCACAGATATACATGTAGGCAAAACATATACATAAAATACAGTAAATTTAAAATTCTAAAACAAAACAAATTCTTCCTGGTCCAAAGAATGTCCAGCACCAATAGAGAATCCCTTAAATAGTATGTCTGGCTGTCTCGGGAAGAACACTGAGTGAACATTTTGAATAACTGTGCCTATTTGGATGTGGACATACTGCTATTTAAGAAAACATTCTTCTAAAGTCTTGTTGCACCACATATTTTAGGGCAAACAGTCTCAGTTCCTTGAGCTGGACCAGCGCCCCCAGTTGTCTGGTGTGCATTGAATCATCCCAGGGATCCTTCTCTTCTACCCTAAGACCCACAGGGCTACTCAGGGCCCACATGGGAAGCTGGGGGTCAGGGGGCAATCATCCAGGTGGGGCCCAGGCAGCAGAGAGGAGTTGCTTCTTACCCAAATTGGGATCATATTCGCTGATAAACCTCTTGGTGAGAAACTTCACAGTCAGGGCTGCAAGAAGAAAGAAGTAGGCTCAGGCTCCTGCCGCAGCTGCAGCTGAGGTCACTGTCCCTGTCACTTTATGGAGGCCTAACTGATCTCTGTGGTCTCTGCTGATACCAAGCTTGGCTCTCCAAATGCTGCAGAGCAGAGGAATTGGCTCAGAAGGCATGGGAATAGGGTGCCAAGCCCCACTAACTACATGCACCCTGGGATTAGTTACTATGAGTATGAAAGTCAGAAAGAGGCATGTCTAAGAGTATTTGTGAACAACCAAACCCATGGTCTAGACCATACCTCAAGTTATCCTGAGGACTGGTGAATCCCCCAACACAAGGGATACATCTGCCACCCTTGGACAGGTCACACTGACTTTTTTAGTGGGGGGGGGCACTTACTGCAGCTTTGGGTATACACCAGAGACAATAAGCCAGTGGTTCTCAACCTGTGGGTCACAACCCCTTGGGAAGTTAAATAACCCTTTTACAGAAAACACAGATATTTACATTACCAGTAATCCATAGCAGTGGCAAAATTACAGTTATGAAGTAGTAACAAAAATTATTTTATGGTTGGGGATCATGAGGAACTGACTGTATTAAAGGGCTGCAGCATTAGGAAGGTTCAGAACAGTAAGTGAAGAATGGACTGGCTATTGCCAGGAAGAATCTGACCCCCACCTCCACCTCAGGGCATGAGTTTCCAGGCAAGGTCCAGGACAGACTGTGTCCCAAGTAAACACATTCTAGTCTGGGTCCTCTACACCTTGGGCTTTGGCTCTCAGTGGGACTTCCACACCCCTCTTGGTTAGCTCTTGAAAATGTAAGACTCGAAGAAGTAGTTCTTTTTCCCTTGTAGCGTGCACTAACAGGATTGCTTCTGTTCAGAGCTCGGCACATAAAGGCAAGGGTCAGCCAAATATATTATGCTGGACTCTTGATAGGATTAAAAATAAATGTAAGATTCTTTTGAAGGATTCCTAACACTGCCAGTTGGCGATCTACTAGCCAGGGAATACATATTTTAAACTTTCTGGCGCTTAAGATGTTATCTAGTTGGTAGAGTGCCATGAAGCCCTGGGTTCCATCTCCAGGTTTACCAGTACCAGGAATGGTGGTGCAGGAAACCCAGCACTTGGAAGGCAGAAGAGTCAGGAATATAGGGCTATCATAACAACTTGACTTCATAACAAGTTCTTGGACAGCCTGGGCTACATGAGTCTACATCAAAAATAAAAAGAATTCCTTCAGCCATGTGGTCACTAGCTGACCATTAGCCAAGTCACTGGGAACAAGCTGGTTTTCAAGGAAAACCGTGTTCTGGGTCCCTCTTCTGCGTCATGGGTGCTGGCTTCAAACTTCCCCAGGGAATCTCACGGAAAGGAGGAGAAGGAAAGCCACAGCTCACAGGCCTGGCGGCCATTAACTGTGGGCTGGAGCTGGGCAGCAGGAGAAGCCCCTTCCGGCTACCCATCTTCCGCTTATTAGGTCTTTAAGTGTCAGGGAGCAGCGCAAACACTCCTTTTGGGGTTTCTGTGATGGCTTTTAGAGCAATTAAGGTTCAGGGGTGACAGAAATTATCTTAATAGTACCCAAGATCCAGGTTTCCCAAGGACAAGTCCCTGGCACCTGGGACTGTAGTCTTTTTTCAGAAAGTCAAGAGGGGTCTGGCTTGAAACAAATACATTTGATAAGAATAGTCTGTTTCAGAGTCCCAAAGGTTGGCAGTGGAGGAGTGGCCCAAGTCTGAGAAAGTCTAATCTCTACTGACTTCTACTAAGTTTCTTGGAGGGGGTGGTGAGGGGGTGGATAGCACAGATCAAAGTAGCAAGAATGTCACTAAATTCAAAAGGGACCCAAGGCTGGAGACCAACAGATCTCGTTAGTGTCAGCTGACAAGATTTGGCTGCTGGTACTAGGGATGGAGAGGAGTAGAGGACCGAAGAGAAGCACAAAGAGAAGAGTTTTGTGGGGGACAGGAGTCACAGGCACCGAGAACAGAGGCAGAGGAAGAGTCAGGCAAGCAGCTAAAGATAAACAAAAGCGATGGAGAAGCAAGGCGAGGGTGACAGCCTGCAACAGAGAAACTGAGGCAAAAAGCAAAGTCTTAGGGGGCTCACCCAACCACGGGGATGGGGTGGGGGAAGCAAGTGTCTGGGAGCTGGTGGATGAAGCTGTCCTCATCCTCCACGCTGCAGGTCACTCACCAGACTTGCCCGCTCCGCGGCGCCCAAGGATAGCCAGGTTAACTTCCAGGGGCACGCTGTGCAGCCCACTGCTAGCTCGGGGCTTGCCGAACACCGAGGACATGACGAAGCTGCAGATGGCCCCGCCGGTCTCCTGGCTAGTTGCACGCCCCCAGTCACCCTCCGGCAGACCCATCCGTGTCCGCCCGCTGGAGGAGGGGCGTGAACGGGGCGTGGCCTCCGTGTTCCAAACACCTTTTAAAAGCCGCTGAGCCTTGGCCAGAGCACCCTGCAACCAGGATTACTCTCCCTGCTTCCTGTTTGGTCTGTGTCACTTTTGCTTTAGACCACAACCAGCTCAACCTCAGCACTCAACTTCTGTGTTTTGCGAGGGCGACTCCAAGTAGCATCACTGCAGAACTCAGGCTCCTGGGACAAAGAATTTGTGTCCCTTGCTAAGATTTCATGACCCAGCCAGGTACCATATTTTACGCTTCTAATCTCAGCATTTGGGAAGCTGAGGGAGGGTTGCAGCAGTGGCGCATTGGAGGCCATCCTGGGCTACCTAGTGAATTCCAGGAGAGCTTAAGTTACATATGAGACCGTCTCAAACCAAACATAAAACACTCCATCCATGCTCCTGTAAGTGATTCTAATTGAACTCATTGGTTCGCCAAAAATTAATCTAAAGGTATGACAAGCCGGGCGGTGGTGGCGCACACCTGTAATCCCAGCACTCTGGGAGGCAGTGGCAGAGGCGGATTTCTGAGTTCGAGGCCAGCCTGATCTACAGAGTGAGTTCCAGGACAGCCAGGGCTATACAGAGAAACCCTGTCTTGAAAAAACCAAATCCAATAAATAAATAAATAAATAAATAAATAAATAAATAAATAAATAAAAATAATAAAAAATAAAGGTATGAAAATTGAAAGGAAGGTAACTGGGAACAGGAAGGGGATAAGTGAGTGGTAGGGACGTGAGAGGGAGTATGGAACAGTGAATACAACCAAAATACATTAGATGCCTGTGTGAAAATGTCACATCAAAACTCATGATTATGTATAATTGATAAATGCCACTAAAAGGTAAAACAGCTACTTTATGCGGGCTTGGCTTCCAGAAATCTCACCCATCCTGGATTATTTTAGCTCCCTGACAGGAGCAAAGAGTTGAGTATGTTGTCTATGTTCTGGAGTGGACAGCATTCTGAGCTTGGTGATGAGGTTGATGAAGTAGGGGTCATTCCCTGGGGTCTCGGATAGATCTGGTTATGCTGGAGATAGGGCACAAGAACTTAGTTGCTGAGGTAACTTTGAGCAAATCACCCACTTCTTCAGGTTTTGGTGTCCCTATCTGTAAATACCAATGGGCAAATAAATACAAAATTTTGTGATGTGATTTTGGCAGGCATGAGTAAATTCTAGAACCCTGAAGGCCTGTGTTCTGGAAAACACTCATGCTGAAGGGGTTCCACCCCATTCTTGCCCCCACAATGGTGAGCTGATTACCCATTCACCCACTGTTGTGGGAATCCACCTGCTCAGACAACTGTTAGGCCAATAGAAAGTCTTTGTTAGTTAGGCAGCAATTACACTGTTGTTTGGGATCCCAGTGTAGCCTTGGGCCTTTCTCAGGGTGAGCTTTTAAGCACAAAACCATTTCCCAGGTTGACACATCTCAGTTAGCAAGAACAGTTAGTCAGAATCAGAGCAACAGAAGACAGAAAATCAGTTAGAGACTTTTCTAGAACTATGGGCTTTGATGGATCAGGTCTTTGTTTTAGTTTTGGTAGGTGGTGTTGTGTATGAGCTGCATTTGTGGCCTGAATGGTACTTCCATCATGGAGTCAGTTTTATTAGGGTCTGGGGGCCAATTAAGTTCTGGGGGGGGGTGCCTGTTACACCAACCAGAGAAAATCAAAAAGCATGGAACCTGCAAGCAGACAGGGTATATGCAGGATGGCAGCATCACCCCTAAGCAAGAAAAAAAAAAGCTTTTCTGGACAGGATGTGAATTCTGGCTTGGTCTAGATGCTGTGGGACTCACAGTAAACCAGCTGTTATAATGCCTGTGAGGTACCAGAGGGATTTGTCTACATCACTCTTCAGACTAGACCTGCTTGAACGCTGATGCGTAAGGGGTTTCCTCTGAAGATGTCAGATACCCAGAACGTGGAGGAGCAGGAAAAGCAGGAGCCAGAAAAGCAGGAGCCAAGGTGTAGCCACATCCCCAGGCTGGCTACAACCCTGTGCAGACATTCCAGATGGGGTCCATGGGGGAGAAAACTTGTCTCATTGCCGGAGTGCTGGAGCCAGCAAGGTGGAGCCAGCACGGGTCCAGCAGATGAGTGCTTGGCCACTTCTGAGCTTGTGTGAGGTGGGGGGAGTTGCTTAGAGTCTTTTTTAGGCTGGGGCTCAGTTCACACAAAGCTCTGGAATCAATCCCCACCCAGAACCAAGTAAACCTGAGTGACTGATGGTTCAGGCCTCTAATTCCAGCTGTTGTGAGTCAGAGGCAGGAGGATCAGAAGTTCGAGTTCATTCTCTCCTACAAGATCAGGAGAACAGGAACAGCCCACACTATGTCTGAGCCCGTCTCACAAAGAAGGGAGACAGTTCGCTCAAGAGAGAGGCTATTCTGTTTGGGCACATAGCTCAACTCTTCTTATCTAGCCCCCCAACCAAAGCTCTTATAGAAGATGTCAGATACCCAGAACATGGAGGTTGTGCTGCTGGGCCCAGAGATGGGCTTGTTGCAGTCAGTGTTCAATAGCTGCACAAAGTAGGTAAGGCATGAACGGGTGGGGCATGTAGGACTTGTAAGTCTTTCCTGGTGCCAAGATACCCATAAGCAATTGCACATAAAGCTAAACCTTGAGGAAGCCTATGATAGCTTCTCCTGGGTCTCAACACAACGTGCCTTCTATTGTTGCTCTGTGACGTATCACAATATCAGAACTGGGTAGAACCTTAGAAATCATTTGCAAATCCCACATCGCAGCTGTGGAACTGAGGCCTGGAGAGCGGCTTTGGCACATCGGTGGTCACGTACCACAAAGGCCCAGGCAAGAATCCTCTTTCTAACTTCAGGAGCTGCAAGGTATTTCCTGCCCTCTGCACTGTCTCCACTATGACTGGAAAGAGGCTCCACCATCAGACCAGAGCTATGTCTCCTCCATCAGGCAACATTCTTCTGGGACAGAAACTGGATTTCCCTTGGCTCATTAGGGATTCCAACAGGTTGGGGCTCAGGGTTCCACTGTATAGACCCTCCTGGAGAGGTGACTCAGCAGTTAAGAGTACCTATTGTTCTTGGAGAAGATCCAGTTTTGGTTCCCATCACCCACCTGGAGGCTTGCAGCCACTTATAACACCAGTCCCAGAGAATTTGACACTTGGCCTCTGCAGGCACCAGGCATCCACATGGTATACATACAGTCCATTCATACACATAAAAATTAAATAAATACATTTTTAAAAGTTCTTTTTTAATTTAAAAAAAAAAAGGTGGGCAGGGAGACCCTACTGGGTGCTGACCATGTGGCTGCAGCTATGAATAAGGCTTGGGTCTCTGCTCCTCCAAGGCTCAGAGCCTGATGCCTGCCTGCCTTTTGTCCCTACCCCCATCTCTCTCAGTGTGGGGAGTGCAAAGTGGAGAAGGGGGGTTGTTAGAGGTCAGGCAAGGGTCAGGCAGGGCCTGGGAACTCTGTGGGCTGCCCACAGCCAAGACGGTTCCTTGTCCTCTCCATCTCCCAGAGGGCCACTCAGGATCTGGGAGGAGGAAACTCCCAGCTGTGCACACTACCAGCTGGGGCCCTGAGGGTGAGACCCAAGGGCAAAGCCTCAGCTCAGATGCAGAACCATGATCTCTACTCTGTATAGACCCCTCCCCATCATCAGGCCGTGGAAGGTGGAAACAGGGTGTGCGCATGAGCCCCCACCCACTCAAGAGGTCTTGACTTGAGGGGGGTATGGATTGGAGGATAAACTTCAGTCTAGAAGAGTTTTGTGACTTTTGCCTCCTGCTCTTAGGAGAGGCCTATGTGGTTCCATTTGGCTCTGGCTGGCTTCTCCGTTAGGTGTCAGGAACAGGCTAGCTGATGGCATCTCTGCAGCGCTGTCGTGACCCTTGGCTTTCTTTAGCTCCTCTCCCTTCTGAGGCAAGGCTAGGCAGGTAGAGAGATGGTGCCAGCCTAGGGAGGGAGTAGCCTACAGGGCCAGTAAACAGGTTTGGTCAAGTCCCACGCTGAGGAAAAGCCCCCTTGATCTGGAAGCCTCCCAGACACTCTCCCTGTCACTAAGGCCTAAGAAGGACACCAAAGCGTCCACTTGTCCCCAAGAAAGGGTTGTCATACCTATTGCCTGAAACATTCTGGGCCTTTCCAGCCAATGTCTGGTCTCACAGAAGGAGAGGCACTGGCAGAGGGCCTGGGATAATACTCATGGGATTTCTGCCCACCCCACCCCCATCTCCTTCCCCTCTTCCTGCCTGGTCCCTGGGGCAGAGCATCTGAGATATTTCTGGCAGTGTCTTCCAGGCCTCCTGCTTCCCAGGCTCACACAAGTGGTCCCTGCACCCCAGGCCTGTTTGGATGGGGTGAACTAGGGAGTGCCTTCAGGGGAGCACATTTGCTGTGGGTCTGCGATTTTATCTGTGGGGTCTATGTCTGTGTCCTACAGGGGAGGAGGGTTCTTCTACCCTCCTCCTCCTGCCTTTTTGGTAATGGATAACTATTCCACACACACAAACCTCACCCCCAAACGAGGGCCAAGGCGAACACCTCCCACACAAATACACCATCCTATCAAAGTCTGCTCCTCAGCTCCCTCAACACCAGAGTGAGGTGGAAGGAGGAGGCAGTCACCAGACTCCTTCCCGTCTGGCATCTTGGACCAAGTATTAGAAGGTAAGCCATGAAAGCCGTGCAGTGGAAAGGTCCTTGGATGGGACTGCGGGAGAGCCTGGGCTGTCTGTCCCAAGCTGCAAGACCCTGGGCAGGGCTCTTTCTCATACTTTCACCAGGCCTTCTGGGGAATTCAGGACCCGAGGTTCCTTCCACTGCCTCATCTCTGCCCAGGAGGGAACAGGGCAGCACGGTTAAGGCACAGACACAAACTGGCTGCATTCTGGCCCCAAATCTGCCACCTGCTGGTCGTGGGCTAAACCCTTCCTTAGTTTACTCTCTTTATCTAGCAAAAGCGGCATCTAGTTCAGGGCTGCGGTGTGGCTCTGTAAGCAGAGTCCTTGTTCAGCATGCACAGAGCTCTCGGCTCAACCCCAGCACCACATAAACCGGACATAGTGACACGTGAACTTGGGAGATGGAGGTTGGAGGTTCAGAGTCATCCTTACCGCACTGAAGCCAGCCTAGGATATATCAGACATGGCCTAGAGAAGAAATGCAGCTCATAGTGTTGCTGTAAAGTAAGTGGAGAAGGCTAGTCACCAAGGATATTGGGCAGAGTAACTATTCATGACAGTTGCAAGGATTAGGAGTCAAAGTACATATCACCCACAGTGACAGTCACAGAGGGAGGGGTCGGGCAAGTGAGAACCAAATGCCAGCTTCCCATTTCCATTTCAAGAAACGGGCAGCTTTCACCTACAGGGGCTTCCTGGACGCTCTGTGACATGGAAGAAAAGGGCTCAAAAGGAGGTTGAGATGGAGCTCGGGAGACCACTCAACATTAAGAGCAAACCCTTGTTCCTCATCCGGAGGACAGGGCTCCCTCCACTCCCAGAATTCCATGTCCAAGGGATCTGAGATGTGCCTGTGGCACGTCTGGGATGCACTTACACACATGCAGGCAAAATGTGAGTGGTGACTGGGCTGTCCAACAAGCATGAGCAGAGACAGACATCTTAGAGCCCTTGGCTGAGCATCTGATCTGCTCCTCCTTCGTCTCATACTCCAACTGCCCTTCCCCACTCCTTTGAGCCGATGAACGCTTGTCCTCGTCTGAAAGACCTTAGACAAGTCATATAAACTCTCCAGGCCTCATTCGGAACACCTTATGGAATTTGCCCCAATACTGTATATAGATGTTTCCATTTACCCGATTTTAAAGGTGAGGAAACAGAGCCGAGATACATGTGTTGTACACACAGCTTGTTGTGGTGCCAGTTAAACAGGGTATCTTTACAAGCAGGCCTGGCAGGGCCCAGCACACAGTGGGTATTCAGTATAAGTTAGTTGTTGTCACTATTTATTTCTTTGTTTGAAAAAAAGTTATCTGAGTCTCTGTGGAGGTGGGATGAATCCAGAGGTCAGAGGGCAACTTTCTGAAGTGGGTTTCCTCCTTCCACCTTTATGTAGGTTCTAGGTTGAACCCAGGCCAACCAGGCTTCTAGACAAGAACCTGTTGTTGAACGGTCTCTTCGGCCCTGTCACTAGTATCTTAACAGAACTGAATAATCACACAGGTGTCCAGATGCCCTCTGGGCCCGGAGGCTATGCACGGCTGCGGGCCACATCACATGAGCAGGACCTATCTTTAGCAAGGAAGGTATTTATAACCCCCAAGGAAGTTTTTTTTCCTCCCTCCCCGCCTCGGGGTAGCCCCAGAGTCAGTGGCCCCAGGCAAATCTAGGCCCCCCCAGCGGTGGCAGCCTCTGCCCCTCTGGCTCATCATGTCCCCAGGCCCCGAGGTCCCGGTGCAAGTGTGGGTGGACGGTCAACTCTTCCAGGCCGAGCAGTCGCTGCTGGTGGAGCACTGCGGCTTCTTCCGCGGGCTTTTCCGCTCTGGCATGCGGGAGGCGCGCGCCGCCGAGGTGCGCTTGGGCGCGCTGAGCGCCGCGGGCTTCCGCACTGCGCTGCGGGTGCTGCGCGGAGAGCGGCCGGAGCTGGCGGCCGACGACGAGCTGCTGCAGGCGGTGGAGTGCGCCGCGTTCCTGCAGGCGCCCGCGCTCGCGCGCTTCCTGGAGCACAGCGTCACCTCGGACAATTGCTCGCTGCTGTGCGACGCGGCCGCCGCCTTTGGCCTGCGCGATGTGCTCCACAGCGCTGCGCTTTTCATCCGCGACGGATCGCACGAGCTGGTGGCACAGCTGGAGCTGCCCGAGGCCCGAGCCTACGTGGCGGCGCTGCGACCCAGCACCTATGTGGCGGTGAGCACACACACGCCCACACCCGGCTTCCTGGAGGATGCATCGCGCACCATGTGCTTCTTGGACGAGGAGGAGGACGCGTGGCGCACGCTGGCCGCTTTGCCCCTGGAGGCCAGCACGCTGCTGGCGGGTGTGGCCACCCTGGGCAACAAGCTCTACATAGTGGGTGGCGTGTGTGGTGCCAGCAAGGAAGTAGTGGAGCTGGGCTTCTGTTACGACCCAGAAGGTGGCACTTGGTGCGAATTCCCCAGCCCGCACCAACCGCGCTATGATATGGCGCTGGCTGGCTTTGAAGGCCGCCTCTATGCCATTGGTGGCGAATTCCAGAGGACACCCATGAGCTCCGTGGAGTGCTATGACCCGGCCACAGGTTGCTGGAGCTTCGTGGCGGACTTGCCACAACCGGCTACAGGGGTTCCCTGTGCCCAGGCGCGTGGCCGCCTCTTTGTGTGCCTGTGGAGGCCGGCAGACATCACTGCTGTCGTGGAGTACGTGGTACAGATGGACAAGTGGCTGCCCGTGGCTGAACTGTGTCGTTCGCAGAGCTACGGTCACTTTATGGTGGCCCATCGCGACAGTCTCTATGTGGTACGAAATGGACCTTCCGATGATTTCTTGCATTGTGCCATCGATTGCCTCAACCTGGTCACAGGCCAGTGGACATCGCTACCTGGCCAATTTGTCAACAGCAAGGGAGCACTCTTCACGTCTGTAGTGCGTGGGGACATGGTTTATACTGTCAACCGTGTATCCACGCTGGTCTATGCCATTGAAGATGGCACCTGGCGGCTGCTCAGGGAAAAGGCTGGGTTTCCTCGGCCTGGCTCTCTACAGACCTTTCTTTTGCGGTTGCCTCCTGGCACTACTGGGCCTGTGGCCACCGCCCTGCCAGAGTTGTGAGCTTGGAATGACTTCAGAAGATACACGAGTCTCCGTGAGCCTTGGCTGTGTCCTCGTGAGCCTTGGCTGTGTGCGCCTGGATTGGGGAGCTCTTGGGAACTCCTTTCCCCCTGTTAAGACACTCAGGTTTGCTTTCTGGTGGTGCAGATGTCCACGAAGCCCTGAGCAACGCAGGTGCCTGGGACCTCAAATAACTTGGGCTCAGTTGAGAGCTGGTGGGTCCCAATCTCAGGGAAAAGGGTAGAGTTACAATTTGGACAATTCAGACTTGTAGTGGAATACAAGCTATAGCTAGAAGTGGGTTAAGTGATTCAGCTAAACCAAACTGCTAATTAACAGGCATAAAGTGTCAATACAATGTTGGGCTGTAGTTGTCAGCTGCTGCACAGAAAGCTTGGTGACAATACCAGCTTTTGTAATACAAAGGTCAGGATGATAAAACAGGTCTACACATAATTTGCCTCCACCCACAAACCAACAGCGACATGCTGATTTAAAAAAGCAAACAACATACCGTGCAATAAGAAGAATACTAAAACAGTCAGCCTGGAGGAGCAGCCGCAGATCACAGAATCTGAGAGTTCAAAGAGTGGAGAGGGGGAAGGCTGGATCAGAGAAGGTCTCAGTAAACTCCAGCCTTTAAGGCAGAACAGCGGAAGATGGAGGCATTTCGGCAGTGAGGCTGGACTGAATTGTAGCAAATGAAACTCCGCTGAGCCTGAAGCAAGATGGTGGGAGGGAGCAAGGGTTCACCGTGGTTGCTTTAAGGACTGTAATGGAAAGGGAGTACCCAGGTGTAAATTTTGACCCATTTTTTCTGTATCACTGACTTCAGGCTATGTAAGGTGTATGGAGCCTAACCCTGCTAACTCCTCAGGGCATTCCTTCCTAGATGTACCATGGGCTCCGTCTCTCTTGTAATCTCTGCTGTGCCCATTCCCCCGAGCTTTCCCTCTTCCTGTTCCTCAGCTCCATACCCACCTCCTCTCTGCAGGATTGGCTGAGCCAGCTCCTGTTTTCCTGGCCTGGCTGCCAGCATCGCTCAGTGATCTCCGTGACATTCTGTGTTGGATATGCAGCCACACATGTTTGCAGATAGTAGGCATAGAGGTCCAATACTTTTAACTGAGCCAGGCACCTCCTTGCCTGCGAAATGAAATGATGTCTTACAAGAACCTCTAGTTAGGGGTCCGCTACTGACATGTGCTGTTAAACAGCTCTTATCTTAAAAGCAATACCCAGATACAGCTTCTGTTCGGATGCCTGCTCAGCCCTGCAGCCTGGCCAAGGCAGATGTCTCTCAGTGGTCCGGTGTAGTCTCCATCCTCCAGGACTCAAGATTCATAGAAAACCCTGGCTTTAGAAGTAGAGAACACAGCATTGGCAAGGTACTTCCTGGGCATGGAGCCTGGTGTTGGGCCGTCGCTGCCTCTTCCCTGAAGTATCCCAAACTTGAAATAAGTTGCCTTTGGGAGTGTGGAATCTTCTAGCCTTTGAAATAGTCTAGTCCTATAAATCACACGAATAAACTCTGACATTCGTATCCTATGAACTCTAGGCAAGCTGTTTTCACATTCATTTCTTCAGCCTGGCCCCAGAGCGATGCTGTTAAGGACCCACTATCCTCCTTTGGCTATAATTCCAGGTGATGGACCATTTTCCTTAGCAGCCAGAGCACTGCCTCTTTGATCACACCTCCTGACCAGTACTGAACACGTGTCAATTGTAACAGCAATGTCTGTCAGCTCATAGGCTCTTTCTCAACTCAATGAACTCTAGGATTGGTTCTGAGAGGCCTGCTGGACTGGCTCTCTGCACTCTGTTGCTTAGCAAGAGCGGCACCTTCCTGCAGAAGTGTCTTTATGCATAGTAATGAGCATCTGAAGTTCATACAGTTTTCTCAAAGTTGACTTATTCAAGTGTTGGAGAATTTTAAGCAAGAGCCCAGTGTGGTGCACACCCTTAACCCTAGCACTTAGGAGGCAGGGGAAGGTGGATCTCTACATAGCAAGTTCCTGGACAGCCATGGCTACATAGATACTGTCTCAAAATAAAAATTAAAAAAGAATAAAAAAGAATTTTAAGCAAAACTAAGGAGATAACCCATTTGGTAAAGTGCTTGCTTTGCAAATAGAAGGCCCTAAATTTAGATTTAAGAGCCTATGTTTAAAAAAAAAATCTAGCAACAAAGAAAGGTAATGAGGGGAACTGTAGATAGCTCACTTGGTAAAATGTTTGCCTTGGAAGCACAGGGACTTGAGTTAAGCCCCCAGCTTCTACCTTAAAAGTCTGGGTGTGGAACCGTAGGCGTGGAATCCCTGCACTGGCATGGCAGAGATGTGGAAGTGTCTAGAACTCCCTGACCGGCTGCCTGCCCAGCTGGAGAGTCCCAGGCCAAGGAGAAGCCCCGTCTCAGGAAGAAAAGGGAAAGATGCACAGATGGTGTTTACAAAATAACAATTGCCTTTTGACCTACCGGCAAGTACATGTACACACTCAAATGTGTGTAAGCACACTTAAGCCCACATGCACACAAACACTCTTGCACACATATGTGCACACAGGCACACTGTGGTGGCCTGAATCAGAGTGGCCCTCATAGTAGCATATATTTGTTTAGTCATCAAGGAGTGCTATTGTTGAAGTGGGTGTAGCCCTCGGAGTGGGTGTTGGAGAACGGATGTTGCTTGGGGTTGGCTTTAAGGTTTCAAAAGCTTAAGCCAGGCCCATTGGTTCTCCCCCTCCCCCTACCCCCTACCCCTCCCTCTCCCTCTCCCTCTCCCCTCCCCCTCCCTCTCCCTCTCCCTCTCCCTTTCTTCCCCCCTCTTTCTGCCAGCTGCCTGCAGATCCAGATATAGAACTCTCAGCTAATTCTCTCTGAGTGCCACTTCCCACTGTGCCACCACACTCCCACCATAATGGTAATGGATTAAACCTTCAAAACTGTAAGCCAGCCCCAGTTAAATGCCTTCTTTTCCTTTATAGGAGTTGTCATGCTCATGGTGTCTCTTTACAATAGAACACTGACACACACACACATACACACACACACACCAAAATGTGGTTCTTTGCAAGAGCAATATGTTCTCTTAACTGCTGAGTTCTCTCTCTCCAGCGACTGTTCCTTTTCCTCTGTAGGGTTTAACACCTTCTCCTCTGCTATATTTTCACCTGTTTTTTTTTTTTCTCTCTCCCTGTTAAAATTTGAACTCTATGAGAGCAGGGATCTCAACCCTGCTGCTAGGGTTTAAGCCCAGGGCTTTGAGCCGGCTGGGCTATTACCTTACCCCTGGGCTATGTTCCCAGCCCAAGGGCAGATTTTGTTTATGTTATTCACTGATGTATCACTAGTACCAGGAACAGTGTCTACAATGTAGTAAAGATGTATACCATCTGTGAGAAGAATGCCGGAGTGTTTAATGATGTCTTTACCAGAACAATCAGAAATAGAAAAAAACCCCGAGGGAGGTACGTAGCAAGCCTCAGACTTCAGAGGAGTTTCTGGTAGGGCAGTGAGGGTTGAGGGTGGTTGTAAAGGCAGAGAAGACTTTGTGAGGCAAGGATGACCTGTGCACTTCGGGAGACGTGGGATCTGAGAACTCAGCCACACTCTTCCTCCCGGGAGGGGAGGAGGCTGTGGTTGAGAAGGCTAATCACCGGTGAAGGATTGCTCCTCTTGGCGGTGGAGTACACACAGGACCAGTCTGTTTATTTTCCTCTGGCCTCAGGCAGCTGGGCCCCTTTTTCATCCTAATTGCTTTGTTCAAGTTGCTGTCATTCCTCAGGAACCAGCAGCAAATTAACTGTGCTGGTGTAAGGCCCAGCTGTCAGGAGACAAGCTACCTCTGATCGTGGGGATCCTGGATCCCAAGAGGGAAGTCTCATCCCCGCACTGTCCAGTGATACTTCAGCTGTCAGCCATGAAGACACAGACTCCTGGCTCTGGCTTTTCAGCAGCTAAGAAAGGTAAAGGGGAGTTGAGGAGAGTCCAGTCATTAAAATGTTTGCCCTGTAAGCACAAGGACCTGACTTTGATTTCTAGTTCCTACATTCCTTGAACCTACATAAGCAAGAGGATCAAGAGTTCAAGACCAGCCTGGGTTACATAGTGGGTTTGAGGCCAACCTGGGCTACCAAAAATCAAAACAACAGTAAAAGCCAAGTGCAGTAATGTGAGCTTGTAATCCAAGTGCTGAGAAAGCAAAAGTAGTTAAGTCTCTGGGCTCCCTGGTCACTCAGCCTCACTTACCTGGGAAGCCGCAGGTGTGAGACCTTGTTCCAAAAAATAAAGTTCAAGAGGACCACACACACACCACACCACACACACACCACATACACCACACACACACCACACCACACACACCACATACACCACACACACACACCACACCACACACAGACATACATACCACATACATGCTACACACACCACATATACCACACACACACATATACCATCCCCCCACACCACACACATACCATAATAGCACACTGCATACACACACATACCACACCACACAGACACACTATACACACACACCAAGTACATACACATACACTGTGTGAGTGCATGCACACACCCACACACACCACACACACATACCACACACAGACATACACCACACACATACCATACACAGCACACTGCATACACACACATACCACACCACACAGACATGCCATACACACGCACCAAGTACACACACACATATACTGTATGAGTGCATGCACACACCCACACACCACACACCACACACACACACATACACAGGTAATGTTTTTTGTAAGGTTGCTGAGGCAAACCAAGGCACTAAGAGAGAGGATTTTCATGTGGTTAACTCTGTAGAGGGGCAGGCCTGCTTGCCTGCCAGCCAGCTGGCTTTAGAGTCCAGTGTTGACTCCAACTGGCTTGTTTGTTTGTTTGTTTATTTAAATGACAGGGTCTCGTGTTGTAGTCCTAACTTACCTGGAACTTACTATATGGACCTGTCTGTCCTTTAACTCAATTATATCTAGATGCATCTGCTTCTAGAGTGCTTGGATTAAAGGTAGTGTGTGTGGGGTGTGTGTGTGTGTGGTATATTTTTAAAACATTTTAGTTAACTTTTAGTTGTATAAGTGTTTCACCTGCATGTCTATCTGTGCATCATGTGTGAGCCCAGTGCCCAGAAAGAGCAGGAGCGCGTGTCAGATCTCCTGGAAGTGGAACTACAGATGGCTGTGAGCTGCCACATGGGTGCTGGAAGTTGAGCCCAGGTTCTCTGGAAGAGCAGCCTGTATCTTGATTTTTTTTAAAGATTTATTTTTATTTGTGTGTGGTGTGTATGTGTGTGCACCCTCCTGGTTGGGTATTTATTTATTTACTTATTTATTTTGAAACAGGGTCTCCTGTAGCCCAGGCTGGCCTTGAACTTTCTATGAAGCCAAGACTGACCTTGAATTTCTGTATTTCTTATCCTCCACTTGTACTCGGGTACTGTAAGGCCCAGCGCCTTACTTATTGAGATGAGATGTTATGTTGTCTGGGCTAGCCTTGGACTTTCTGACTCAGGGGATCCTCTAGCCTCCACCTCGTCCTGTACCCCCAGCCCAGCTCTAACCTGGTTTCTGTCTAAAGCAGGGATGGAGATGGGCCGGAGGCTTATGCCTTCGTCCTGCAGGCCGGGCCGCCATCCTGCAGGCTGTCCCAAGCGCCCAGGCTGTGAGGCCATGGATGAGGCTGAGCCCGAGCCCGAGAACATTCAACCTGGAGAACTTGGGTTCTGTTTTTCAAGAAACTGGAGCTGCAAGTTTGTTTATAAGGCTATAAATGTGACAAGCAGAGACGTGTGAAAACCCTTGAGACCCCTGTTTGGGTCACATCACTCAGCTCCTGTGACATGGGTGCTCCCGCAGAGGGGGCTGGGAGCAGGAGGGGGGAATGAGTTCCTAGCTCCCACCTCCAGCAGTTTTGTCGGGGCTTTCTTACCCCATTGCTCTGAACAACAACCCCTGTCAGGTGGCTATTTCCAGGTAGTCCTTTCAGGCTTCAGGTTGGGGTTCCGACCCGCACGTACAGGGGGTGCAGGAATGGAGAGAGTGCCCGTCACTGCCATTGTACTGCCCCTGGGTGGACCTTCACCCTTCCTAAACAGCCTCTGTCAGCAGGTTGGAGTGAGCCATTTTCCTGGCAAGAGCCTGCTGGCTGAGTGCCTGTCCTCTCTGGCCCTCAGCAATCCGGGCAGCAGTCACCCTGCAGTTAAATTCAGGCACAGTAAAGCATATTGGTAAGTGTCCATCCCAAAGCTTGGCCTGATCACACAGTGGCTGGAACCAGAGAAATGCCTTCCGGGTAGGGGTGGTGTTTCCATAACTGGAAGCTGGAGCCTCGCCTCCCCAAGCCACTTTGAGGGGGAAACAATGCTCTTTAGACCCCTTATGTGACAAGGTTCCTGTCACAGGGCCCACAAGGAGAGCTCTGGAGGCCTGATTGGTGGTCTAGGAAGTGCCATCCATGATTACCTGTGCTGCGCATGTTGCAGTGGGCTCAGGGAGGGAGCTGTGTGCAGGCCCACTGGGAGGAGAACAAGCGGCCCCGAGGAATGCTCCAGCTGCTACCCCAGGCTTTCTGGATCAAATCCATTTCTGGGGCCTTCTGATTGTATGCCCCTGGCCAGCTGTTTAGCCTCTGAACATCAGGTGGGCATCTGGTAGTGGGAACAATAACAATGCGTAAACTTAAGTTCTATAAGGAGCACAGAACATCAGACCAGCAGTGCCTGGCTCGTTTCAATGAACCAGAAAGCACTCTACCTCAAGGAAGCATCACAAACCCAGACCTCTCACCACTACTGGGACTGGGACAGTGCTCCCCAGGCAGGAGTCCCCTCAGCTGGGTTGTACAGATACCAAGAATGTGCTATATCTCTGACCTGCTCCTGAGAGCCCCGCAGCTCTGAGAAGCTCAAAATACATCCTTTAGCATCAGCCTCTTACCCAAAAACTACCTCCTTACCGCCCCCAACCTGCACCCCAAAACAACCCAGAACTGTCCCTGGAGTACTCAGACTCTGTGTGTGTGTGTGTGTGTGTGTGTGTTTACCACACCCAGCAGGGAGCTTAGCCATGTGTAGCAGAAGGTAAGGACTTCAGCTAGTTCAGTACCAGACTGGGAGACCTTGGGTTTACTCAGAGCTCCCTGGGATGGGCAAGGGCAGCAGTCAGTGGCACAGGCTCTGCGCAGGAGCAGATCTCACTTCTCCAAGGCCAGGCCAGAAAGGAGGCTCTCAAGGATCCAATAGTACATATCAGAATAAGCTGGCCCCAAGCAGTGACATGTGTCTACTCCTGGTCAAGAGAGGACAGGGCACCTTGACAGTGCACTAAGATGGCTCACAGCAGGGGGAGGGGCTGCTTCCCCAAGTGCTTGGGAGTTACTTAAGCACAGAGCTTGCTTAAGTTCTTGGAATTGCGTGGCTACTAAGGGAACAT
Organism: Apodemus sylvaticus; assembly: GCF_947179515.1. Lineage (NCBI taxonomy): Eukaryota > Metazoa > Chordata > Mammalia > Rodentia > Muridae > Apodemus > Apodemus sylvaticus. The sequence goes on from NC_067478.1 coordinate 63,644,497, forward strand.
GGAATTAGGCTAAGACATGCCCTGGGGCATGTCCCGGGTCCCCAGCTCCCCAGCACCCTAGCTTCTATCTTTGTATCCTCATCTGGAACCCAGTGAATGTCTCTGTTCAACCTGGAAACATTTTCTTAGTGACAAAATAAACCAAGTCATAGGTTAAAAATCTTGAGCAGAGAAACATCGGATGACGCCATGTGGGCAGTTGCCCAGGGGACACAGAGCTTGCATCTCCTGAATGGGTGGCCTTATAAGGACAGGTTCAGGCAGAGAGTGGGCAGGAGGGAGGGCTGCCAGCAGTGGCAGCAGCCTTGGAGGCTGGGGGTGGGTGCCCCACCACTCAGCAGGGTATGGAACTAGCAGGCATTCTTGGCCAGGACTCATTCTACAGGGTGAGCTGGCCAAATGCAGCCCCAGGAGCCCCTGCTCCCACCCCACCCTGTACCTTTTGCTGTCATCATCAGCCCAGGCCGCAGCCTGTGTTACACCAGCCTCCCAAGCCAGCCCAATGCTGGCAGCTCATTGAAGCACTGAGACCATTTCCTGTTGGTTTTTTTTTTTTTTTCCCATCCACTCTCCGCCGCCTCCCCCCACCCCCAACCCATGCCCAGCTGGGATGCTAGGCAACAAAGTTATAGATAGTGGGAGAACTGGTGAATGTATTTAAAAAAAAAAAAAGCAAGCAAGCAAACAAACAAACAAAACCCAAGGTCTTACGTAGACCAGGTTGGCCTCAAACTCTAGCTATAGCTGAGAATGCTTTCTGATTCTTTTGCCTCTACCTCCCCAATGCTGGCTTTGTCAGTATAAATCCCTGCTCCTGGTTCATGTGGTACCAGAGTTTGGACCCACAGTTTTGTATATGTTAGGTGAGCATTCAGCCAACTGGGCCACACCCTAGCCATAGTCACAGAACCAAATGAGCTGTTCTTTGGTGGCAGTTTTGACTCATGACATGGACTGCAGTTCCTGGAACATGGGGTTGGGGCTGGGGGCTGGAAGGGGGATGAGGTGGGGGGATGGGTTGGGGGGACAGGATGGGGGACTATACTCTCAGAGAGTCCTAGTTGTTCAAGTGTTCCTGTGACATCAGCATGCATAGGAACAAAGGTTTGGCCACTAGGGTCTGAAGGAGAGGTTGGTGTCCCTGAGGTGATTCTACCCCGTTAGGAAAGACTCCCGTGAGCCCCTGAGGCCCAGATCCTCTTTATGGTAGGACTTGTAGTCAAGGTTGAAAATCTGGGTTCCGACCTTCCCTCAGCTTTCATGGTGCCTACGATCTCATCATAGTCTAAGGTCAGCAAAGGGCCATGTGTTCTCTGTGGGGACAAGCTGAGACCTCTCTAACAGCAGCAGACAGAAGAACAGGGGGGGCAGATTTGGACCCAGGGAATGAAGGAAAAGGCTCACAGATGGAGAGGGTCCTGGAAGAGACTCGTGGCTGAGTTCTCCACCAACCAAGATCTAGGAGGTGTGCCTCTCCACTGTCCCCTGACTGCAAAGGTCAAGGCTGAGAGGAGACTGTGGCAGCACCTTGGCCAGCACTCCTCCCATGGCAGAAGTTAGATAGCTGCAGGAGGCAGACTCACACTGAAGCAAGAGCAGGATTGCTCTCCAAAGGAGAGAGAGGAGCTGCACTGTGGCAGCCTTGCCCAGCCAGCCCCGCCCCCACCCTCTCAGTCAGTGGATCTAGGAACTCAGGGCCACACAGAAACCCCACCTCACTCTCATTCCTTTCTAAAATAGGAATGTGCCATGTAGGATGGATTGTTTGTAACCATCCATCACAGTTATATGGGGAAAGCACTGCACCGTGAGGCAGCCTGGATAATGATCCCCTAAGGGGTTCTGCCTAATTCCCAGAACCTGTGAACCTGTCATTTCCATGTGGGATGGACTTTGCATGTGGATTGAACTAGGCATTTTGAGAAGGCAGATCATCCTGGATTAGTCTCATGGCCCAGGATAATCTTCAGGGTGCTTCAGAGGAAGTGGCCAAGGGTGAACTAGACAGAGGGCACAGTGAGCCTGAGAGCTCAGCCTGAGTGAAGTGGCTTCTAAGACAGCTATCCTGTCAGCTTGGGGGCCTTCCTTCTTCTCCCCACTGGCATGCATCTCCCAGGGAACTTAGAGGGAAGCAGAAAAGGAGAAGACAAGGGGGTGATAAGAAGCAAGACTGGATCTGTTATTTGGGCCTGGCTTGGCTTTGCCTGGGACTTGGACTGCACCATCTTTGTGGTCTCCCTGTAGGGGTCATCGTATCCGAGTCTGACTTCAGGTAGCCTGTGTGTGTCATCTACTGATACCTCAGGAGCCACCTGACCCTTAATATGAATCATAGAGGCACCATTTTCCCAGGAGGTCCTTCCATAATCCTCTACTTTGGATGCTTTCTTCAACTCTGCTGACCAGAGAGGCGTGGTCCCTAGGGGACAGGCTTGTTCAGGGGCTCTGAGTTTGGGTACAGAATACTGCTTTGGAAATGAATGAGAAAAACCAAAAAATTTCTTTTTATTTTTAAGTTTTATTTTTTCTTTATATAAGTACACTGTAGCTGTCTTCAGACACAGCAGAATTGGGCATCAGATCTCATTACAGATGGCTGTGAGCCACCATGTGGTTGCTGGGAACTCAGGACCTCTGGAAGAGCAGTCAGTGCTCTCAACCGCTGAGCCATCTTTCCAGATGCCCCCAAAGATATCTCTGACCCACGGTTTGAGAGGGTCCAGCAGACAGTCGCTCAGTCTGTCCTTTGGGGCCCATGATGAAGCAGAGCGTTGTGGTTTGTGAGATACAAAGAGGCTCACGTGATGATAGCCAGGAAGCGAGAAGACAGGCTAGGGTCCTCTCAAGGACATGGTGCAATTCCCGTCTTCCTGGCCTCACCTCAGTCCCCACCAGCACCCTCAGCTGGAGACTAAGTCTTTAACCCTTTAGGGGACATACATGTACGCAGACTGTAAGAGCCTGTGTTCATCAAATGAGGGGGAGAGTGAACAGAGGATGGTGGCTACAGAACAAGGGCGACATATATGTGAAAGGCTGGCGGATACAGTGCCAGAAGCGTCCTGTGCACGACCTCACTCAACCAGTATCATTGAAAACTTTTCCCATGTATTGTCTGAACAAGAAACTGAGGCACAGAGAAGATAAGCAACTTTCAAAAGATCACACAGCTAGTTAGCTCTAAGGCTGAACTTGTAGCTCCATCTGATCTCAGAGTCTATGCTTTATTTTTCCACCTCCCTTAGTTAGGGGGGTGGGGCTTAAGAGGCATCACCCCCTCCTTGAGGAGCTATACTATAGATCCTACAGGCAGTTGATAACTGAAGGAGAGATATTTTCTTCAGTGATGTAGCTACAGGTAAATCCCCCAAGCTCCCGTAAACAACCCATATTAAACTTAGGAAGTCATTATATAAATGAATGCAATAAAAAGCTAGAAAACGATTATTGCAAACTAACCCTTTTTCATTCATAATCAAGCAATAGTTTCCCAGGGATGGAAATGGAAGGGTCTGTGGCAGGAAGAAAGGATGACAGTGGCGAGCACCTTTCAGGTCACCTCTCATTCGAGGGCCTTAATACAAGTGGCATCTGAGCCAGATTACCTTAACTAGAACAGGAAAAGCCCCAGGTCTGCCACGGCATCTCAGCGTTCACCCTGCAATTTTACCGTCTTTTCCAAGTCAGTTTGGTTCTGGCGATAGACTCATGGCCACCTTCATGCTCTCTAGCTCATTTTCCCAAATACTTCTCTGTGCATTACCTCCAGCTTATTCAAAGCTAGGCAGAGAACACAAAGTATTTTCAATGTGATTTCAAGCTGAGTGGCTTTGAAACTTAGTGGAAAGGGCGAACGGGCTCTGTGGGCCTCAGGAGACCCGGCAAGCTGCCCCAAACTTGCTGTTCAGCTTGCAGAGGTCCCCAGTTCACAGCTGAATGGGGGAGTGAAATGCTGACAGACAAGGGCACTCTCCTTGGGTTTTCCACAGACCTGGGCTCCAACTTAATTTATAGACCAAAGCAAATGAGAAAGAGAGAGAGCAAACCCAAGAATGTTGGGTTGGCTGCAGTCAGAGGCAGGGCACTAGCCTTTGGCCTCTGACCTCTGCTTGCCTGAGTCACAGGCTACTTTACTGGTTGGTCCTCTCAGTCCCTGGAGTCTCTTAAACTCAGGCTAGTGGTGACTAGGGACAACTGTCGCTCCGACCTTCCCAACCCCACCATGCTCTTCACCTGCTGCCTCTAGAAAGTGAGAGGCAGCAGTTCATATCTACGGCCACCTTGGCCTTCTCTGTGCTTCATGGTTAGTCTTACTAGTTTTGTTGTTAATGTTTTGTGTTTTGTTTTGTTTTGTTTTGTTTTGTTTTGTTTGAGATAAGTTTTCTCTATGCAGTGCTAGCTCTCTTGTAATTCTGTAGACCAGGTTAGACTCAAACTCAAGAATCTGTCTTTCTCTGCCTCCTGAGTGCTGGGCTTAAATGCATGTGTCACCACACCTGGCTTTGGTCTTGTTAAGTTTTGTTTATTTTGTTTTATTATGATTACTGTTTGGGGTTTTTTTAAGACAAGGTTTCTCTATGCAACCCTGGCTGGCTAAACTGGAACTCATTGTGTAGACCAGGATGGCCTTGAACTCAGAGATCTGCCTGCCTCTGCAGCCCTAGTGCTGGGACTAAAGGTGTGTGCCACTACCACCAGCATTATCTTCTTCTAATGATACAGTTGGGATCATTAAAAGTGCAGCATGTTTGGTACTTCACTGTCAGCCGTGCATCAGTGCCCTGGCTGGTCACTGGGCGCAGGCTACCAGCTCCTCCAGAGCCTGCTCGCGCCGATTGCCGTGCAGCAGCAGCACTTCCTTGATCCGGTCTTGCTGGAAACCCATGTCACTGAACTGCTGCCAGAGACGCAGGAACTCCCCTGCCTGAAGAGGAGGCACAAAGGGTACTTTATCACTGCTGCCTCAGTCCTGAGTCTCCCCATCCCTGGTGCCTACTGACCCTCCAACCATCCCAGAAAACTGTGCTCCCTTCACTAGGGAAGCCTGGCCCCTGGGTCAATGCCTGTCATCTTCCTCTTCCTCTAGGGATGCGTGGAAAGAAGGTGCCAGCTTTGCTGAGATGCCATCATGTGGCTCACTCTGGGCTCCCTGTGATTGGCATTAGGGCAGCAGCTCCAGGAGGATGCACAGGCCAAGCCAGGGGACCTGTGGGCTGGCAATGCAGAGCTCACCCAGCTCAGCCTCTGTTGAAGATTCTCCCTGAGTTTTCCTCTCTTGGCTGATACCCAGTCTTTCATGCAGCTCCTGGCTCTTTGAGTTGCTGCTCCATTACTGCAGCAGGAGCTATCGTGGTACGTGTTACTTTCTGGGCATCTGAAGCTCCCTGGTTGCTGAGGGCAGCAAACTCCCCGAGTTTAAGCATCTTCAGACTGCTCGTATATGGAAGTCTCAAAACCAGCAGGCATCCAGTAATATGTGCTGTGTTGCTTCAGTTACCTCCAGCAAAGCCCTGCTCCTCCAGCCTCCAGTTCCCTCTCGGCCCCTTCGTTCTCTCTCCTACCTTTGGCTGAGTTCTGCTTCTCTAGGTCGGTACTTTCTCCCCAGTGTGAGCAGGCCAGTTCTCTCTGACCAGTCCACATGCAGCTCTGGGGACAATGCACCCCTCCACCCCATGCTCCCATTCTCTGAGGACCAAGTGGGAGGCCCCGCTGACCTGCTGCTCGGAGAACTGGAACATCTCCATTGCCTCGTCCACCAGCGCCTCATCATAGCCCTGCCGCAGCAGTCTTTCACACGCACTGAGGTAGCCGAGAAACTGGACCAAAGAGGGCAGACACAGAGAGACAGTAAGAGGAGTGTCGGGCACGCTGGGGGACCACGCGGGGGTCTCACTAAGGCCATGCATATTGGACAACCCATCATGGCTAACAGAATTGGAACAGGCTTCCGCTGAGTATCAGCAGAGGAGTGACAGCAGGTCCTCAATAAATGTCCCAAGTTGAGGGATTCAGTCCAAGAAAAGGACTGTTCATGTGTCCACAGAGCCTAAGTGGGGTCCAGGACCGGCTTTAAGCAGGTAACTCTGCCTCACCTCAGCCACCACATGGACTACCACCAGCTTAGCCATCCTTCTCAAAGGAGCCCCTAAATGTAAAAGGACCCCCTCACTCATCTCTATGCACCCTTCCTCCTCCCCAGACACACCTGCCACCTAGGATGGGTTGAGCTCACACCAGGCCTCAGTCTGCACCACAGCTGGGGGATGAGAGGTGGGGAAGGTGCAGAGGGGCAGGAAGTTTCTCCTGGAGCATTTCTCTGGTGCTGAAAACCAGTTCTAACCCCCCCCCCAGATTACATCATGGGGGTGGGGTGCTTCGTTTGCCTTCAGGGTAAGTAGCATCACCTGAGGATCTTTAGATCCAGGCTGGCCTGCCCACATAGGGAGCTTGAGGGTAGCCAGTAATATAGTAAGACCTGACTCAAAACACGAACTAAGTGTTGCCTTAAGGTAGCTATGTTGGTAGAGCGCTTGCCTACTGTGTACGAGGTTCAGTCCCCAGCACCGTATAACTGGGTACCATGGTGCACTGGGGAGGTGCAAGCAGGAGGGTGGGAAGTTCACAGTCATGGCCGAGGAGCTGGCTCTGTGGTGAAGAGTGCTTGCATCATAAACGTGAGGACCTGAATTCAAATGCCCAGCCCCCACATAGACATCTGATGGTGCCACCTGCCAGCCTGAAGCCTTAGCACTGTAAGAGGCAGAAGCGGAATGCCTGGGGCGTGTGGCCACCAGCCTAGCCCTGGGTTCAGTGGGAGATCTTGTCTCAAGAGAACAGAGCGGAGAATGACAGACCAGGATAATTTTATGGTCTCTCAAGCACTCATGAGGGTCTGCATTTGCACACACATATACACAAATACTGCACTAGACCACACACACACACACACACACACACACACACACACACACACACAATAAGTTAAAGCTCACTCTTAGCTACATAATGTGTTTGAAGGCAGCCCAGCCACATGAAACCACGTCTCCAAAACAAACATGCTGCTTTTCACCATACCCTGGCCTGCTCATAGCCTTGGTTCCCTCCTTTTCTCCAGGCCTCTGTGCAACTCCCATGCAAGGCCAGCCTCAGTCTCCTCCCAGGAGACCTCCCTGCAGACTCCGCCTTCACTGGGCCATCCTTGGGGCTCTCAGGCTCCACCCACGCGGCTTTGCCCGCTCACTTCTGTCCCACAGAGGAAGTTAGTCAGTCACCACTACATCAGCGAGGGAGGGGCACAATAAACATGCCATGTTCGTAAAACTAATTAAGAACTACCATCAAGGAACTCACAGCTTAGAGGAGGAGATAAACCAGACCTGGGAGACTATGCCAGTGCTGGGCAAATCAAAGCAGGCTTTATGGGGGACAGGTGCCGGCTGAAAGCTCTAGGCCGTGAGAACCATGTGTGTGTCTGGGAAGGAGGAGGTCAGGTTTCTGCTGACCTTCAGGGCTGGCAGGAGCACAGATGGCCTAGCCATGTGGTTTTCAAAGTCTTGGAGCTCTCGTCTGTTTGTGCCAGCACGGGAAGCTTCAGCGAGCAGCACCTAAGAGCAGGCTGCCCGGAGCTGGAGGCCAAATGGCTGCAGCCACACAGAGCCAGCCCCGGCGCTCCTGCGAGGGGAACTGCAGGACACCCAGGTCTGGCTCACAGCACCCCAACCCCCTTCACTGCTGAGGAAGGAGGGCCTGGCGGAGCTGACAGCTTGTCAGAGTCTTAGTCCTTTAAATCTGAACTAGTCTGTGAGGTGGAAATGACTGTGTAGAATTTTGAAGTTTTTGCTCTTCTACTCTTGACACTAACTGGACTAGTTTTCTGAAGAAACGTGGCCTAGTTGGCAAGTATCATCACTCACTGGACTGAGGCAGCTGTCGTAACTGAAGCAAATACCACGTAGAAGTGAGAGACCGTTTAAAAAGATGTGCTAGTATCTGAGGAAGATACCTGAGGCTGACTTATTTATATATGACCTTTTCGTGCATTTGCATACACACACACACACACACACCAGCACATACATGAACAGATACACACATGCACATTCTCTTAGAGACTGTCCTATTGGACAGTTCCTGAGAGGTTCTTGACTGCTTAGCACTCAGGCTCCTGCAGTTGGTACATGGACTAGAATAAGGGTTTGACTGTGGAGATCCTTAAATGGCCATAGGAATTCCTTGGGAAGTCCTGTGGAGGAGAGAGCAGTAAGGCCTAAAAATTTAATCACTAACTGGGTAATTTGTGCCAAGTTGAGGTTCTACCTCTAAAGAGACGGAATCAGGGGTTGGGGCTCTAGAGAGGCTCTATAGAGGGGCTGGGAGAGAGCTCACCTACTATGTGCAGGGCCCTGTGTTCATCCCCAGCACTGCAAGGGGGAGGGGGAGAGGGGGAGCAGCCCCCTCAGCCCGCTCACCTGGCTCAGGCTCTGCCTCCCGGTCTTCTGCAGTGCCACGATGGCCCTTCCCAGGGGATAGCCCAAGGCGACCACCGGCCCGATGAGGTCTTGCTCCTCTTTGGTCAGGGCAGACAGCAGGTCAGGTGCTGAATCAGGAAGCATTCTACAGGAGACGAGGGGCTGGGGTGTCTCCCTAAGAGGTGGCAAGCAGGTGTATGGGCTGAGGGACTGAAACACAGACAGAATGGTATGTCAGTAACCACAGGAGGTCACAGTCAGCTGGGCTTAAGATGTGGCTTTGTGTCCACTGTGGAGAGCGTTGGGTCCTGCAGGCTCCAGTTCTCAGGCTCCATTGCCTTTCTCAGATGTCAACACAGCCATCTTAGAACTACCTCGTCAGACTGTTAGGAGGCATAAATCAGAGTGTGAGCAAAGTGATTCATAAGCAAAGGGCCCAGTATGCAGAAGCTGTCAGCAAAAGCTACCGTTTCACCTAAGGCTTGCCACACTGCAAATGAAACATGATGTGGTGGTGCGTGTCTGTAATCATAGCTACGCGGGAGCTGAGGCAGGAGGATTGCTTGACTCCCAGAACTCAAGTTGAGCCTGGGTAACATAGTGAGAGGCCAGATGAGGAAGAAAGACAGAGTGTATAACTCAGTTGGTAGCATGCTTGTCTAGAACCCACAAGGTCCTGGGTTCAGTCCTTAGCATCTCATGCACAGAGCTTGGCAGTGTATACCTGTGATCCCAGATGCAAGAGGATAAAATGTTCAAGGTTATCCTCAGATACCATTACATAGCAAGTTTGAGGTCAACCTGGGCTACATAAGATCCTGTTTCAGAGAGAGACAGAGACAGAGAGACAGAGAGAGAGACAGAGAGAGAGACACACAGAGAAAGACACACAGAGAGAGGCATACACACACACACACACACACACACAGAGAGAGAGAGAGAGAGAGAGAGAGAGAGAGAGAGAGAGAGAGAGAGAGAGAATATGAATGCTACAGATTGAAAACCAGGTTTAGAGAAGTCAGTGACCCCAACACACAGTGCACATTTGTGATATGAACCCACCTTGAGACCGCCATGCCCAGTAACTTAGTGAGAAGGACCTTTTCCCCAGCCACACTTTCCAGCAGTTTGGTTAAGCTAGGCCCAACAGGAGAGAACTCAGCACGCTGACTCTTAGGCAAATGCTGCACTACAGAAGATAGCTTGAAGACATTCCTGTGTTTGGCTGGCATCATGAGGAAGGACTTCTCAGCGAGAATCAGCATGCCATCAGACCTTTCCCCTCCCCTGAGGGAAAAACCAGGTGCTGCCTTGCCTTTGGAGTCCTGGTGCATGTCTGGGGCGTATGAATTCTCCCTGCCGCCATCATCTCAGGGATCCTCTGCTATGAGCCCTCCTTTCAACTCTAAGTTGGGGAACATTCAGATTCAAGCAGTGGTATCACTTATCTTTAAAGACTCTTAGCTACTGTCTGCCTGGGTTTCCTTATGCCTCATCCTCCTGCCCCAGCTCTGCTCCCCCAATGGGCCTCAAGTTGATTTTTTTTTTTTTTTAGATAATATCTTGTTTTATAACTATGTAGCACAGAGTAGACCTAAAGTAGCCATGTAGCCAAGGCTGGCCTCATACTGGCAATCCTCCTGCTTCCATCTCCTGAGTTGCTCAGATTACAAGTGTGTGCCAGACATGTGTTCTGCTAATTAGATTGATCTTAATCAGAAAAGAGCCACTCTGGCATCAACATCTGGCATCTACCCAGCTCTTAAAGGCCCTCCTCTCGCACACTGACCCATTTGATAAGTAGAGGCAGTGGCACATAGTGGCCCAGCCACTCAGCCGGACTTCCAGACTCCATCTCTTGGGTTTAATTTCTCCTGGGTCTTATTCTGTAGCACCTCAGTTTCTAACTGTGGGTCACAGTCTGCCAGTCTGGCCCTGGGGCTTCTGAACTCTGAAATTTATTCACTGATGGGGGGGATGGGGGAGGGGTGTCACTTAAAGGAAAAATATATATACAAATCTGGGCACACCTAAGCCTCCTGAAACTTAGTTTCTTTTTTTCTTTTTTTTTCTTTTTCTTTGGTTTTTTGGAGACAGGGTTTCTCTGTATAGTCCTGGCTGTCCTGGAACTCACTCTGTAGACCAGGCTGGCCTCGAACTCAGAAATCCGCCTGCCTCTGCCTCCCAGAGTGCTGGGATTATAGGTGTGCGCCACCACTGCCCGGCTGTTTTCTTCACGGGGAACTTGCCGTGTTATGCCCTCTACCCTGGCCTTCGCAGCTATGTCAGCCCTGCCTGTCAAAAACTGATCTCACAACCAAGCCTGGGCCTCTCTTCACATCCTCTTGACCAGCTCTCTTTATCCTATGGGTGTCTGGTGGGAAGCAACTGAATATTTCTTGACTGAACCACCAGCTTCTACCTTCGGAAACCTTAGATCTGCGTCTTCAACAGGCATTCATTGAGCGCCCCCTGTCGGTAGGGTCTACTGCTTGGTGCTGTGAAACAAAAATGAATGTTCTCTCACCCTGTGCCTAAAATAATTCCATTGCAAGAGAAAGATGGAACTAGAAACTGTGATTATTAATTATTGTGAGGTGCTCCTCTGTGTGAAATCAAGAGAAGAGAGAGACTCCGGGTACTAGGCTTCAGGGAGGACCACAGGGCCGGGTGGGAGCAGATGAGAAGAGAGCACTGTATGGAGGAAGGACCCTAGGTTCGGGACCCCTTAACCTGGAGGCCTTGGCTTGGGGCCTGCACCCTTGGAGGAGAGTTCTTACAGCAACTGTGGGCTTGTGGCTCCGCAATGGAGGCATGGCGCCAGCGGTGGACGGTCGTGGGGGCAGCTCGGAGACGCTGGGGGGCTGTGGTGCTGGGCCAGGGGCTGGAGTTGGGCTGGCGCTCAGGCTCAGCGTGCGGTGGCCGCGGAAGCGGTGCAGGAGGGCTCGAGGACGCGCGGCTAGCCTACTCTCCGAGAGCCGCCGCCTGGCGCCGGCCAGCTCAGACCTCATGCTTCGCAGCACATCCAGGGAGCAGCGACGATGACTTGTAGGGGAGCCGGGCTGAGGGCTGCTGGAGTCCATGCCCTCCTCGCTGGCAGAGGAGGCATCTTCCTCCTCCCCCTTCTCTTCTGTTTCTTCTTCTTCCTCCTCCTCCTCCTGCTCAGAAGATTCTTGCAGTCCAGCCTCTGGGTCTCTGATTTCAGCAGGTGCAGGCACCTGATTGTATTTTGGACTGACCAGTAAGAACCAGGCGGGAGGGGCTGATGCAATCCCCAGGTCATTGCATTGATGGGGGCAAGATCCTCGGATGACTGCTTCCACCCAGAAGAGAGCCTTCTTTTCCAGGCTGAAGTCATACTGCAGAGAGAAGAACGACATGAGGCTCAGCTGTAGCAAGCCACGGCCATGGGCCATAGCCCTCACTGGTGGCTTGGGGACACTGTTCAATTGCCAGCTGGGGGAAGTTTCCTGGCCCTAAACTTCAGGTATCCTCAGAGCCCACTCCCATCTTCCCTTACAGATATTTCTGGGGCCAACAGGCATCATAACGATTTAGTGGTAAACCCTGGCATGAAGGACAAATCAGGTGGTGAATTAATAAAGTAATCACGATAAAATGCCAATATTTAAAACCCTCTGCTCAGGACTGGAGGGATGGCTCAGTGGTTAAGAGCACTGGCTGCTCTTCCAAAGGACCCTGGTTTAATTCCCAGCATCCACATGTCAGCTCACAACTATCTGTAACTCCAATTCCAGGGGATCTGACACTCTCCCACAGATATACCATGCAGGCAGAACACCAATGCACAGAAAACAAAATTGAAATTATTTTGTGTGAATGCACACACAAAATAAAACCATTCACCATTCAGGATGCCACTGAACAACAGCTACCTCAAAACACTCCACTAGAGTTTTGTGGTCTCGGGGCTTAGTTAGTTCTGACTGCAGAGTGCTTGCTTAGCACACAGAAAGCTCTGGGTTCTAATCTCAGCACCACCTAGACTGGGAGGGCGGGGCACACCTGTGAGCTCAGCCCTTGAGAAGCAGAGGCAGGAAACCAGGAATTCAAAAATTCTTCTTGGCCACATAGTGATTTAAGACCATCCTGGGCTACACAAAGCCCTGTCTAGAAAAACCAGGGAAAACCCAGCAATTACCGAATGAATCTCTAGACCTCAGGTTTCTCAAGAGTAAAGCTGGTAAGACCGGAACTTCTTTATTTTGTTTTTATTTTTTGTTTTTTTAAGATTTATTTATTTTGTGTATGTGAGTATATTGCGGTTCTCAGACATGCCAGAGGAGGGCACAGGATCCCATTACAGATGGCTGTGAGCCACCTTGTAGTTGCTGGGAATTGAACTCAGGAACTCTGGAAGAAGAGCCAGTGCTCCTAACCGCTGAGCTATCTCTCCAGCCCTGGACTTCTTTTAATTACAGTTTTGTTATTGATATGTGCCTCACTAGACAGCCCAGGCTGTAGGGAACTTAGGCTCTTCCTGCCCAGGCCTCCTAAATGCTTGGATTGAGTAGCATGTGCTACCATGCACAGGAGCCCCAGACCAGTTCAAAGTCCCTGGGAATTTTAATTTTTAAGTCCATACGAATCTGTATCTACCCTATGATACATCTATGCTACAATATAGATAATTCTTCCACCTTAGCTTCAGCCCCATGTTTTAGTGTAAATGCAACATACTCCCCACCCAAATCTCTAAGTAAACTTGATTCCATAGGAAGCTAAATCATTTTTATCCTGAGGTTGCCTGTGGCACCAACTCTGCAGAGCACGAGAAGCTCTCAGGCCTCCAGCAGTGTACTCAGTCTGTGGACACTCTCCTAATCCATTCTAATGTGCCCAGAGAGCTACTTGCACTTTTTTAGACAGAGTTTCTCTATGTAGCCCCGGCTGTCCTGGGACTTGATCTGTAGACTAGGTTTTATCTGCCTCTGCCTCCCGAGTGCTGGGATTAAAGATGTGCACCCAGCTAGCTGCTTGCACTTTTAACAGAGGCTTCTGAGATGCAGTCTTATCAAGAGGGACTCTAACAGCTGATGAGAAGAGGGAACAAGCCGGGTATGCCGGCAGTGACACAGGCCGCTCACACAGCTCTCGGCTGACCTAGGGGAACAACCTCATCACCCAGACCCAGCCTTCTCCACGGGACTTAGTGACTGGTTTTCAAACTCCCTAGACTATTGGAAAGCAACCCAAGGTTCCCTTTACAATCATGAGACAGGCCCCAGATGTCAGATCCCAGGACAAAGCTAGACACTCAAATTTACTTACCATTGTGCCCAGCAAGAGCTCTCTACAGTCCCGGACACTGAGCTCAGGCACTGGGTGGGGCTCTGTGTCCATCACAAAGCCCTTGGGCACCTTGAAGGGGACACCATCGAGGGCATTCATTCTGCCAGAGAAGGGTGGGACAGTCTCTGAAGTACGTGGCCAGATGGCAGGGAGAGGCTGTGGAGTCCTCAGAACTGGGCTCAGGTCACCCTTGCAGCTGGAAGGAAAAGATGTAGTGGCCAGTGCTGTACAAAGAAGAAATGAGTGAGTAAAACTCAGAGCATCCACGTTGGCTGTTTTATGTCTAAGTTTACATTACCAGGCAAGTCCAAGCCAGGCCCACAGGCTGCATGTGCCCCAAGATGGCTATGAATGGAGCCCAATAGAAACTTACTTAAAACATTATGAGTTTTTTGGGGTTTTTTGTTTGTTTGTTTTTGGGTTTTGAGACAGGGTTTCTCTGTGTAGCCCTGGGTGTCCTGGAACTCATTCAAAAATCTACCTGCCTCTGCCTCCCAAGTGCTGGGACTAAAGGTGTGTGCCACCACTGCCCAGCAAGATTATTTTTCAATTATTGCCCTGGTTTGATAATTCAAACCTCTGCCGTTCTTCTTCAAATTGTCCTCTGACCCCTGCACACATGCCGTAGTGTATATGAATGTGCACATATACCCAATAATAAAATGTAATATTTATTTACTATGAAGGTATTTATATAGCAAAAGATAGCAACAAGTACTCACAGATTATCAGTTCTTATAATAGAGACATAATAATAAAGTGGAATTGTTATACGATAGGGTTTACTACTGAGAAGAGTGAAATGTCTCTTTCTGAGAAATTCTGTTTGATTGAGATTAAAATCAATTCTGTGACATAATGCTGAAAGTACGGATTCATTCTTCCTCAAGCTCTTCCTTTACTTCTCTAAAACAAGAAACAAGTGACTCTTTAAAAACTCACCAGGCGGGGCGGTGGTGTCACATGCCTTTAATCCTAGCACTTGGGAGGCAGACGCAGGCGGATTTCTGAGTTGGAGGCCAGCCTGGTCTACAGAGTGAGTTCCAGCACAGCCAGGGCAGCCAGAGAAACCCTGTCTTGAAAAATCCAAATCCAAACAAACAAAAAAACAAACAAAAATCTCACCAAATCCCTTCTCTGCCTTTTGGTTAAGGTCAAGTGTAAAAATTCACCAAAATGGATTTTTTTTCTCTCTCCATCACTGTGTTGGGTAACTATTCATATATGAAATAGATTTCTGCAGAAAGATTTCCTGAATTTTGGAAATGTAATACTTTTTTAAAGAGCAACAAAATAAAGTGCACATCTCCATAGGCTGAAAGGCAGCTTCCTCAGTCAAGGAAAGAATAAGTAACCAACTACAGCAAACACCCCATTCCACGGGAGATAAGGAAAGATGTTTTCAAGGCTGACGGTGAAGGTGGGGGTCAGACCACCGTCTCTTCTGTTCAGCATGACATCAGATACTAGTTGTGCAAGAAGGAGGAAAGCTAATGCAGATACAGATTGGAAAGAAGGAAAACAACGTTATTTGTAGATGACACAGTTATATGAACCAAGTCCAAAGGAATCTGAACAGAATTAGTAACACGATTTATAAAGGACACTGGATATACAGTCAACACACACAGTAAACTGTATCCTTATATGCAAATAACAATGAAAAAGCATTTTTAAAAATTTAATTAAAGGAGCAGAGGCTGGTGGTGCACACCTCTAAATAATTAAAGAAGCAGGCTGGTGATGCACACCTCTAATCCCAGCACTGGGAGAAAGAGGCAGGCATCTCTGTGAGTTCAAGGGCAGCCTGGTCTACAAAGAGAGTTCCTGAACAGCCAGGGTTGTTATACAAAGAAACCCTATCTCTGAAAGCCAAAATAAGTAAATACATAAAATTAATCAAAGAGTGACTTATTAAAGATAGATTACTGATATTCACTGATATTATATCTACCAACAAGGACTTAATCTAACATAGTATGTGTAAGGCCTCTATATAGAAAACCAAAAGCTATTAAATAGAGGCACATACCCTGGTTGATGATAATAAACTTCAATATCTGAAAACTAATGTACAGATCCAAAGGATCAAAATTTTATCACATTTTTGGTGTAAATTGGCATGCTAATGCTAAAATTAAATGGTATGCAAAGAAAAGCCAGGACAGTTTCTTTTAACTTGGATGTGTGTCTGCATAAATGCAGCTCATGTGTGCATAGGTTCCCAGAGAGGTCACAGTGTTGGATTGCTGGGAGGTGGAGACACAGGCAGTTGTGAACTGTTCACACGGGGTTTGGAGCCTAACTTGTGGTCTCTGTGAGCATCGGAAGTGCTCTTAAGCACTGAGCCATTTCCCTAGCACCAGGGCAATCTTAAAGAAAAAAGGTGAGAGGGGAGGGATTTGGGAGAGATACAGACAATCAGAAATCTACTACTGGGAGGCAGAGGCAGAATATCTGTGAGTTCAAGCCAGCCTGTTCTACATAATGAGGTCCATGCCAGTCAGGGCTACATAGTGAGACCCTTTCTCAAAAACTAAAAAAAAAAACAAAAAACAAAAAACAAAAAACAAAAAAAACCCCAACCAACCAACAAGCAAACACTAACATCCCCCAACCAAAGAAACCAGCAAACAGAGCAAAGTGAGTGGCAGAAATCCCTTCACAGGGGCCAGAAGAGTAAATAGTCCAGAGGCAGACCACACAATACTCTTGACTAATGAGACATTTGATTTGTAGAACAGTAAAAAAGACTTTGCAATAAATGTTCTGGATCAACAAGATACCCATCTTGAGGGGAAAAAATAAACAATCTTGAGTGTGACAATATATCTTGCAGTGGTAGCATCCTTGATTAGTATGACAGAACCTCAGAATTGGAAAACACTGGCCTCGCCCTCACCTCAAGCCCCTCTTCAACCCTGCGGCTCTAGATGTGAATGGCAAAGACAGCACAACAAAGCTTAGGGTGCATGTGCCATCGGCTGGAATAAGCAAACATTTCCTTTTTAAATTGAGTGTTTTACTGTCTGTTTGTTGTTGTGCCTTGTGCTTTTAGAGACTAGAAGAGGACATCAGCTGCCCTGGAACTGAGTTACGGTTGTGAGCCACATGTGGGTGCTGGGAACTAAACCCGGGTCCACTGAAAGGGCAGCAAGGGCTCTCTTTTATTCTAAAATAAATCCTTTTTTTTTTTGATCATTTGTAAAGCATTCATTTTTATTAAACTGGTCTCACATTTAATAACTCAAAAGCATAAACCCAGAACCCAGACTGAGTCATCTTCCTTTCTAGAGTAGGAGGTGGCTTTTGGGAGGAGGAGGGACTTCCTGTAACCAAGTGTCTTATTGGAATTATTATTAAACAAAGATGTTCAATCAATCTTCAGCTACACAGTACAACTTCAAGGATGCTTGTCCAACCAACCAAGCGTGGTCGCCCTCACTGTTGCAGTTTCTAAATCCTGAGTCCAAAGCACAGGAACAAAACAAATCAAAAAATTAAAACAAAACACAAAGCCATGCCAATGCTGCCTTATGTTTGTTTTCCTGCACAAGTTCGGTTTTGTCAAGAAAAGCATTTGCCAGAAGCATTGCTGGAGGCTGATGAAGTGGCTCACTGTTCTGCTTGTCCACCCACATGGGCTGGATGGTAAACAACATCAGAATGGGGCTGCCAATCCAGAGTCCCTGCGCTTGATCTTGATCTTCAGAGCTGGGAGCCAGAGCAGTGATTCCCTTGTTGACCATGCCTGGGAACGTGGCAGTACCACCAGATAGCACTAGTTGGCATGGAGGGTTTTTCTTTTGAGGCAGGGTTTCTCTGTGTAGCCCTGGCTGTCCTGGAACTCACTCTGGGATTAAAGGCGTGCGCCACCATTGCCCAGCAGCATGGAGGTTTTTACAGATGTTGACATCACACCTCACAATGGAAATGAATTTTATGGATGTCACAGGATTTCATAGCAAGGAAGGAAGGCTGGAAGACTGCCTCAATGAAATAGAACTTCTTTTTGCCAACAGTTACGACCTGGTTGTAGGGTAGCTAGAAGCTCTTCTCTAGGGAGGAGGAAGATGCAGCAATGGCTGTCTCTGGTTCTAAGTCCAGGACAACATAGCACAGCTTCTCCTTGATATCACGTTCCCCTTCAGCAGTGGTAGAAGCTGTAGCCATGCTAAGTCGAGATCGTTCAGGTCTAAGGCAGACAGGTTCAGATGCAGGATGGCGTGGGTGAGAGCATAGCCCTCGTAGATGGGCACAGTGTGGGTGAGAGATGGCAGCAGGGTAGGTGATTCTGTCTCCAGAGCTCCCGGTCCCTGCATCAGGCTTGTGCAGGGACAGCCCATCCCGCATGGCTATGCAAAGTCTCGGGTGTCAAAGGTTTTGAACATGATCTGGGTCATCTTTTATGGTTGCTTTTAGAGTTCAGGGGAGCCTCAGAGGGCAGCATGGGGTACTGCTTTGGGGCTACGAGCACCTCATTGTAGAAGATACGGTACTAGATGATCTCCATGTCTACCGTGGCACCTTGTTCCATGGGATACTTCAGGATCAGGATGCTTTTCTTGCTCTGGACTTCAACGCACATATAGGAGTTCTTCAGCTCAAGTCCACCATCACACTCTGGTATCACAGACAGCCCAAGATGGAGGTAAAGACTGCTGGAGAAGCTGGGCAGTGGTGCCTTTAATCCCAGCACTCAGGAAGCAGAGGCAGGTGGATGGATCTCTTTGAATTCAAGGCCAGCCTGGTCTACAACTTGAGGCCCAAGACAGCTAGGGTGGTTACATAAAGAAACCCTGTTTCAAAACAAAACAAAAACAAAAACAAAAACAAAAACAAAAACAAAAAAACCTGCTGGGGTCCTGAGGCTGCTTCATAAAGACATTTACAAAAGACCAAGGATCAGAGCAAGGATACAGAGCCAGTCTGGGTAGCATGGGTCTATGATCCCAACACTCAGAAGTCTGAAGCAGGAGGATCATAAGTTCAATGTCTACCTGGGTTATAGAATGTAAATCTAGCCTGGGCAATTTAGTGAGATGCAATCTCTCTCTCTCTCTCTCTCTCTCTCTCTCTCTCTCTCTCTCTCTCTGGATTTGTTTTTTTCCAGACAGGGTTTCTCTGTATAGCCCTGGCTGTCCTGGAACTCACTTTGTAGACCAGGCTGGCCTTGAACTCAGAAATCCACCTGCCTCTGCCTCCCAGAGTGCTGGGATTACAGGCATGCACCACCACTGCCTGGCCAATGCAGTCTTAACATAAAGGTAAGAGGAGGGCTGGGGCTATAGGGCTCAGAACTCAGTGTTGAGTGCTTGCTTAGCAGACAGGAAGCCCTTGGCTAACCCCCACTATCACATGTATATAAATACACACAAAGAAAGACTAGCCATGAAGACAATACTGATAAACTGGATTAAAGTTAGAAGTCCGAGTCATCAGAGTTTAGAGACAACCAGAATGGGAGAGTCATATTCATGCACTGTCGGTGAAAAAAGTCAGTACTGGTCCACAGCAGCTACTGAGGCTGAAATCCTAGAATTAAAAACTCATCTTCACATCCCTTGTCTTTTGGATAGCATTGTATAGTATCTGCCCTTGGTTTAGTAATGCAAGCAGTTCACTGCTTTGGAAAAAGCAAAACAAAAAACAAATAAACAACAGCAACAAAACAAAGCAAAAAAAAAAAAAAAACCCTTTAACATGGAGTTCAAGTTCAAAACTACCTATAACAAAGTGAACCCTGATCACACATAGCCTGGCAGTTTGCAAACAATAGGAGCCTGGCCCAGGGTGTGGCTCTGGCTCCATACAATCTGTCATCAGAGACCTAAGGAAACAAAACCCTGCTGCTTGGGGTCACTGGGCGGTCATCCTGTTCCTGGTAGGACAGCCTCTTGGAGAGCTAGGGTGGGTAATCTGGGAGCAGACAGGTCATGTGACACTGCCGGCCCGAAGCCCTCGTCTCCTCCCCCACCTGTCTGTTCTCATCAGCATCATCCTGCCATTAGGACTCATCTCTTCCTGCCTAAGTTCACACCCCTGCACGTCAGTGGGTGGCTCGCAGTGCCCTGCTATGAGCAACACCAAGCAAATCTTGGGGTAGCCACCAAAAATCTGCTTTATCAGCTCATTTTTAAAGGGTACCAGTGAGGTCTAAGGATGTTACAGGAGGCTCAGGAAAATTCAGGTTTTACTACCCTCAGATTTATCTTTCAGTCTCAGCTATCACTGAATTCTGAATTACAGAGAAGAAAGGGCCCAGCTTCTATTGAGGCTCAAGTGTAAAATCTTATGCACTTGAGATACAGACCTAACAACCCCTCTTCTCCTCATCTTCCACCTGACGTCTGCATCCACTGTTTTCTGCACAGCCCTGAATGGGCTTCTTTCTAGTTTGAAATTTCTGAGGAACTCTTTTGAAGAACAGCAAGGGACAGAGTGGAATTCAGAGCTAGTTAGAACGTTTAAAAATGTCCAAGGAGTGCCTCTGGAAGGGGTAGTCTAGTCCTTGTGAGGCCTGGGAAAGCTTTAGGAAGCAGATCGGGTTTGACTTGGGTATCAAGGGGTGGGAGAATGAACTGTGAGCAGAAAAAGAATCAAAGAGCAGGCAACCAGAGAAGGCACAGCCTAAGGCAGGAGCAGATACAGGACCCTGCAGGATGGGGTGATGGGTCACAAGTATGTAAATGCTATGTGCAGTCTGCAGCAAGACTTCAAGGTAGATTGGGGTCTTCCTGGGGAAGACTCTGAATTTTGAGTTCTGACTCCAAAAACTAGGTGGCGGAGAAAGCCCTGACTGGTTGGGATGGGGTGGAGGTGGGGTGGGGGTGCCTAAGGAAAGCAAGGGTGTGTGTGCTTCAACACCTCAGCAAACTATAGTCCAGCACATCTCAGAGTCCCATCTGAGGATGGGGCTGGCCCTGAAGTGGGTATTAGTCACAGTGACTGACCTAGGTGGGGTCACACCGAGGGACTCGAAAGGACTCCTTCCTGGCTTGGAGCTTCAATTTCCTGCCAACAACCGCCACATTCTGTCTCTTCTGAGATCAAACTCAAACACCTGCCGATAAGACTTCTCCCAAGTTTAGGGTGCCTCTAATTTACTCACAAAGGGAATTCACCTTTCTTCCCCCCACAGGTCTCTGTCTCATGGTCTGATGACCCAATCCAGGTGCCGCCTCACTCAGACACCACCTCGCATCTCAGGTCCTCCTTGAAGTTTAAGTCTGGGTCATCCTATGCCATGGCTACCATGAAAGTCCATGCCAGTGGTACCTCAGCGGGACAACGCACCTCCATTCATCTTCTCGTGTGCTACTGTTGTATTTTTGCTCTACATACAGAAGCAAGATGATTTCAAGTTGCAAAATTAAGCTCCAATCCTTCCTCTTTCCATAGCCCTCGGGTACTTTCCAAATAAAAATTAAACTTCTGGAGGTTGCAATAGCTCAGCTGATTCTTACCCATGCAACTCCGGCCTGGGTGGCCTTCACCTGCAGCGGTCCCTCAACCCCACAACATCCTGCCAGCTACTCCTGACAGTGTCTTTGTTTGCATCTCTTCTCATGCACTATTTAAAAGCTTTTATTTTCCCCAGAGCAAAAATATCACCTGCTTACCAGCTGCCTCCTCAGGGAACCTTCCTGAATCATGGTAGAGGCAGTTCCTCCAGACTGTCTTTGAATTTCTAAACAGCTGAGGAAGGCCTTCAATTTCCTACCCTCCTGCCTTTACTCCCTAAGCGTGGGAATCTGATTTTATGGGGTGCTTGGGGTTGAAGCCAGGCATGCAGGCAAACATTCTGCCAGCTGGTGTACATTTCTACCTGCCCATCTTCTCTGACCCACAGCGTACTCAGTGAACCAGGACACGCACACAGGTGCAACAGTAACTTACTCTTTCTACAGGACTGTTTATATTATCTCACTTAAATCTGAAGAAGATTCCTACTTAAGGATCCTGTAGAACCTTCAAAGTACTCAAAACAGTTTTGTTGTGTCAATGAGCATGTTCCCTTTAGCCTGTGCTCTCTGTGGGATCATGAGGTATTTCTTAGCATCCACAGGCACTTTGTGTGAAATATCTGAGCAATGAAACCACAGAGGTGTTAGCACTTCCCCTTAGCACCATCATAGTGACAGTGAAGAGCTTTGTCTGCGAAGCTGTAGGATCAAGGAAGGCTAGTCTGATGGAGTAAGGTGAAGAGCCATCAATACCAGGAATCCAGCCCACTCCTTCTTATCCTCTTAGCATGTAAATTACAGTACCCAGAAAACTGGGAAACAAAAAGCCATCTTCCAAAGGACACGGCTCAAATCCTGGTTTCCTGATCCTTACATGAAGTAAAGAAGTCGACAACTGTCTTCTGATGTGCAGATATACAAGAGTCTCTACAAGCCATCTGCCCCGAACCCTCAATTTTGCTTCAGAGATTATGAGAAAACAAGCATATTCCAAAGGCAAATGGACCCTGCTTTGGAAACAAAATCTTGAGCTGCAGCCAGGCGTGGCGCATCAGGAACTTCTGTGTGACACACGCAAAAGTCCAGAGTTCACTCAAGTTAACTCACAAAGTGAAGCGGAATGACGAATCAGCTGAAAGAAGTGTTTTTTAAATATATCATTCAAAAAAGGAAGCTAATTGGAAACAAGACATGATCTGTACTGACCTTGCGATCCCGGGAGGCTTCTCTGCGGACAGTATATGAAGCCGAGCCGCACACCAGGAGCAGCAATCCCAGCTGAGCTTTTTAAAAGTCACATGGCCTCAGAAGCATAGAGGATCTTAGCGTGATTAAACCAGCTGGCTTGTCGCAGCTAATTCCAGACAGCGCAAGCTCAGGTACTCCAGCTAAATACCGAGTGTTCTCCAGTGGCCTGCTACTCTTCCCGTATGTACCCAACTCTTCCTGTTAGTCTCACACAAGTCCTGAGTCTGTGTGTGCGTTGTTCTATTTTGTTCCTATGATATGATTAGTCTAGGGCTGGAGCAATGGCTTAGTGGTTGTAAGTACTGGCTGCTCTTCCCGAGGACTCGGGGTTTGGTCCCCAGTACTGACACGGTGGCTCAGAACCATCTGCAACTCCAATCCCAGGGGCTCTGGCTCCTTATTCTTGCCTGATGGGCCTGGGCATGCACATAGTGCAAAACACCCATATACATCAAATCATTTTTTTTTAATTAAAAATGTGGTAAGTTAACAATTAGCTTTCTGCTTAATCTTTGAATCTTATTTTTCCATTTTATTCATTGATGTTTAATATAAGGAGAATTAAGGTAAAAGTGAAAAAATAAAACAAAACAAAAAAAATGAATCGGTAAAGGGCTGATCCAAATTCTGTCGACTGAAAGGTCTATAAGCCAGGTTGGGGGTATAGTCAGGGGTAAAGCACTCGCCTGCATCTTTCTAAATCTGGAAAGAAACAGTGACTGGTGCCACTATAACTCACAGGCAGGCAATGCACCAGGAAACCTAGAAAACAAAAACTGAACAAAAGTAGCGCTCACTTTATACAAGCCTTGTTGGCACGGAGTGTAGAGTGGCAACAGCTTTTCTCCACCTAGGACTCAGCACCTCCTTTTCTGAGTCAGGGCTGAACCTCTGAACCCTACGCGAAATTGCTGGCACCCAGGGATAAGGCCGGCACCAACGCTCGCTCACTCTCCCTCTTCAGTCTCTGCTCCTCCTGCAGCTCATCTCGTAGCAGCAGAATCCAACAAAGGAGCAGGCCTGTGGGTTGGGTGAAGTGAATCGTGTCAGACCTTAAGACATGCTGGGAAAAAGCAGCCCCCATTCCCTAGCTGTGCAGTATAACGCCATACTGCACAGACGGAGCACTGTACAATAGACTACAGAAAGGGACGAAGGTATTAGCGTATTACACCCCAGGGCTCCCAAGTCCACAGCATTTCCAAAGCTGATGGGGACCTTTCTTGCTATGCAGAGTCAGATTCTGCAGACAAAGTTTTGTGTTGAGGATTCATTTTTCCTGCAGCAAACACCTGTGTATTAAAATTAAACTTTGGAGTGAAATGCTTTAGCAATGTGAAGATGAAATGTGTCAAATGATTTGAGAGAGAACAAATCAGGGGCAAAGGCTCAACAAAAAAGCAAAAATGGTATTTATTTGGCTTTTAGAAAATTAAATAACAAAACCCAGAATAAAGCAAAACAAAAACCATAACATGTCATATGACTGATCATGTCCAAGCACAACAGCACTTACTAATGAATATAAAAATAAAATTATCATTCATATTTGCTCTTTTCCCAACTTTTACGACATGGATGTTTTTAGAAGCTTTAGAAGCTATCCAGCCCCTACCATGTGACTGAGATTACGGTCCCACAGGGAAGTAAGTTTCTCTTCCTGGAGGCTGCACACAACCAGCTCCCTCAGAACGTCTGTATTGGCACTTTCATGAGGAAATCAGGCACTGTCTGTCAGAGCACAAGCCAACCTGGCTCTGGTAACTCTTCAAGTTTTCTAAACTCTCCACACAACAACAGTTCTAAGCCATCGGTAATCCCGGCAGCCACTGCCCCATCATCCTCAGTATTGGCCTCCACACTGCACTGACACTGGGAGCAGCAGAACTGTAGGTCACACTGTGACCTGTGCCCCTGGGAGCTGGAGGCAGCTGGTAGGGAAGTAAGGAGCAGTGGCTGCTAACTCTACTCAGTGACCACCTCCACGCAGCCACCGAGTGTGCTGGCCGTACTTACCCACCAACAGAGCACACAGACAAAATAGAGCAAATGAGCAGGCCACATTGAACCAAGCCTCTCAAAACAGAGGCAGATTTAGTGAGCTAAGGTCACAGCCCATGCTAATACCCTCAGTTCATCTAGGCCCTTTCCAGAAGAACCTTATGAATCTCCTGGCTCCAGAGGCACCCCTGCCCAGGGCAGAGAAGGAAAGAAGCAGGCTTTCCAGCTAGGACAATGCTGCAGAGTTTAAGTTGTGCAGAAGACTTCAGCATCTCTAGCATCTCGAGCCGCAGTGCTTGCCCACTGAACCACACTCCTGGAGCGTCTTAATGCAGCTGAATGGCAGTTGCCCAGATGTCATTGCTGGGGAGCGGAGGAAGGACCCAGCCTTGGGGAACGGAGTTGCCTTTAGGATGATCAGACGGTACCAGGTACTGATCCCAATCATGCCTTAATAAGAAGGTTAAAAAACAATGTTTATATCTGTTTCTCCAAGCAAGATATTCAGAAACTAGACTTCTTATCCAGGATACTGTTTTCAAAAGCTAAAGAACTGGGTCACAATAAGGTACACATTTAAGGAAAAATATTGATCCTCATTATTTGCATATTTTACGTTTGTAATTTCTTTTTCTGAGACAGGGCTGGGGCTGGCCTTGAACCTATCCTCCTGCCTCCACTTCCCCCAAGGCCTATAAGCATGAGCCACCACACTTGGCTGTATTAGCAAATTTACATCAACCCATGCGGAATTTTCACGGAAACCCAAAAAATCTGTCATCAAAATGCACATTCCTAGGTGAAGGCCCTCCTCCGCCGTCTTCTCCTCAGCTCCTATGGTATAAATCAGCATCCTTTCCTGTCTGCTCTCTGCCACGTGCTTCACTTGTTCAGTTCTGTGCTGTGCTGTGCTTCTTCTTCTTCTTCTTCTTTTTTTTTTTTTTTTTGTGGTTTTTCGAGACAGGGTTTCTCTGTGTTGCCCTGGCTGTTCTGGAACTCACTCCGTAGACCAGGCTGGCCTCAAACTCATAAATCTGCCTGCCTCTGCCTCCCGAGTGCTGGGATTAAAGGCGTGCACCACGACTGCCCGGCCAGTTCTGTGCTTCTTACTGGTGACTTTACTCTTTAAATGGCACCCAAATGTGCTGGTGAAGTGCTAATGTTACTACGTGAGAGAGTTGTGAGGTACCTTGTACTCTAGATAATGTACTCTAGACAAGCATCATTAGACTCAGATTATAGTCCAGTTAGCTCTAATGCAATGCTTATAATCAATAGGATACATGAAATTAGGCATCTTCAAACTGACACATCAAACAAGGTAGCGATCAGCTAGTAAAAATAAGACAAAGGCTAGAATGACCGCTCAGCAGTAAGAACACTGGCTACTCTTACAGACCACCTAGGCTTGACGTCCAGCATCTACACGATGGCTCACGACTACCTGTGATGCCAGTCCATTACACCAGGTACACATGTCTCTCTCTCTCTCTCTCTCTCTCTCACATACACACACACACACACTCAAATACCCAAATCACATTAAAAACAAAAACAAAACAAAAAAACCCTGAGACAAAAGCTCAGTTGTCTACCTGGCCCTGTCTCCTTCAGGAGTAATGCAATGTTTAATATTCTGTGATTCAATATTCACAGTAGCTTGACAGAACCTACTATCAAAAATACGTTTAAAGTCTAAAACTTGTGCAATGAAGTTAGAACGTTTTCTAAAAAGTAAACTTGATTCCCCAGAAAATTCCTTTCCAATATTCAGAAATTGCTGGAATGTTGGAAGAAGTCTCCAGTATTTTAAGCCATTTTTCTGAGGCCCCTAAGTCCTAAGATGCTGGAGCCTAGAAAATAAAGACATGCTTCTAGGCACCAAGTTTACACTGCCTGGGACATCCAGTCATTGACTTCTCAGAAGACTGCGTGTGGAAAAGAAGCTGCTGTCACAGCCTAGACAGCTGAGAACCGCCCAACTCCCTCCTAAGGAGCGAGTTCAGCTGAGAGAACTATGCTCAAACCTGCGGGCACGCAGGGGTCAGCATGGACTTTAGTCTCCATGGGCAACCATTCAGGAAAAAAAGTTTCTTTTCCTGGGTTGACTCAGCACTAAAATTAAGAAAACAAGGCCAAAGCCAGGCGGTGGTGGCGCACGCCTGTAATCCCAGCACTCTGGGAGGCAGAGGCAGGCAGATTTCTGAGTTCGAGGCCAGCCTGGTCTACAGAGTGAGTTCCAGGACAGCCAGGGCTACACAGAGAAACCCTGTCTTGAAAAAGCCAAATCCAAAAAAACCAAAAAAAAAAAAAAAAAAAAAAAAAAGAAAGACAACAAGGCCAGCTATGGTGTGCATGCCTTTAATCCCAGCAATGAAGGGAGGCAAGTAGATCTCTGAATTCAAGGACAACATGATGTACGTACAGAGCAGTCACAGTCAAGTTTCAGTTTCTTTACCTGTTCAAATGGAGACATTGACTTCCAAGAACTAATGAGGACTTTAAAGATACAGGTGGCACCCTTGAAATTTGGCAACACTGCACACCCAAAAGGAACTTTTTAAAAAGATACAGCAGTAGAGCTCAATAGCAGAAGCACTTCATCAAGAGCGTCCCGTACCCGAGAAAGGGGGACAGCAGAGGCTGCCCTTCTGACCTTATCTGAATGAGCGCGGGCAGCGAGTGCTCAGCCTGGAGGTAATACTGACGGAATGGCTGCAAGAGCTGGGCAAGCGGGAACTCATCTGAAAGAGAAGGCACAACACGTCACCATGTCTGCTTGCTGTTAGGAGTGCACTCTCAAGGCACGGTGACGGATTATGACAATAAGATCAACCTCATCTTCTAGTAGCCCTCACTTTGACCACCCAGTTAAGAATCTCAGCTTGTAGTCAGGTCTTCCTTTTGGCTTAAGCTGGGTAACTCACAATAAAAAGAACTATCAACTTACTTTCCTCATTTCTACTGGTAAAGATAATCTTACCTGGATCCCCGAATAACTTGGACTCAATTTCACGTTTCTGAAGTAGAAGTTTCTCTTTCTCTTTTCTCTGTTTCTTTTCCAGTTCTCTTCTCCTCTCTTCCTCCTGTTCTCCTTCTAGCATAACTCGGAGGGCTCTCTCTTCAGCTTCATACAGTTCAGAGCGCTTTTTAATGAGTTTTCTTAGCCGCTGAAGATGGTGCTCAAAAGTCTCATCAGCTGCAGCAGGAGGACAGACCCCTGTGCAAAAAGAAGCGAGTGGATGCTCCTTTGCCCGTACATTCCTAGGCAGTGCAGAGCAGAGCGAGGGGACACCTATGCAGTGCTTGCCGTGTGCTTCACACACACTACAGCGTGACACCAGCTGTGGGCAGAACTATCGTCACTCCCTTCGCAGAGCAGGAACCCGACACACAGAGTTTACCTAAGTTCTCAGAGGAAAAGGAACTGAGGTCTGCACCCCCTCTGGGAGGTTACCTTTTCCTTGTGTCTCTCCATCCTATTTTGGTTTTTTCATCAATCCTTAGACAGTCCCAAAAGTTTGTCTTTTTGGCCCTCACTCATCTCATTCCAGTTTATGCTACTTGCTAACTAACTCATTTGTGTGTGTGTGTGTGTGTGTGTGTAGCATGTGCACAGGTGCGTATCCCATGCACATGAGTGTGAGGCCAGAGGCCATCAGGTGTTCTGTTCTATCACTGTCTTTTTCCCTTGAAAGAGGATCTCTCAGTGCTAGAGAGATGGCTCAGCGGTTAAGAACATTGGCTGCTTTTCCAGAGGATCCAGGTTCAATTCCCAGCACCTATATGGCAGCACACAACTGTTTGTAACTCCAGTTCTAGATGATTCAACACTCTCACAGACATACATACAGGGAAAACACCAATTCACATATAATAAAAATAAATAAATTACTTAGGGGGAAAAACAATTAGGCTTCCCAGTAGTCAGGAGAAAGACAGAGGTAGGAAGATCTCTACAAATTCAAGGCCAGCCTACTCTACAGAGTGAGTTCTAGGTCAGCCAGGGCTACAAAGCAAGACCTGTCTTGGAGAGAGAGAGAGAGAGAGAGAGAGAGAGAGAGAGAGAGAGAGAGAGAGAGAGAGAGGAGAAGGGAAGGGAGGGGAGGGGAGGGGAGGGGAGGGGAGGGGAGGGGAGGGGGAGGGGAGGGGAGGGAAGGGAAGGGAAAGAAAAGAAAAGAAAAGAAAAGAAAAGAAAAGAAAAGAA
This sequence comes from Apodemus sylvaticus, assembly GCF_947179515.1. NCBI lineage: Eukaryota > Metazoa > Chordata > Mammalia > Rodentia > Muridae > Apodemus > Apodemus sylvaticus. The sequence continues at coordinate 63,673,200 of NC_067478.1, forward strand.
AAGAAAAGAAAAGAAAAGAAAAGAAAAGAAAAGAAAAGAAACAGGATTTCTCACTAAACCTGGAGCTAGGCTGGCACCCAGCAAGTCCCATCCATCCTGTCTCAGCACACCGCCCCCCCCCCCCCCCTTTCCTGCATTGGGACTACAGGTTTATATAACTACATCTGGCCTTTTGCATGGGTATTGGGGATTCAAATGCAGGTACTCTTAAACACTTAGCTATTCCTAACCCCTTACTGATGAACTCTCATCCAGGACAGACTATAAGTCCCTTAAAATAGAACAATCAATTCAAGACTGTTCTCTTTCCGTCTCAGTAAGAGTGGCATTACTGAACAGACCACGATAAAATCATGAAATCACCATAAAGCAAACAAACAAAAACAAACAAACAAATAAAGGGAGGTCTTCGGTTTTGTTCTCCATAAGATAAAAAAGAGCTTCAAACAGCAAATATTAATCTTCCCCCTTACACACAATTGTCCTAACAAAACCTCAGTGAGGCCCCAGGACTCTGAACTACATCGGAGGCCGAGACAACAATCAGCTGGAATACAAGCCGTCCTTACCTTTCCTGGCTGCAGCTTCTTTCCTCAGTTTCCTCAGTTTCTCTAAAGCACGCAGGATGTCCACCATTCTTTTGGTGTCTGATTGTTTTTTCCTTACTTCAGCTAAGACCCCATCAGCAGCTGCTTTGAGTTCCTGTTCCTGGAGGGGAAAGGCCACAAGAACTTGTATTAGGAACGGCCTGAGAGATCAGACCTGCCTGGAGGTGAGATTTCAGAGGATCAAGCCATGCACACCACAGCCTACTGAGTTTATATTTCAATTGCCTAGGCGTAGCAAGCTACAATGACTTTGCCCAAGGGCTTCTGTCCTTTTGCAGACAAATTATACAACTGTGTTGCTGCTTTATTGCAGAGGCTACCCCTCTATGTAGCCCAAGCTGGCCTTGACTGAACTTCCTGTCTTTGCATCTTTGCTGGAGGGCGTTTTGTGCACAGTGTTTTCTAATGCTGACTTCTGTACCCACAAATTTGGTTGCAGTCTGGACTTTGGCACTGTCATTATTATGACATATCTCCCGACTCAGTATTTTATAAGATGTTGTTCTCCACCATCTTCTAATTGGTCAATAATGAGCTAAACAGCCTATAGCTAGGCAGGAGAGGAAAAGACAGGACTTCTGAGCCCAGAGAAAGGGATAGGGTCTCATGTGGGGCCTGGGAAGTCACATGGGGCATGTCACATGGGACATGTCTGAAGGAGGCCAAAGTGAGAACGAGGTGGCAGGTAGGTACGGGGCCACCTGGCTGAGAAGTAGACCAGGTCAGCATAGGCTGCTTAGAATAGATCGGAATCAGCCCAGCTATTGTGCCTGAAGCTTTTAATAGTTATAAAGGTCTCTTTGTCATTATTCAAAGCAAGGGCACATTTGGAAAAGCCCCTAGTTTGACATTTGGCACCCAACGCGGGGCTAGAAATCAAAGCTTAAGGGTTGAGAGAAGTCCTGGGTGGAAAGTTGAACAAGCACTCTACAGGAACAGGTTCCTTTAAGGACACCCCACCCCATATCAAATCAGGGCTCCTTTAAGACACACACTCCCCCAACCCCCAACCCTGCCTCCATATCAAAGCAGCTTACTAGGTAGGGAGCAGGAACCAGAGGCCCAAGATGACCACAGGAACACATGCCATGCTGAGGCCAGAGTCAGGAGGGAGGCTGAAATCTAGTGAACGTCTCACGGCAAAGGGACTGCCCCTGGGTCGGCACCCTTTAAGAATGGTCAGAGAACCACTAAGGGTGTGCAGAAGCCAGGCCTGAACAGAAAGCCCAAATCCCAAGCACGGACGAGCCTCTGATCAGGTAAGCCTGTGCTTAAGTGCTGAAGAAAGAAAAGAAACTGGGCATAGACAATCACAGAAAAAAGTTTGAAAATAATAAGTTTCCAAAGGAAGTGACCACAACAGCAAACAGAAGAGGGCATCTGGAGCCCACATAGTTCTGTTTCCATTATCAGCATACAAATAAGTAATCTTATTTTCAGAGATGGCTGTAATTTCACATATGCTCTTTAAGAAAGATCAGAATAAAGTAGATTTAGATAAGGACTGAAAGATGGGATGCTAGGTTACAGACCACAGAGTCCATCAGAGGATTCAAGATGAGAAAAATCCAATAAAAACTTGAAGAACTAGAATGGCAACTCATAGAGATGTGATACTCTGAATTAAAAGTACAGATACTGTTTGAGGACACCTTAGAGCAATGTTATATAACAGCGTATGTGTTTCATTTTGTAGAGTTTGAAAACTTAAAATATGTATATATGCTGATATATGACTTTGCAGATTGAAGCTGATGATGCCCCAACATATGTACACAGTAGAATGTGACACTTTTTCAGCCATTACAGCATAAAACACGTTACAGACGTAGCTTACAGTCCTGCAGGTCAGGCAGCTGTAAAGGATCTCCCTATTCTTTAAAGGAGACGCTCATAAACAGAAGATGTAGGATCTCCCAAAGACGGATTAAATGGTGCTCTACTGAATTTAAAAACATTTAAATGTCATTGAGACACACAGCACAGCTGCTGAAAAGCATTGGATTTTAGAAAGGACTGTGGAATTAAGCCAGCCTATATATGTGGAAGTATGTTACATTAGGGAAGAGGTTTTGTCTTTGTTTCAACAGCAGATGAAAAGCTATGGATTCTGTCAAAATTAATAAAGATCAGATTTGACTGGAGGAGACCCTGAAAATTCTGGCTGCAGACATGAAAAAAGAAACTAAAAAACAAAGCAGGAGGTGCATGCTGATCCGTCTCCAAGGGAACAGCTTGGAGACTGGCTAAGAAATACCTCTACATGGCCAATAAACCTTGTTGACAAGAGAGTCCTCAGGAATTATTAATATATGCCATCCTTTCATATGGCATGGATGGAAATTCTTTTAAAAAGATTTATTTATTTTATTTATATGAATACATGAGCCCATCACAGATGGTTGTGAGCCACCATGTGGTTGCTGGGAATTGAACTCAGGACCTCTGGAAGAGCAGTCAGTGCTCTTAACCCCTGAGCTATCTCTCCAGCCTACAAGGATGGAAATGTATATTACAGTTCGGCTATACAGTCCACACAGACTTATAAATTGATAGATGTCTCTCTCCTGCTCAAAGAGCAGAGGATCATCTTCAGCTGAGTTGTGCACACTTCATATTCCTTACATGTGCTAATATAGAAATGTATATTACTTTTAAAAGTTTATATGTTTACAGAACAAAAGAACCAGACGTCAAAGAAGACAAGTTGCCCAGGTGATCCAACCTCGCAGACAGCTTCAATAGCTGTTTCCTCAAATATCTAGTCAAAAACAATTTCAAAACAGCTAAGATCGTCTAGCCAGGACTTTAGTTAAGCCCTGCACTTTCCACTTTCCCATCACACAGAGACTGAACAACAAATGTATTGCTAGTTTTCTTAGGACTTGGCCAATATCCCAATTTTCTTAGGGACCCCAAAAGAAAACACCTCCCCAAGACATCAGGAAGCAATTTTAACAGAATGCCCCATTTCCCAAAAAGTGGGTTTGGATTGTTCCCTGGGTGGTGAATGTTTGTTGTTGTTTAAGTTGTCACAAGTTGTTAATGCTCTTGGTCAAGGAGGAAACAAAGTAAAGGAAGTTAGATTCAAGGATCTTTCTCTTTCCTCTACCCTTCTTTCTTCCCTATCTAGTGTTACAGAAAGGGTGAACAGAAAACAGAGTATAAGGAACGAGAGGATGAAAGGGTAGGTTACTGAATCTACTTTTAGACTAAAGATCATTAACAAAATTTACATTTTGTATGGATTTTGTATATTGATTCAAACTTACGGTTACTTTTGCTACAAATACTGTATATATATTTTAACTTGTTAAAGGTTTTGTGCCTATGCAACTTATTTGAAAATGCAATGTGAAGTGCTAGCCCTTTTTGTAAGCTGTTATTGCAAACTGTTTAGAATAATTAAAAAATACAACTTAGTAGTCAGTCAAACTTATAGTCCTGTGAGGTACTAGTTTAGTTTATTACAGAAATAAGCTTTCTTTAGCCTCCTACAGAGTTTTCAAAGTTGAACAGAGAGTAACTAGCTGGAAACAAGCAACATTTCCTATTCAGATATACTACAGATAATGATCTTCAAAAAACCTCAGAGATGCACACAATATGGCATTTAAGATGTTTTATTAATAAAAGGCTTTTCATGACAGTGAGACATGACTCCTCCTGGCAGCACCCCCATTCTACCTCAAAGATGACGAGCACCAAAGAACCTTCACATGAAGCTTGCTTCAAATGTGGCAAGCTGCCCCTGGGCAAGAACTGCAGACAGCATGCTGTCCAAGTTGTGGGCAAGCAGAACATGGAAGAAACCAACTGCCAGACTTTGCAAGGACAAAGTAGGCCTGTCCTTCTTAATTCTTGCTTCACAAAAAAGTCTGTCCTTTGCTGGGCCAGAAGACCAAAGATGGATGCTCCCTTGCTGCAACGGAACCTTGGGTGTCTGTCCAGGCAGCCAGCCGTGTCTGTCATTTCTATAGTTTTGGAAGCTGCTTGCTTCCAAATTTTAATTTCCTGTTTACTCAGGTAATTTTTATTCCTTCTCGGGTCTCTCATGGGGTTGAAGACTAGATAGTTATAGTCTCATACCTAAGCTTAAGTTGTTTAGGATTCAAAAAAAATGTCTTAAGGTCTAAAATGATATTTATAGGTTGGTAAATGCAACCTATAAATAATATAAAAGTGATTTAATAGATTAGTGATTTAAAATAATAGAAAGTGATTTAAGTACAGAACTTTGAACTCACCAAGACAGGATAGATAGTACTTTCTCCAAGGTTGCTAAATACAAATGAACTGGGCATTGTGAATGTCATTTTACGTGATAGTTTTCATAATTGTCTTCTTGTATATTTTATTAATATAAGAGAAGAGTCTTGTATTGGACTAAAAGAGAGTTATCTTACTTCAGCCTCCCACAGGTATGACCACCTCTCCCAGCTCATCATACAGACGTCTCCCCTTTTTTTGGTTTTATTTATTTCTTAGACATGGTCTCACTCTGTAGGCCAGGCAGGCTTCAAACTGCAGCACTCCACCTGCACCTCAGCCTCCTGAGTGCTGGGATCACAGATGTGAGCTACCCCACCCAGCTCCATAACCTTATTTAAGGAGAACCTCTCCTCAGCATCTGTACTGAGCTCTTGTTTCTCAGTGTTTCCTAAGGTATGGTACAGCAAATGCCTGAATCTAATCACCTTGTCAAGCTGGAACTCTAGAAATGCAGATTAACAGACCTGAAAGATCAGGCTCCCAAGGAGGATACGGAATGAACTGTGAAGGCCTAGAACCCTATAATACCTCAGATAAACACTCAAGTTTATCCTTCACTGCTCCTAAAGAAGGCTTCCACACAAGCATCTTTCACACTAGGAGCCAATCTTCCTAGGATTATTTGCCTCCCATACTCTAATCTGCTTGCCTAGTTCTCCCTCCCGTCTCTTATGTAAGTGCCTGCAATTCCACCATTACAGCCAACGACGGTGCCCCCTTCAGTCTTCTGCTAGGAAAACCACCCTTGGCTGGAACTACTGCTTTTTGGCTCAGTTCAGAAGTCATTAAGTTATCTGGGGAGCCTCCCTCCCCTGAACTAGACGGATATCCCTGGGCTCCTTATACTATCTTCGGTTGAAAAATTAACATATACCATGCGGTACTGACACGATCCTTTACAAGGCTCTAAGCAATCAAGGATAAGAGCTATATTTTACTCTCCTTACCCCTGCTATCTCTGACACTTAATGGACTCCTACTAAATGTTTGCTGAAGTGACTCAAAATATTTCCAGACTAAAGTACTGCCTCCCCTGTGCTGACATTCCTGAGGTTCAATGCTAAATCTCATTATCAACATACTTTTCACCAATGCTACATTGGCCTCTAGAGCAGTAGTAGACACCGGGTGGGGGTGGGGGGAAGGAGATTGTGCTGGCTAGTTTTATGTCAACTCAATACAAGCTAGAGTCCTTTGGGAAGAGGGAAACTCAATTGAGAAGCCATCCCCTGCACCACCACCAACCAGGCCACTGGGCAAGCCTGTGGTGCATTTTCTTAATTAGTGACTGATGTAGGAGGGCCCAGTACAGTTATAGGTGGTGCTACCTGTGGGCATGTGGTCCTAGGTATATAAGAAAGCCCCTGAGTAAACCATGGAGAGCAAACTAGCAAGCAACACTTCTCCATGGCCTCTGTGTCAGCTCCTGCTCCAGGTTCCCACCCTGACTAGCTCTGATCATACCCTGGGATGCGGACGTGGAAGTGAGATGAACCCTTGAACTGCAAGTTGCTTTTCCTCATAGCATTTCATCACAGTACTAGAAACCCTAACTAAAACAAGTGTCAGCTGACTGTACAAAGTAGGAAGAGCTGAAGGACCCTTCGCACCGTCTCAACATCTGAACAATAGACATGCTAGCATGGAAGGGAAAAAGCTCCAAGATCCTCAGCTCTAGACAACTACAGGTAACTGGGAAATGCTGAGAGCAAGAGAAACCGTTTTCCCCAGGGACAAGCACCTCAATTCATTATCAGTAGTCAGCCCTGAAATCATATACATACAAGTAACATAAAATGTACTAGTCAGGTTGTATTTATGTATATATGTAACAATCAGTAAAGAAAAAGAGGGCGTGAATTTGAGAGAGAACAAGCGAGATGCATTGAGGCTGGAGGGAAGAAAGAATGGGGGAAATTATGTAATTATATTTTCAAAAACTAACATGTATATGTATACATGTGCATATATACATACATATGTGTGTATATTTATATATGTATATATAAACTAACAAGCCGGGCAGTGGTGGCGCACGCCTGTAATCCCAGCACTCTGGGAGGCAGAGGCAAGCGGATTTCTGGGTTCGAGGACAGCCTGGTCTACAGAGTGAGTTCCAGGGCAGGCCAGGGCTATACAGAGAAACCCTGTCTTGAAAAAACCAAATCCAAAAAAACCAAAAAACAAAACAAAACAACAACAACAAAAAAACCCCAACACACACACACACACACACACATACACACACATAAAGCAGCAGTGGGTCTGCAGTTAAAAGAGCACTTGTGACTCTTACAAAGGACTCTCAATTCCCAGCACCCTGCACCCATTGGTTGCACCCAGTGGTTCATCACCATCTGTAACTCTATTTCCGGGGGATCAGATGTCCTCTTCTGACCCCAGAGGCAGTAGGTACACATGTGGTACACATACAAACACACAGGCAAAACAATCACAAAACCCAAAATGAATAAATCTGAAACAACAATAACAGCAGCATTCAAAGGAAATGAGGATGCCTACAACTTCACACTTGGCAAACCCTACTTTCTCCCAGGTTCTACCAAAGAACATGAGACAGGCAAGCTTTGAAATCAGACAACTTGGGATTAAATCTGAAGTAATATTGGTACAAATTTGTGTGACTGCTGTCAAGTTAACTGCTTTAAGTCTCAATCTGTAAAATTAGGGTAATGAATTCCTCAGGACTGTGTGTAGGACAACACACAATAGTGTAGTGTCTACTATAGATGTAAGTGCTGAGCTGGGGTGAGTACAGAATAGCATAGCGGGCTGGAGAGGTGGCTCAGAGGTTAAGAGCACTGACCGCTCTTCCAAAGGTCCAGAGTTCAATTCCCAGCAACCACATGGTGGCTAACAACCATCCCAAATAAGATCTAACACCCTCTTCTGGAGTTTATGAACATAGACGGCTACAGTGTACTTACATATAATAAATAAGTAAATAAATAAATATTTTTGTTTTCTGATTTTTTTTGGTTTTTTCGAGACAGGATTTCTCTGTATAGCCCTGGCTGTCCTGGAACTCACTCTGTAGACCAGGCTGGCCTCGAACTCAGAAATCCGCCTGCCTCTGCCTCCCAGAGTGCTGGGATTACAGGCGTGCGCCACCACTGCCATGCTTAAATAAATCTTTAAAACAAAACAAAAACCAGAATAGCATAGCAACCTGAGGCCAGTGGAATTGGGTTATATGCTCTCTCCATGCACAATCTCCAAAAATAACGGGAGTATCATATTCTAATCTGCACTTGCTATTTACTGCATTGTTTTTGAATATAGTTTTCTTGCTATTTTTGCAATTTTGTGAGTCCTAATTTCAATCATTTGAATAAGAGGTTAAGCACCGGGAAACACTCGAACCAGACAGACCCACCTCACCCAAACAGTGGGATTCATAGTGTCAAACGAGTAAACAAATGAATCCCGTGACTATTATCAACCTCATCAGCCAATCAGGTTATAAAGGTCTCCGGGTGTGGTCCAAGTCCTCTAAATTTGCACGTTTTAGGACATAGTATAAAAGATAATTCAGCTGGGCGGCGGTGGTGGTGGTGGTGGTGGTGGGGGCGCACACCTGTAATCCCAACACTCAGGGAGGCAGAGGCAGGCGGATTTCTGAGTTCAAGGCCAGCCTGGTCCTCAGAGTGAGTTCCAGGACAGTCAGGGCTACACAGAGAAAACTCTGTCTTGAATAACCCCCCCACCCCCCAAAAAAGATAATTCGACCGGTTAGTACTGCACCATCAGTAAGTGGATCCAACAACTCTGGAGCAGGATACAGGAGGGGTGTCCTCCCTGAAATGCACCAGTGTGAACCTGTCCTGTGTTTAAGGGACTTTATGGTCTAAGTTCTAGAGTTATGCACCACACATCGTCAACACGGAACACAGAGCAAAGAGGTGCGAAAGGCTAGCTTTCACGGATAAGCATCCGAGCTAACTAGCACACAGATTCGGGTTCCAGTCACCACTGCTCCAACCACCGAGCACATAGTAGTTCTCACCCGCTTCTTTTCTTCCACTTCCTGCACGCACTTCACCCTCCACCGGTCAATCTCCTGCTCCCGTTCCGTGGCCTGCGCGGCCTCCGCCTCCCGCTCAGCCTCACGTTCCCGGGCCCTCTCACGAAGCCGCAGCCGGCGGCGCCGGACCCTCTCCAGCCTCCGTCGCGCCTCGCCCACATAGGCGGCCTGGGCCAGGGGCTGCACCTGCTCGGCTAGCTCCGCTCGCAGTGGCGCCGTCTGAGCGTGCAGAGAGGCCCAGGCCGCTCCGTCGGCCTCGGCCTCACGCAGGGACTGCCCCAGGCTGCGTAGCCGTCGCACCAAACGCAAAGCGGCACGCAACCGCGCGCGTACTTCGCCCAAGCTGGGCCCGGAGGGTGTGCGCGGGGTCCGGAGGCCGCCCGGCCGCCGAGGGTTCCCGAACACCGCCTCCAGCCACTGCCGATCACGCAGGCGCTGGAGGGCCGCGTCTCCGAGCACGTCGGGCGGCGGCGGCGCCTCGGCCCAGCGCGGGCTCCAGGGCGGCCCAGGGCCTGGAGGCGGTGGCCGTGGACGCTCGACGACGTCGGGCCCCGGGAAGGGCCGGCACTGCGGCGGCGGCGGTGGCGGCGGCAGCGGTGGGGGTGGCACCGGGAAGAAGACGCCGCCACCGCCACCGCCGCCGCCGCGGGAGGCCTCGGCCGGCGCGCGGGGCTGCAGAGCCAGCGGAGGCTGGAGGAAAGGGGCAGATGCCCCCGGGAAGGGGCCGGGTCGCTGGGGAAGAGGCGGCGGAAAAGCCGGAGAGGGCAGCGGCGGGGGCGGACAGCCGAATGGAGCGGAAGGCGGTGGCTGCGGGGGCGGCGGTCCCTGACGGCTCTGGGCGAAAAAAGGTGGCAGGGCCATATCTGTAGAGCAGTGGCTGCGAGCAGTGACAGTAGTAATCTGTGTACTTCTTTATCCGGGTTCCAGGAGGAAGTGACGTGTATAATGCACGACCGGTGCTTTACTCACTTCCTGGAAGCTTGGCGAACTGCAGGACTTTTGTTTGTCGTGCCAGGAAGTGTGAACCCGGAAAAAACACCAAGGAGCCATCTCCGATGCAATAGCATTAGGGTTTCTTTATTACAAGCTCGGGCTTGGACTCTCCTCCAAACAAACCCTAACATAGCAGGGCAGGAAGGGAAGGCGGAGCAGCCCTGAACCTTCAGTAGGACAAACAAGTTTTATAGGAAAATAAGAGCGAGGGGAGGGGGCGTCCAGTCTGGCAAGCATCTAATAGAATGACTATAAACCAACAGGTGGGTGTTCTGAAGCAAGACTGTATTTGATCACAAACAGTTTGAAAGTACATCTGGAACAATCAAACTAATCTCTGCTTAACTGTTGCTAGAAGTAGCTAGAGAGTAACTGGCCAAGGACAAGACATGAGGTCTGGTAGTGTTGGTGCAGTTTGAGTTCTGCTGCAGGTCAAGTTCTCAGGCGTTTTTCTTTTCTTTAAGATGGAGATTTGACCTCTCCGATTCAGTCTTGAATTCAGAAGCAGTGACATTTTTGAACGTTCTAGAGGGACTAGAGACATGCCTGAAGCTCCAGCTAAGATCTGAAAGACAAAAAGTTTTGAGAGGAACACAGGATGGAAGCAGCATGTGCTAGTAGTTTGTCTGCCGGGGGTCTGAAGGGACACAGGGTGTAGAACGCAGAAACACTGAGAGGCTAGGTGGTCTTGGAGAGATGGATGTCACAGTATCCAGATTTCATATCATTTGTTTGTTTTGATTTTCTGGCTGTTCTGGAACTGGTTCCCTAGACCTGGCTGGCCTCAAACTCAAAGAGATTTGCCTGCCTCTGCCTCCCCAGTGCTGAGATTCAAGGCATGAGCCATTACTGTCTGGCTCCAGGGTGTCATGTTTTAAGAAAAATGAAAAACCAATGGCTATAAGCCAGAATTGTAAAGGGAAATCCTTCCATCTTATTAGTTAAAGGAGTTAAACTTCTTCGGTATAAATTTAAGGTTCATATTAAGCTGTGAGAGACAATACAGAGGAGCCTGTGTGCCCTTTATCCTGATTCCCCCACCTGCAACAACTTGTAAAGCTGCAGTGCATTTTCCCTTTAGAACCACCCTATTTTTAGCCCTTAATCCACCTTCTGAAATCTTAGCCACCACTTACCAAAAGAGTTTCAGGCTATTGGAACTGGAGATTTGCTTATTTATCCAGGTTTGTATTATTCCTGACAGGATCCCATATGAATTTATACTTGTTTGATCATTTTTTCCCCGGGGAGTGTGGGATTAAAGTCTTGTACCACCGCCACCTTGTTCACTGTAAATCTAGAATTCAGAAAACAACTTACAGAGATCCACTTGGCTGTGTTGTGATTAAAGGCATGATCTACCATTGCCCTGCTCAAATACTTTATCATCTCTAAAACACACCAGCTCTTAGAGATTGAGAAAACAACATTTGAACTGTAGTAACTCTTTGAATTTACTTGAAATGTTTTAAATCTCTTAAGTGTGTTTTTAATACCAAAGAACAAAAATATCTGAAATGGAAATTTCTGGTTTCTTTGGAGACCCAGTTGTGTCATGTAATGTTTTTCTGGAAACTGTCTTATGAGAGGATGTTTTTACCAAAGCAGACACATGGATGTTTTGCTGAGGACAGACATGTGGTGTTTTTCTGGAAGCAGCCTGGAAAAAGGGCATGTGGAGTTTGCTGATCGGATGCTTGAGAGAAATGTGATGTTTGGAAAGGGTGTGACTATAACCCAACAGACAGTGGATGGCACTGCATGGTATCGGCTTACCTTGCCATTCTTGGCTGGTATTCATCTGTCTGGACTATATAAAAAGAAACAGCACCAAAGAGCTTCTGGGGGTGTTCCTGCAGCTTCCTGCCTCTTCTGTGGAGTTGGGACAATTGGCAGAGTCTTGTTGTTTCTTCTGGATCAACTTCTGTTGCCGATCATAAATGGTGTTTGCCAGTGGATCAGCTGCCACTGCTGATTCATGTGACCTGATCTGACATCCTGACACAGATTGGATTTGCTCCAAAGAACTATTTCTAAACAGGTCCACATTCTCCTTTGTCCTGTGAACCTTTCCTTTCCACTACCTCTGGTGGGGGTGGGCTAGAAGAGAGGCTAAAGCATTTAAGAACCCTTATTAAAACTAGGTTTTAAAAACATAAGCCTACAAATATCCTTTTTATTTAAGAAGAAAATGCAAAAGCTGATTTGAAGATGGCATGGGCAATCTGTAGTTTAATATTCTAACATGGAATTAAGATGGATGGTTTAAGAAAACTCAGTTATCATTTCATGCCTACAAGGCAAGTGTGCCTTTGGTAAATTATCATTCAAAAATATTATTTTTCGCCGGGTGGTGGTGCACACCTGTAATCCCAGCAATCTGGGAGGCAGAGGCAGGCGGATTTCTGAGTTCGAGGCCACCCTGGTCTACAGAGTGAGTTCCAGGACAGCCAGGGCTACACAGAGAAACCCCGTCTCGAAAAATTCCAAATCCAAAAAACCAAAAAAAAAAAAATTTCATTTTTATGCTTTTATGCTTGATCAGATGAAAGGCATTTGCTAGTCTTTATAAGTTTGGAGTGAATGACCAAGCTATCTGAGAACAATTGCCTCCTATTATACAGGAGAAATCTCCTATTTAAGTCTAATCTTATCAATTTTGATGATGTCCACGGCTTGTCTTCCCCTGTGGAAACCAAGACAAATCCTCTTCCCCAAAGTAACACATAACCTGGTTTCCTTTCTAAGGTCAACACATCTTTAATGTATACAGCCTGACTTAATTCAGCAGTTTTTTTCTTACTTTCTAATGTCTCTCTGCAGCTGTTGTTCCTTTCTCATTAGTATTGAAAAATTAAAGTTAATAAAACACTATATAATCTATCTAGGGAGTCTTTATTACCCCTTTCTATTTATAAAACATATCTTTTGAAGTATGATTAGATCTTTCTATAATTGCTTGTCCTGTAGGAGTGTGTGGTATACCTGTTGTAGGGTTTTACTGCTGTGAACAGACACTATGACTAAGGCAACTCTTATAAGGACAACATTTTTTTATTAAAAAAATTATTTGTTTTATGTATATGAGAGAACCGTCTTCACACATACCCAGAAGAGGGCATTAAACATACAGATGGTTGTGAGCCACCATGTGGTTGCTGGGAATTGAACTCATGACCTCTAGAAAAGCAGACAGTACTCTTAACCACCGAGCCGTCTCTCCAGCCCAACATTTTTTTTAAATAGATTCTTTTTTTAAAGATTCATTTGTTTATTTCATGTATGCGAGAACACTGTCACTGTCTTCAGACACACCAGAAGAGGGCATCAGATCTCCATTACAGATGGTTGTGAGCCACTATGTGGTAGGATCTCTGGAAGAGCAGTCAGTGCTCTTAACTGCTGAACCATCTCTCCAGCCCTAAGGACAACATTTAATTGGGGCTGGCTTACAGGTTCAGAGGTTCAGTCTATTATCACCAAGACAGGAACATGGCAGAATCCAGGTAGGCATAGTGCAGGAAGAGCTGAGAGTTCTGCATCTTTATCTGAAAGCTGCTAACAGAATACTGGCTTCCAGGCAGCTAGGATGAGGGTCTTAAAGCCCACATTCACAATGACACACCTACTCCAACAAAGTCACACCTACTCCAACATGGCCACACCTAACAGTGCCACTCCCTGGGCATAGCATAAAGCCATAACACCTGTAATATGCTTTATGTTGTAATATGCAAGAAACTTTCATTTTACTAGAGACATATGCTGGAGCATTGTCAGACTTAATTTGTACAGGTATCCCCATAATAGCTATTACTTCTAATACGTAATTACAGAATCAGCACTTTCAGAACTTAAAAACAGTTGCCCATTGAAATCCTGAGTATCTATGGTATACATACTTTTATTTCCAAACTCTGCAAAATGAAACACATCCATTTGCCAAATTTCATTTCTTTGGGTTCCTTTTGGGTTACTTCCTGCAAGTAATGGAGTTTGGTTATATGAAGAACAAGTAGGACAATTCCTTATAACTTCCTTGGCTATATCACTAGTTGCCAAGTGATAGAAGAATCTGTCTTCAAATATTTGCTATTACCATGGCATTTCTTATGAAATTCTGAGCTTCTACCACATTTATTATTAATAGCTGATAAAAAGCCAGGCAGTGGTGGCACACGCCTGTAATCCCAGCACCCTGGGAGGCAGAGGCAGGTGGATTTCTGAGTTCGAGGCCAGCTTGGTCTACAGAGTGAGTTCCAGGACAACCAGAGCTATACAGAGAAACCCTGTCTGGATAAAACAAAATAAAAAAAATAAGCTGATAAATTGCACCATTACCTTGTGCTAGAGGGTCTGGTAAACCCACATGGGATCTGATACGTGTTATATGATCAAGCCAACTCAGTCAACTGGTTCTCCAGGGAGGGAGTGAGGATTAAAAAGAAAAAGACAAATAGACAACACGGTAGCGTTACCCCAGCCTGTTCTGAGACTGAAGTGGGATAATTTTTTCCCAGTCTGCTTTTATACCACTTTAAGTACTTGCAAATAATGTCAGTTCTGGGCAATAAACACAAACGGTCAATGAACAAACAAAGGCCCATAAACACTGTTTCTAGGGGTTTATGAGGATGACCAAGACGAAAGGACTGCCACACATTCCTCGGCTCAGAGCCAGCTCTGAGCTCTTTGCATTAGTCCAAATGTAAATATTCTTGCCTGAGCCTGCTTCTGTGTCCTGGCCCAATGTCAAATTCCTGCCAAGTACCTACAAGGTGGCCCCAAAAGCTCTCCACAGTTATAGACAGTGGATGGTTTCTATTTCTGATTACTTGTTGCAGTTGAATAACTATCAAAGTTAATTCTGAACCATCTGGGATAAATTCAGTGGTTTCAATATGTAAAACAACTCTTTGCATAGAGAGAGTCAGTAACTACAAAGAGATTCAGGAAAATCTAATAATACTATAAGAGTGGCAAACAGCGCCGGGCGGTGGTGGCGCACGCCTGTAATCCCAGCACGCTGGGAGGCAGAGGCAGGCAGATTTCTGAGTTTGAGGCCAGCCTGGTCTACAGAGTGAGCTCCAGGACAGCCAGGGCTATACAGAGAAACCCTGTCTCGAAAAAACCAAATCAAAAAAAAAAAAAACAAAACAAACAAACAAAAAAAAAAACCAAAACAAAAGAGTGGCAAACATCTTTCAGGCACTTATTTTTTCTGACTTATAACCTGTCTTTCCTGATTCATTTGCATCAATATAGAATGTAGGGGTCCAGAAATCGGTGTCTTTTTACAATGCAAAGGAGAATCTAATTAGTTCATTTTATAAACTGTGTAAATATTTATATGTTGTTAATCTCTCACCACCAAAAAAATTACTGCAAGTTCGTTGCCAATGTTCATTTTCTACCCATAATGAGGCAAGTTCAGCATTAGTAAAAGGTACCACAATTTCTGCTAGGTCTATTTCTGCTAATTGACAAAGTATTACAGGATATTTGATCATACTATGAACCCAAGATTGTTTTATTTACTAAAAACCCCTGTTTCTAGTTGTGATGTGGCTCAGTCCTTAGCATATACCTTTAATCCCTCTCTGGCTGGAACACAGACATGCCCTTAGTAGAAACCTTTAATCCCAAACAATGAAGGTAAAGTTAATTTGTAGAAGGAAACTCCCAAGTTTGAAAGTGATGTTTAATTGAGTGGCCAGAATGTGACAGATAATGAGAAGGAGATAGAAGATTAGAACATATTGCCTAAGTTAGTATGAGGCCAAGCAGAGAATTCAGGAAAGAGAGAAAAAGAAGCCAGACTGAATCAGTATGGAAAGGAGCTTGAGCCAGAACAGTCAAGTTGAACTAGCCATCAAAAATTCGGGGGTTGGAGAGATGGCTCAGCAGTGAAGAGCACTGATTGCTTGCTCCTCCGAAGGTCCTAAGTTCAAGTCCCAGCAATCATATGGTGACTCACAACTATCTGTATTGAGATATGATGCCCTCTTCTGGTGTGTCTGAAGACAGCTACGGTGTACTTACATATAATAATAAATAAATTTTAAAAATTCAGAAAGAGCTAGAAAGAGTGAGCTTATTCAGCAGTACATCTCAGAGTCTGAAAATCATTCTAGGCCTAGATTAGATTTTATAGAAGTCCAGAAGCTTCCAGGACTAGGCCTAGGAAGGTAGAAAGAAGCAGTATGCTTTGGAGACAACAATTACTACAAATACAGAGAATAAGATACATTTACAACAGTCTCATTTTTCCTTTCAGAATCAATTCAGAAACCTTTTCTAAGGGGGAGGGAAGGGGGCTTATGTGACTTTCGGGGAGTGGGGGGCCTGAAAAGGGGAAATCATTTGAAATGTAAATAAAAAATATATTGAATAAAAAAATGTGAAAAAAAATAAAAAAGAAAAAAAAGAAACCTTTTCTACATAGGTCTTTAAATTTTTTTCTGTTTGTGTGCTAAAAATATTCTCTAAGATATTATCTTATGAAAGCCCCTGTGGGAGAATGAACAGAGGGCAAAAACCCAAATACAATATAGCCTTGGATTCAAACAATCTACATGTGCATCCTGTAGTTTCTGCTCTACAAAAGTCAGTTCTCTCTCACCCTGTTAATAATTTTCTTGGATTATTTAAGTCCTTATCTCCTTGTAAGGTTTGAAATAAATTACTTAGCTCTTGAGAAGTTAATCCAATTTTGGTCCATAGCCAGTTAACATCTCCCAGCAAATTTTTAAAATCATTAAGAGTTTATAATTGAACTTTCTTTTTATTTTTGGTTTTCTTCGAGACAGGGTTTCTCTGTCTAGCCCTGGCTGTCCTGGAACTCACTCTGTAGACCAGGCTGGCCTTGAACTCAGAAATCCGCCTGCCTCTGCCTCCCAAGTGCTGGGATTAAAGGCATGTGCCACCAACCACCCAGCAATAATTTAACTTTCTTGATTTGTACTTTCTGTAGTCAGGTTTTCTGTAGCCCTATCTTATATCCTAGATAATTAACATAATCTCCTTTTTGTGTTTTTCAAGAGGAATTTGTAATCCCCAGCAAGACAAAATTCTCTTTACAAACTGAATATTTACCTCCTGAAGAGGCCAATATGGGTGCCAAAATTCTGGTGAGATTATAGTTACATCTGCTTCTGTGCTTACTAAATCTTCAGTTTCAATGCCATTTATTTGTTTTTTTTTTTTGTTTTTGTTTTTGCTTTGGTTTCTGACCATTATAGAAATTTTCCAAAAATACTTGTTTTCTGGTCTCTCTTAAATTTTTGTTTTATGTACTGAAGCTGTTCTGATCTTGATTACATTCAGAGCAGTATTGCTTTTAACAACAGGACTTAAATCTTTTAATTGCTTTGCGGATAAGTTTTTCTGATGCCGAAAGGAAATGGTTCGTTCAAAATTGATATCAGGGCCTGATCTGCCCCCCAGGGCTTTTCCTGAAGGCAAAGGCTCCTGTTTCCTGTCCCTTGTTAATCTGCATTCATTAGTTCACTGCCAACCTTTGCTACACCTTGTACATACTCCAGAAGACTTTGGCTTTCTTTTTGGATTATCTCTAGAAAAACATTGTTTCTAGGAATGCCTTGCCTACAATCTCTTTTCAAAAGACCTTGCTTAACATAATTAAAACATTTTTGACATTTTGATTTTTCTCAACCCTAACAGACCTAGTTCCTGCTATAACAGGAATGATATAATGTCTATAATATCAAGGTCCCCGTAAAGTGAGAACAGCAGTTGCCTCATTACCAAGAGCTAAAAATAAACCCAGTCACTGCTAAGTCTCACAGTAGCATGATGTCAGCTGATTGCAAATGGCTGCCTATTGTAAACATCTGCTTGGTTTGTATGTTGAAGTGACCATGAACTGAACTTCAATGAGTAAACAGTCAAATATTTGAAACCATATCCTATATTTCTGAGGTAAAATTCAGCCACAGGAATAGATCTATGTTGGCTACAGGCCTATGGAGACATCAAGTACACGAATGCCTCAGAAGCAAACTTTGAACACTGTAACAGCTGCATAGTTAACATATTTGCATGTTAGAAAATGGATCTGACAGGGTTGTCTTGACTGGATTGTACAATGATTTCTTCAGAATGAAGAAACACAAAAGCAAGAACTATCCCTACTCTAAAAGTATCCCAATGAAACAGTAAGTAGCCAGGTCATCACTGCATTTGTCTTTGATCCCAGCACTCAGAAGATGGAAGCAGGCAGATCTGTGAGTTTCAGGACAGCCTGGTCTACAATGTGAGTTCCAGGACAGCCAGAGCTACAGTGAAATCCTGTCTTTAAAAAAACAAACAAAAAATTATCTTCTCCATTTTCTAAGAAAGAAAGAGGCCGAGCTTCATACAGCATGGAAGACACTAAAGTCCATGCAAATGGCGAGTGAAGGATGAAGTAATGGTGGGCAGCCTAGACTTCAAAAGGAAATCCTTCACACAGTCTGGCGCCAAGGAAAACCATTGCCGGACTGACTATAATCTAAACATACTCAACACCAAGTAAGCTAGGCTGGTATTCCTTGCAGGAGTCACCTCCTGCCTAGTGAGACAGTGAAACCTAGCACTGCCTCTAACAGTCCACTGTGGCAACCCTTTCCAATATACACTAAGATGTTCTATAACACACTCGATAGCCAAATAGAGAAAGCGGTGTGGATGCACCATAGGCTGCTCTTCATGTCTGCAGACTGTCTGCACCAATGAATTCAACTCTCTATGCCTTCCACTGTCATCGCACCTCGTGACCGCCTTCAGTTGTGCGTTGGGATTGTGTCTCCTTACTCATCATTTGTAGTGTTCACTTCTCCCTTTGTTCCTCCTCCTTGACCTCCTGGACTCTTCCCCTCCAGGATCTTAACTCTTGTTCATCCCACCTGGTCTTGGTTGTGGCTTTTTTATTTTATGCATATGAGTACACCACCATTGCTCTCTTCAGACACACCAGAAGAGGGCACCAGACCCAATTACAGAGGGTTGTGAGCCACCATGTGGCTGCTGGAAATTGAACTCAGGACCTCTGGAAGAGCAGTCAGTGCTCTTAACCACTGAACCACCTCTCCAGCCCCAGCATTTATTTTTTTAAAGGAACAAAAGTACACACAATGAGGACTGTGGGGTCTGTAGTAATGGGGGTGTTTATTGTGAACAAGTGTTTTTTTGTTTTTTTTGTTTTTGTTTTTGTTTTCACAGACAGGGTTTCTCTGTGTAGCTCTGGCTGTCCTGGAGCTCACTCTGTAGACCAGGCTCGCCTTGAACTCAGAAATCTGCCTGCCTCTGCTTCTCGAGTTCTGGGATTAAAGGTGTGCACCATAAGCACACCAGCTGAACAAATGTTTTAATCACAGTTGGCTGTAGTCACTTTTTGCCATGTCTGGTACTGAAGACTGGGGGGGGGGGGGGGGGGAAACTACTACTGAATAAAAGTGACAAAGGACAGGAGCAGGGCAACAAGCGGAAGACAAAATTACCACTACTCCTGAACTCCCAAGGGCCCCTAGTTTTATTTTACTTTGGAGATTTTGATTTTGTACCCAATCCTTTTTGGTTAATTCCTAATTGTTCCAAACTCATCTGGGCTACCATACCCTGTGCTTATCTTACCCACTCAAGTTTATAACTGCTCCCTGCAAGGCTACAAGATCCTTGAGTCTATGTCCTCAGTTCAGGCTCCAAACAGGACATTTAGGTATTTTTTCATTAACGTTTAACAAACATTATAACTCAGGAGTCAGAGGGAGGTGGATCTCTGGGAGTTCACGCTCAGCCCAGCATATATAGTGAGTTCCAGGACAGGCTGGAGCGATGTATAGTGAATCTCTGTCTAAAGAAAGGACCAATCTGGCTCCCCTTGGCACTGCCAACAGAGTGCTGCACCACTGTGGCATGAACACACCACCACAAATTAAATTCAGTCTGTTTTATCCAGGTGCCAAACCCAAGTTCCAGGGTAAATCGTAATTGTATGTGTTTGTCTACTAGTTCAATATTGTTTTACTATATTTAGAAACTGCCATTTTTACTTCTAAAATAGAATTAATAATTGAAAGTATAATTGGAAAGGATGATAAAATCATAGAACAAAAGTGTAATGTATATACTCGAGGGAAAAGGGTGTGAAAATACTCCAAAAGTAACAAAAGGAAGAAAATTTTTACAGATACTGATAAACTCACTTACAAATGCAGATACAAGTCTCATTCCAGTCTCCCTCATCCCTAAGTCTTAGTTCTGCAGTATAATATATATATATATATGTATATATATATATATGTATATATATATATGCCAATGAGGACACTAATGGTTTTGTAGAGTTAAAAACTTGACAGATATCCAGCAGATAAAAAAACAAATTCAGGACTTTAGAAAAAGTGCATACTATTAAGATATTTTATTTAGTGTAGCACATGGCTGATAGCAAGCTATGTACGATTAGTTGCCTATGGTCTTCTAAATCTTTAAATCAGACTATTAATCCCATCTGCTCACTGATGGTGGTAAAAGTGGTTCAGAGATGCAAGTCAGTCAGACAGGTCACCAAGGGAACGTGTCTGTTGCTATGGCACCAGCTGGGAATGAGTCTTCACTAGCAGAAAAGACCAGAAATACAGATAAACATGACTCAAGGTGTGGGTTTTCAAAGTATTCTTACTTGTCTAAAAACTACCTAATCCATTTTTTGTTTTTGTTTTGTTTTTTGTTTTTTGGATTTGGTTTTTTCGAGACAGGGTTTTTCTGTGTAGCCCTGGCTGTCCTGGAACTCACTCTGTAGACCAGGCTGGCCTCGGAACTCAGAAATCTGCCTGCCTTTGCCTCCCAGAGTGCTGGGATTACAGGCGTGCGCCACCACCACCCGGCAATGATCCAATTTTTAAAATGAAAATTCTAATATTTCCAAGGAATCTGGGTAAAAAAAGGTAATACTGAACAATGGGATCCCAATACTCAACTTTAAAGATTTTATTTTCTCATTTTTAGAGTAACATTATTGTAAAGTCGTTATTGCAACATCTGCATTGCTTAAAAGAATTCCTAAGGATTTTGTTAAAGCATATTTTTAAAAAACAGAACCAAAATAATGTACATTTTTATCTCTAAACATTGTGTCATTAAAGTCCATATACTGTCTTCAGTATAAATCAATGTGATGTTACAATAATATACATGATCCGATTCTTATCTTAAAGGCTTTTGACCATGTATGATATCCAAGATCGATTCAATGCCTTTAATGCCAGACTGCAGAAACTGTTATGACGCTAAAGAACAGGGAGCCGGGAGCCGTATGTGCAGGTAGGAGTCTGGTGGTTTAGCTGTTGGCAGCATCCGCTTGGCGAGGCCATCCATCCTCCTCCACTCCAGAGTCATATTCTTCTTCAGAGGACTCTTTCGAGGGAGCCCTGTAATCAAAAGCCGTGTTTGTTTTTCAACAACATTGGTCTCAGAATAGTAAACTAGACTTCATAGCTAAATAAGCCCCCAAAACAAAAACCAAAAATATTTTAATATTAGCATTGCTTAGTGGTGAAATAAGGGATTTAGTTATAGAAGAGTCCAGTGATTTCCCTAAAGAAGCTACTGCTGAAACAAAGTGCAAATCATGAGCCAAGTCTAGCCCACTGTCTGCTTTTGTAAACAAGATTCCCCTGGATACTGAAATGCTCATTCCCTGACGTGTTGCCTATGGCTGCCTCTGTGTTGGGAGTAGTTTGAGCAGTTGCTGTACAGAGAGTGTGGCTCTGAAGCACTTATATGAGCAAGCTTGCTGATGCCTATAATAAAGGAAGCAACAACTATATCAATTGTGTCAGCTGGTATGATACTGAAGAAAACAACTTTGTAAACAAAGTTTTGTTTTTATGAAAGCCATTAAGAAGAGCTGAATGTGCTCGTGCACACCAATAATCCCAGCATTCAGGAGTTCAGGGCTATTCAAGGCCTACATGAGCCCCACCCTCACCCCCACCCCAACCAAAAAATAAAAAGGCAAGCCATTAAAAAAATTATCCATCAATTAGAAAATTAGCATTGGGGGAGAGGGGGAGTCAGGAGAGATGGCTCAGTGGTTAGAGATGGCACTGACTGCTCTTCCAGAGGTCCTGAGTTCAATTCCCAGCAACCACATGGTGGATCACAAGCATCTATAATGGGATCTGATGCCCTCTTCTGGTGTGTCTGAAGACAGCTACAGTGTACTCATGTACATGAAATAAATAAATATTAAAAAAAATAAAACAATCAGCATCAAAATTCATTTTAATCTCTGTAATCTGTTCCCTGTTCTCTCCAACCCACACCCACACCTTTTTGGGTTTCTCTTGTGTTTCCCTGGCTGTCTTGAACTCACTGTGTAGATCAGGCTATAGTTAGGCTTGCCCCTTCCTCCTTGGTTTTGTTTTGAAACAGTGTCCAGTTTGGCCTCAACCTCATGTAGCTGAAGAAAACCATGAACTTCTGAACCTTCTGCAGGTATTTCCCTTCCCACATAATGGGTGTAGGTTGGGTGTAGTTTTAAAAGCACACTCTGCCTTTGCCAGCAGCGGAGGCTGCACTACCAGACCCTCCGGGTCCCATTCTCTTCCTACCAACTTAGCTCTAGGATCAGCTCCACCAGCACTGACCCAGCCTCTTTTCTACCTACCTTTGCTCCTGAAGGAGTCACATTACCAGCCCACTCTCAAGACCCTTGAATCCTTGGATAAAACATACACACACTGATCCATTACTTTTAGAACATGCATCTAGGAATAAATACTGGGTGCAGATACCTCCTACCTGGATATGCGTGCCCTTATCAATTTATTATCTCCTCCTCTCCCTAGTCCTAAACTTAGTGGTTTGCATCAGCTGGTCCACCCCCCCCCCCCAGCAGAGGCTGCAGGCCTAGCTGCCCGGAGACCTTACATGACTGCTGCTTTCTTTTCATTCTAAAGCATGGCAGAAAAGCTCCTCTCTTTCCCTGAGTCTTTTTCTCCTGGGACCCAGAAGTCCCATCTGTACCTTCTGCCCAGCAATTGCCCACTTTCTCTTTATTGACAAGCTAAGAACCAATTGGAGAACAAGATCTTAACGACAGATCCTTCCCTTAACCTCTCCTTTTCTGTCCAATTGAAAAACAAAAAACTTTCTTTTTTCAATCTCCCTTCTACCTTAAAAACCTCGGCTTACTGTATAAGTCTGTTCTCAGGCTTCTAATCTGCCATGCCAGAAATAGTGAACACAGAATTCCCGTGGATCCCATGTTCAAAGAATCTGAATAATTCTGTGAGAGTTCTTTAAATCTTTCCTAAAGCATTTCTTCATTCAATCTATCCTTTATCCTTTCTCTGCCTTCCTCCAGTTCACAGCAGGGGATTCCAACATCCACAAGCTGAGGCTCCCCTGAGTTTCTTTGTTTAAGGTTCCTGAGCTGAAGCCAACATAGGAATCATTCCTTTCTCTGAGAAACTAATTTTTCCCTCTTCCTAGACCATATCACTTTTAGTGTGTGATCAATCTGAGATTTAGGAGTCTCTGGAGTGGGCTAGTAACTCGGCCCCTCCAGGAGAAGGCAGGTAGAAAAGGAAGCTCAGAGTGGGCTGGTTGCCACCATCCTGGAGCTAAGCCGGGTGGGGCAAAGGGAGCCGGGAGGAGCCAGAGGGAGGCAGCTTCTGAGCAAGGCAGTACATACGACAGGCGTACGCTCTTTCATATACTGCTTATTGGTGAAAATAGAGACTGTTTTGAAGATCAGTTTTCAAAATGACTCACAAAATTACTTTATAAAACTATATTAAATTTATCTTATAGAAAATTCATGAAATTATTACTTCCCTTACAAGGAAGAATTTCAATGACAGACCAATAAACTCAAGCACAGGGACCTTAACTTTGGCACTATTCTGGCCTGAGAACATGCATTACCGAATGTATCCTGGTTCCTTTTTGCCTTCTACTACTTCTTTGTCAACTTCCACACATACAATGTCAGAATTAGGAACTTCGAACATTGGTTCTAGTAACAGCTTTTCCTAGAAAGAGAAAAGGTGATAAATTAGGAGGAAAATTGAGTCCATAAAAAATACAGTTTTTCATTACATTCAGGTCAGTTTATAAATAAATCAACTAACTGCCTATTGTTCTGTCAACCTAAGCAACAGACATACAAGCTGTAGTTTCACACTCAGATGCTGCTTCAGAATGTGCCTGGTCTTTTCAATGGCCAACACAGTCAACTAATAGTCCTTTCTTTTATGTCAATTAATCTTAAAATTACCTCTGCCCAGCTATTCAATTTAACACTGTGAGTCAAATGGATATTTGCCTCAAGCAGCAGGTCTGAAGAAAACTAGAAAAACCAGTTTTTCCTATAGGTGGTGGTGGTGGTGGTGGTGGTGGTGGTGGTGTGGGGGGGTGGGGGGGTGTTAAAGAAAACTGCCAACACATCAAATTTCCAGGAATGTCAACTGAATAGTTTAGCTGTTCTTTCAGTTTGCCTGTTTGTCCTTAGTAATACCTTACCACCAGAGCCTCACCAGAGTAGTCTCAAGCTGCTTGTGATAAACACATAGTTACACAACTGAAATCTCACTGAGATGAGCAGTGAAATCCTTACGGGGAAGATGACTTGCTTTAGGAGCAGGCAGTGAAATAATAATCCATGGCAGATCTGGAGGACAATTTTAAAAAGGAGTGGGTTGCACTAGGAAGCCCCAGTCCTAAACTGAGGGTCTCTAAGAAAAAACTCATAGCACACTGAAGCATAGAGGCTAAAATGGGGATTTCAAAGGGTCCGAGAAAGAGATCTGAACTTGGTAAAGTCCACATAGACCAGGCTGGCCTCAGGTTCAGAGAGCGGCCTAGCTGCCCCTCAACTGCTGGGAGGGGTGTGAACCATCACACCAGCTGATTCAGATCATGTACTTCATCTGTCGTAGTATGTGTGCCCTGGGGTTGCAAACACCTTCAACTTTAAGGCCTAAAGAGCTTTTTGTTTACAATTTTGGGTTGTTTTTGTTTTCTTTCATTTTTGAGACTGTGTCATGGTGTCTGCAATAGGGATTCCAATGGAAGCCTCATGCACATATTTTTCAGTTCCAGTGTTCTAGCTATGGCTTTCAAAACAACCTCAGTAACATTCAGTGCATACTACAGATATAGACTAAAGATAAATGAAAACTTAAGCTAGTGCTTGGTGATCTTTCCTAATAATCACTGATCTACTAACTGCAATGACCATTACTAACCTTCCCAGAATCAAAGAATTTTATTAAATGGAACCAATGACTATTTCACAGACAAACGAGTTCCAGAAAGTTAAGTTGACTGAGAGTCAGAAGTAAGGTAAGAGATTGAGGCTAGGCTGGCCTTGCACTC
The DNA here is from genome assembly GCF_947179515.1 of Apodemus sylvaticus. NCBI lineage: Eukaryota > Metazoa > Chordata > Mammalia > Rodentia > Muridae > Apodemus > Apodemus sylvaticus. Next base: position 63,698,505 of record NC_067478.1, read on the forward strand.
ACTTATTACTGAGCAGGCATGATTCTCCTGCCTTCACATCATGGGGATTAACATTAGATATGAGCCATCACATCTAGCTCTATGATGCTGAGTATAAACTAAGGGCTTCTGGCATTCTAGCAAGCACTTTACCTACTGAGTGTCTGAGCCCAAATTGTGAAATTGTGTGTGTGTGTGTGTGTGTGTGTGTGTGTTCCTGTGAGTGTATGCGTGTTGTTTTACAAACTGAAGTCAGTACACATTCACACTAATAAGCCACACTTACCAGTAACAAAATACCTTTTTCTAGAAGCTGAAGCAAAATAAAATCTGTGACTACCCTATCCATCCTCCACAAAAGAAAACTATAGAAATAATAAAGCTTTAGGGCAGATCTCTAAATAGAATTTCCAAAAGAAAAACAGAAAGTTTAATAGTCTCAAAAGACTCAAAGGGTATGAGCAAGGAGATTGCTCAGTGAATAAAGACGCACTTGCAAATATGAGAACCGGAGCTCAGATCCCCAGCCTTGACATAAAAGTTCAGTAGATGTGGTGGCTGATCTATAATCTTAGTGCTTGAGAAGCAGAGAAAGCGGAGCCCTAGAAGCTGCCTGAACCAACCACGCTGGAAAGTTCCAGGTCTAGCAGGAGACCCAGTCTAGGAAAAAAGACACCTGGCGGTTCACATCCCAGCACTTTGAGGCAGAGTCAGGCACATCTGTGAGTTTGAGACCAACCTGGTCTACAGAGTAAGTTTCAGGTTAGCCAGAGCTACATAGTAAAACCCTGTCTCAACACCTATTCAACCCCAAAAGGAAGGCACCCAACATCGACCTCTGGCCTTTAAGCACATGCATCTGCATGCATGTGAACAAACATGCAGACACGTATGTACTATGCTGACAAATGCAAAACAAAACAACACATTTGGCTCACTCACAATCTGGGAGGTGAGGCTTGTTAATTTTTAGCTCCATCTTACCATTATAGACCGAAGACCTCGTGCACCTGTTTTTCTTTCCAGTGCCAATCTAGCTATGGCTTTCAAAGCATCCTCAGTAACATTCAGTTCACACTACAAATAGGTAAAAGAGAAATGAAAACTTAAGCAAGTCCTTGGTGATCTTTTCCTAATACAGCCATGTAGCATTTGATGTACTAACTGTAATGATTAATATTAATTTTCCAGATTCAGAAAATTTTATAAACAATGGGACCAATAGCTACTTCACAGATGAGTTCCAGAAAGTTAAGTACACTGAGACTCAGGAACAAAGCCAGAGAGAAAGGCAAGGCTCCTGTGGGCTCTATCTCTTGACAGACCTTAACCTTTTCAGATTAGACTATGTCTTACCAGTTAGACCTCATTACAGATGACTTTCATTGGCACCCTAAAATTTTCTTTTTGCTACAGTGGATTAAACCTAGGGCCACACACTCTAGTACTGAACTACACCCCTAGCTGTCTAAGTACATTTTAAAGAGTATAACACTCTCACAATGTATAGAAAAAGTTAAAAAGGCAAAACTCAAGACAAGTCTGTCATTTCATAACACTTTAGAATGTCATCCTCAAGCAGTATGTTTAATCAATTAACCACTGGGAGCGTCACGGCTGTGAGTCACAGTTTGCTCCTTGGCTGGGTACAAGGCTCAGTGGTGAGGTGACTGCATGGCAACAGGGAGAAGACTACACTGAGAGATGCCAAGGTCACAAAACTCAAAGTGTTCTTTATCTGATTGGATGTACTGGCTACATGACCTCCATGTTTGGATGTGAGAAGAAAAACATTTATATATGAATATAAAAATATATGAACAGCAAAAGCACTTAGAATATCAAGACTGAAAGAGCAATTCTTTGCATTTGGCTTGGAAATGCTGACACTAAGCTGACACTTCTCTCTATATCTTTGTACTTTATGCTCATTTTAACTAGAAAAAAGCAAAACTCACAAATGCTCAGTGTAACGCCCTGTGCCTTCCTACATCTATACCCAGGCTAGCATTCCAGATGGGCATGGCTCTCTTAATATACTGGGCTACCTTAAAATAGAATTATGATATCAAAAAAAAATCATAAAGGAAACCTTGAAGCCTAACCTTATCCATGCTGAACAAGGCCTGATACTGAGGAATAACAGCATTCCGAGGCTCGGTCAGTATTTGGACAAGTGTCTTCTCATCTAGGCTGTGCAAAGGAACCACCACAGGTAACCGTCCCACGAACTCCGGAATCATGCCAAACTCAATCAGATCTCTGGCCTCCACATGGCGGAGTAACCGGTCTTTCTCTTCAATGTCCTGATGAGTGTTGGATTCTCCACTTCGATTGGCAAGATCGGCAGCAGCCGCAGCCCTTCTGCCCTTTCCCAGGTTAGATGGTGTTCCAAAGCCCAGATACTGTCCAAGAGACGACAGCGATTATAAGGAGTGGGCAGATGCTGCAAACATGCCTCACACTCTACAAGTCACATGCAGCAGGGTCACAAAGGCTAAGCACTTTAACCATGGTTGGCTTCTCTAAGTAGCAAAGCCAAGATCTGAATTTAGGACTTAGATTTCTGCTAAGTTCACAACTAAATGAAATGCCCTAAATCCCTATAGGTTAAAATTATGTGGCAGATCCTCTTTTGACATGTCCTTGATTCTTTAACATTACTTTTAATTTTACATATCTCTACCATCAAATCCTTTTTGGAAGTCTGAAGAAGCACTAGTAATTATTAATATTAGAACATAGTTTCCTGTCATTGGTTATAGAACCTTAAATATAAGCTAACTTATTACTATGTTTGTCACACATGAAAGAAAAAAAGATTCTCTGTTAACCTATGTAGAATTCCAATAGCAAGAATAAATTAACTAAAATAAGAACTCAACTGCGGCTGGGCTTGATACATGACTCAGTACCTGTAACGAGGGTAGAGCTGATGAAACTACTATTAAATTAAATATTAAGGCAAGAATTCAAGGACAATTTAAAGCAAACTGTGGGAAAGCGCATTCTAATACACTCACTTAGGAACGTCATGAAATGTCATAGTGGCTACTAGATAAAACCCAAGGCAGGACAAACACAGGGTGTTCTAGGTTTCTCACTACCATGTTATCATTACATCTTACTGGAACCAACCAACTACTTGGTACAGGAAGTGAACCCTGAAATCCAAGCCCCAATTAAAATCATGGCTTAGAGGAATGTTTTACAAGATGGGGGCTGGAGAGATGGCTCAGTGGTTAAAGGGGATTGGCTGTTCTTTCAGAGGTCCAGGGTTTGATTCCCAGCAATCACGTGGTGGCTCACGACCACCCGTAAGATCCCATTGTCTGATGTCTTCTTCTGCCATGCAGGCAGTCATGCAAGTACAGTGCTCATATATATAAATTACATTAGTAGATCTTTTTTTTAAAGCTTAAAAATATTTTCCGAGAGACACCAATAAGACGCAGTAAAACCACAATCCTTTCCCTACTAGGAATAGTTCTTCCTCCTATTTGGAAAATCCAGCAGTTAATAACAAATTTTAAGAGCAGGGAGACTCTTAAATGTTTACTGTGCCCCAGCTGCTCTAGCCCATTTGTTTCTCCTGCAGCGAATCTCAAACAGTATGAAAGCTTCTTAGGCAAAAAATAAAACTACACTCATCAAGTTCAGGTACATTTTGTTCATCCATAGGTATATTGAGACAGGTTCTTACTGTCATCCTAGCTGTCCTGGAATTCAACGTAGACCAGGATGGCCTCAAATTCACAGTGATCTGCTTTTGCTTCCCAACTGCTGGGATTAAAGTCCTGTGCCATCATGCATAGCTAATTCATAGGTATTTGGAAATCCTATTATTTGTTACTCTAAAATTCAAACAACTAGGGATATACATTGGCTCTTTCTCAGAGAACCCCATGACTGGTAACCAGTAGACAAGTGAACAGAGGCTCAGAGTCTGCCATATGTGATTTTACATTATCTTATGAAGAATCTCACAGAAAACTTACCTTTTCATTTTTCCTCCTGCTGATGATCCTGTCTAAGCCATTAAAGGCACCAGATGCCACAAACAAGATATTTGTTGTATCAACTTGAACTGTCTCTCCACGTAGCTTTCGAGAATTCTTTTCTGGAACATTGACTATTGTGCCTTCTAGAAGTTTTAATAAACCCTGATAATGAATAAATTGTAGCATTACCATTTGTAAAGGCATTATTAAACATCAAATAATAGGATTCAATGGGGGAAAATAATACATGGTTATGGTCAATGAGTGTAACTAATGAAAACTCCCACATTTCTAAAACCAAAGTAAAAATCAACTGCATTTATCAATTTGGTACTTCATAAATTAATTGAAATTCAGTAAACAGTCATCTAAGGAAGTTGAGTTTAATGGTAAAGCCTTCCTTTCCCCATCCCATCTCCTCTCCCACCTCCCCTGATAGCTTATGTAGCCCAGGCTGGTCTTGAGCAGTGGTCCTTTGCCTCAGTCTCCTGGGTACTGGATTACAGGACAGAGCCACTATACCTAGTTTGATGGCAAGCTCTTAATGCAGACAGAATAATGATTCTATTAATGGTAATGAACAGTGGGAATATTCAAAATTGAAAATAATCAATCTTTCACATGAATGCTATAATTCTAACATAATTCTATAGTCAGCTTTAAGATTATATTTTGAGATGCTTTCATAAAAAATTATTTGATAAGTAAAAAAAACATAATCCCTCTGTGTTTGTCAGAAAATAAAGCAGAAGCATTTTGGTTACAGTTTAATTGCCATTATAGATTAAGTTTATTACTGTGGTCACTAGACCATGTGGCTTTAATTATGATTATGCATAAAATGAAATGCTATTTTATACCATCTTTTTGAGACAGATTGTCATGGAGCCTAGGCTAACTTCAAGCTTACTGTGTGGCTGATGACACTGAACTCTTCATCGTTTTTCTGGTTCCACACAGTCCCTGACAACAGGTATGCCACCATGTCTGCTTTCCTTTCTCCTTTACTTTTCAACTCTTCTTCCTCTACTTCTCTTGGTGCTAGGGATTGAACCCAGAGCCTTGAACACTCACTCAATGAGTAACATCTGGGGCCATATGCTAATCTTATATGAAGAAACATGCATGGGATCTTTGTATTTAGTTTTCACCTTTCTAGAAGCATTTAAAAGGGCCTTTGAAGAATAAAAATAAAACAGTTTAAAAGCATTTAAATTTCATAAGTAATACATTTTCTTTTTTGGAAATTCATTTATTTTTATGTGTATTGGTGTTTTGCCTGCATGTATGTCTGCGTAAGGGTGTTGGATCCTGAAGTTACAGAGAGTTGTGAACTGCCATGTGGGTGCTAGGAATTGAACTGAGACCTCTGGAAGAGCAGTCAGTACTCTTGACCACAGAGTTATCTCTCCAGCCCCCAAAAATGTAATTTCTTATTTAAAATAATTAAAAAAACAAAATAAAACACTCCTTTTTAGGATCTGACCTAATTTAAACAGTATGTGAAGCTAGATGTGGTGGCACCTGCCTGTGACCCCAGCAGACTGAGGCAGGAATACTGCTGCAAATTCAAGGGCAGCCTGGACTATACGGACCTTGTCTCAAAAAAATCCCAAATAAAATAAATACATAAATAAAGTGGTTTATGAAGTTTAGGGTGAGAGAAATAAAACTGAATCTAATTGAATGTGAAACCAGACGTACAGTACTTGGGAAGCTGATGGGTTCCCTTCCTTTTAGTGGGCGTGAACAAAATATTCAACTGCTTACTTGCTGAACGCCTTCTCCACCTACATCCCGTAACTGATGGATGCCTGGCACGCTGCCAATCTTATCTACTTCATCCAGAAAGACAATTCCTATAATTTAAGGAGGATTCTATTTATAATATGGAAAAGAAAGGCACAAGATAGTCTCAGCTTTAAAAGACTGGATACCTACAAAGCAAAGGTATTAAGTTCTTTTTAACACTTAACATGCAAAGGCTTGGTCATATAAGAATATAATCTTTCTTATTCATCTTTTAATATAACTATTGATTCTATAGCATACAATTTGAAAATGATAACCAAAACACTGTCTGACAACAATTATCTATCCTGGTAAAATGTATTCAATCTTTGTTCTTATGGTGAGGTGAGATACAGCATGTGAGCATGAGGCATTTGCCACTAGTATAACTTCAGTTTATTCTTCCCCACATCTATCCCCCCCTCTACACACATGTAAGTATTTCAGTGTATGTATGTATGTTTGCGTGTCTATGGGCATACACGTAATCATGGCACATGTGGAGGCCAGGAGACAACTTGCAAGACAACTTCCACTATGTGGACTCTAAGGAATGAATTTAGGGCATCAGACTTGGAGGCAAGTGTTTTTGTCTAATGACCCACCTTGATGGCCTATCATTGATAGATTTGTCTTAAAGCAGTGAGTGCTTCTCAACCATTCTAATGCTGTGACCCTTTAATACAGTTCCTCATCTTGTGGGGACCCCAGCCATAAAATTATTTCAATGCTACACTATAACTATAATTTGCTGTTATGAATCATAGTATAAATATCTGATATGCAAGATATCTGATATGTGAACCCAAAGTGGTCATGACCCACAGGTTGAGAAGCACTCACTGCCTTAAAGGAATCTGACTGGGAAGCTGTTAGAATCTTTCTTTATGAAGTACTCAGAGAAAGGAAATGAAGCATCTATGACAATCTTGGAGGAACAGGCTACATTTTTCTATACTCATCCATTCTAAACTCTCCCATCCTTGTCCCTGTCCCCATCCTTTCACCACCACCACCACCACCACCACCACTAGAAATCTGGAGAGAAGTAAGAACAGAAACACCACTGGGAGCACTAAGGCCTAAATGAATAGTAGCAGCCTGTTTTCACTCTAGCAGGTGTCTTTGGAGCCATTAAGACAAAGCAAACAAGCATGCTCGAAAGTGTACAACACTGTGTGCTTTTCTAACATTAGAAAATGTTAGCCCTTGACTGAAAACGAGAATTATACGATTTCTTAATACTCGACTGCTTTCTCAAGACACTTCACCTGGGAACAGACAAGCTCCACTTACAGCATACCTTGTTGTGCTTTCTCTACATTGTAATTGGCATCTTGGAGTAGTTTGGCAATCACAGATTCAATATCTTCACCTACATATCCAGCCTGAGTCAAAGTTGTACAGTCACAAATAGCAAAAGGAACATCAAGGCATTTAGCTAAAGTTTGTGCCAGCAGGGTTTTACCTACAAACAAAAATAGTAACTGAAAATATACTGTCTTACAACCTTTTTGAAAACAAACAAAACAAAATACCAAACCTTAAGTATATAATGAAACTTGAAGTGTTGCATGTGTTCTTTATTATATTCAGATCTTATTTTATTATTCCTTTTACAAAGTTACAAATTGGTATAATTAATATGTTAATTAAAAAGTTAGGGATTAGCCCAAAGGGCCATGCCAATATCTCAAATTCAGTTTACAGTCTAAACAATGAATAATAATCAAATAGCCAGGGCTAGAGAGATGGCTCATAGGTTAAGTGCACCAGCAGCTCCTCTTCCAGAGGTTCTGAGTTCAATTCCCAGCAACTACATGGTGGCTCACAACCATCTGTAAATCTGATGCCCTCTTCTGGTGTGTCTCAAGATAGCTACAGTGTAGTCATATAAATAAATCTTCAAAAAAAAAAAAAAATCAAATAGCCGGAGCAATCTTAGATTTTGTTTTATTTTGGTTTTTTTTGAGACAGGTTCTCATGCTGTAAACCTGTTTGGCCTCAAACGTGTGGCAATCCTCTAGCATCAGCCTCCCAATCGCTAGGATTACATTCAGGTATGAGCCAGAATCTACTATTATTCCAAGGTATAGGTTATAGTATCATCCTCTATTTTAAAAATGCATAGTGAAGTTTCCCAAAATGTTATTTACCTGACCCAGTTGGTCCAAGCAGCAAAATATTACTTTTTTCAAGTTTTATATCATCGTGAGAAGAATCCAATACTTCGCCCCCTCGTTTTTCCTGGGGCATCTGCTGATTCACCTGCTGCTGCATAGACGCTCCCAAGGCATTGCCATGTGGGCTAATTCCAGCAATCTGAAGCAACTCTGGGGAAAACAATACCAGATTATTAGAGCTACACCCGAATTTACTGGAAAAATGTGCCATACAATCCTACATCCAGAAATAATAAACACTTATTGAAAACAACTCCAATATTTCAAACTGACTAGTGGCAAATGCTAAATACATACTTATAAAACAATGAGCTTCAAAGAAAGGAACTAGAAAAGAACTCTCCTCCATAATTATACAATGTGTAAGTGTGCTCTTCAGAGTATAATACAACAGAACAGTGCTTCAGCTGCCAGCCTTCCCTTCTGATTCTGTTTTCTATCTTTAAAACAGCATTATCACCTGTCCTATTAATTTCAAACATATATAGACAAAAACAATGAGACCAAGTACTGGAGAACACACCTTTCAAGTACAGGAAGCAGAGGGTGGCAAATCTCTGATTTCAAGGGACGTCTAGACTACATAGTGGGTGTCCAGGCCAACCAGAGTTACATAAGGAGACAAGAATGGAGGTGGAGATGAAGGAGGAAGAAGAAAAAGGAATAGGGAACTAGGAAACGAGTTCTAGTCTCAGTTTAGCTGCCTCCTGCTTATGGAACTATGGAAATTTGCCTAACTTCAACTACAATATGATAATACTGTGACCCTGGCCTTTTATACTCTCATCTTTCTGTAAAAATGTTTTTCTTAGTGTAGCAGGAAACCAAGTGTGGTAATCTCACTATTAATGTCCTTATCTGAATAACTGACTTTATTGGGTGTCAAGAGGATCCTTCTAGTTCCTTCAACAAACAAAATATTTAACTAGTTTATAAAAAATGAATGCTTATTCTTTTTTTTTCTCTTGACTAGAGTAACTCTTTAAAGATTTTGCACCCAGTCTTTAAAGATTGTTCCCAGTTCTCATCACTTATCTGTGACTACATTTTACTTGTATATAATTTTGGATTTTATACTATATTTTATGTGTATGAATGTTTTGCCTGCATATATGTACCATGACCATGCCTATGTCCTTGAAGTTCAAAAAGAGGGGATTAGATTCCCTGAAACTGGGGTTACAGATGGTTATGAGCCATCATGTGAGTGCTGGGAAGTAAACTTAGGTCCTCTGTAAAAGCATCAAGTTCTACACCAATGAGCCATCTCTTCAGGCCCCTGGGTTTACTTTTAAGCTACTTCTAAGAATGAGTTAAGAATAGCATCCTGCTGTCTAGTGACCATTTTAATCAAGCCAATAGACAGGATAGTAAAAGCTCAGCAGCCATCCAGTTAATATCCGCCCTAAAATTCCATCAGTCACCACTTTAATCATCATGCTTGTGGCTAAAGCTGCCTAGTCATTAAGATTACTAGTGCAATATACATAGAACTTGAGTTGTAAACATCTGAGTTAGCAATTCATATTATTATCTACATTAGGAAAGAAAACATACTGTATGTCTGAATTTATCTGCTATTGGCAAAATTTTTAATTTCTGGGAAATACAGCTAGGAACTGTAGTAATAAAGGTCTTGACTGATTTAGCTCTTTCCAATAGAGAAAAATGATTTAGAGATTTTTTTTAAATTACAAGAGATAAATTACAATACAGCTACATGATACACATGTGTTTTATTATTCAGGGAGATAGGGAGGTGGTCCAGCAGGTAAAAGCACAAGCTGGATAACTTGGACAACCCTGAGTTTGATCCCTGGAATGCATGTGAAATCTGTCACCTTTATTGAGAGATGCAGGGTTGGCTTGGTGTACACAGTGCAGCAGCAGAAACTAGAAAGATACTGTGACAATTGTCAGCTCCTGACAGTTGTCCTCTGACCTCCGTATGTGCTGTGTGGGCCACATAAAACAAACTGGCAATGGTGAAGTCAGTTTCTCTATTTTATGATTAGTGCCCTAGATTATACTTTGAGATGATGAGTCTACTTTCAGGTAGCCCTCCATCCCTGTTTTGCCTCACTCTGTAAGAAATTCTCACAATGACAGCTGTGAACAAGCTCCAGTGACATGGAGCTCAACACATCTGTGTGTGTGTCTGCATATACTTCTATATTCCAGTTTTCTCATTTATAAAATGGGGTTGAAAAATAATAGTTTAGGCCTTGCAAGCTTTGGAAAGATTAATTGAACACACATAAAACAGCACAGCCAGTGCCTATAAGATAAGGTTTATTATCATAGAGACACTTGCTCATATTGCTGCTATTTTCCAAGAGTTTAATTATTCATCCATCGCCTAGGGATCTAGCTCAGTGGCAGAGCACTTGTTTAGTGACATGAGGCCCCAAGTTCAATCTTCACTACCACCAGAAAAAAATCATTCATAAAGCATAAAGGCAGGCTAAGGATTATATCTGGTACTTGATTTAGGAAACTGTGTTATACCAGGACTTGATAGTGCATGCCTTTAATTCAACACTTGGGAAGTAGAGGCAGAAGAATCTCTGCAAGCTTGAAGCCAGCTTGGTCTACAGAGTGAGTTCCAGGGTTGTCAGGGATACACAGAGAAACCCTGTCTCAAAAAAACAAAATGAAAAACATAAAAAGAAAGAAACAGTGTTATGTTCCAAAAGTACAGAAAAAACATTTATGTCTAAGAGCTGTATGCAGATATCTAATTTCCAAAGGAACACAGAATACTTTTCAAAAATGTATTAGTAGAGTGAATAGTACACTTTTTAACCCTAGGACTAGGCAAGCAGAAGCCAGCCTAGTATATATAACAAGTTCCAGGGCAGGGAATGGGGTGGTGAGGAGGGAGATATCCCATGTCTGGGCACATATGCTACTGTGTAAATGTGAATGTCAGAGGACAACTCCAAGGCACTCACTGGGTCTTTCCACCCACCCGGATGAGGGTTCTGAGAACTGAATGCAAGCCATCAGGCTTTACACATCAAATACATTATTCTATGAACAATCTTGTCATCCCAAGAAAAACTTCTGAATTATATTATTCATGACTTTGGTCTAAGTCCTAAGTTCAGAACCTGAAATTCTACACAAGATATAACTAAACAGTACATAATGATAAATTATAATTAAATGTCTGAAATGTTTGTTTACAAGCCAACTAATACAATTATAAACTGCTTTAACTGAGGTGCTTGAGTTCTATTATTTGTTAAAATTTAAGACGGGCAGTAGTGGCACACACCATTAATCCCAACACTTGGGAGGCAGAGGCAGGCAGATTTCTGAGTTTAAGGCCAGCCTGGTAACAGGGAGATATCTTGAAAAACCGAAAAAAAAATTATATTAGGTGTCTTGTAGACAGCTTATCAGTACCATAAAACATCCATGACACTAAATTGTTGCATATATTATTACATATCGGTATTTCAAAGTAATCACTATAGACTTTCTTTTACTAATTTATACTACTTTCACTAGATATCAGCCTAAATTTATTAGTATTGATTGCATAGTATGTACTACCATACTTGGTTTAGAGCTTATATTCTTCTATATAATTTAATTCTATTGCATTAACTGTATGTCTTTTTTTTTTAAATCTTTATGTGTATGGATGTTTTGCCTGCATGCATGTCTCTTCTCCACTTGCCTGATTATTGCCTTTGAAGGCCAAAAGGGGAAATTGGATCTCCTAGAACTGGAGTTTCAGAGAGTTGTGGGCTGCCACTAAAGAACAGTCAGTGCTCTTAGCCACTGGGCCATCTTTCTACCTCTACTGAGAGTATATCTTAATTTTACTGTGTTATTTACTGAACATCAGTATTTCCATAAATGTAAAAATAACTTGGTCAAGGTATGGTGGCATACATCTATAACATTAACACTCTACAATCCAAGGCCAGCCTTGGCCACAAGACTAGATCACTGTATCCAGCACAGACACGCACACACTCATGTACTCATACGTCAGAGACAACATAATTTTCTCTTTAAAAAATTTAAATTTAGCAGGGTGTCAGTGGTGCACATCTTCAAATCTAGCATGTAGGAGGCAGGTGGATCTCTGAATTCCAGGCTAGTCTAGTCTACAGAGCCAGTTCTAGGACAGCCAGTGCTACCCAGAGAAACCAAGTCTTGAAATACAGCAACAAGAATCTTTAATTAAGCGTATTGATTTTTTTATTAGGTTGGTGTCCCTCTATGCTACAGCACACATGCTGAGGTCAGAAGACACTATGGGAGTCCATTTCCTCCACCATGTGGGACCACTATGCATACTCGTCAGGTCACCAAGCTTGGACATCAAGTGTCGTTACTCATTTGACCATCTTGTTGGTCCACAAAAGATAAGGGCCTGGAGGGATGGATCAAGAGTTAGGAGAGCATATTGCTCTTGAACAGGACCTGAGTTTGGTACCCAGCATCCACATCAGGCAGTTCACAACAACCTGGAACTCCAGCTCCAGAGGATCCAACACCCCTGGCTTCCATGGTCACCTGTTCTCATTTGTTGTTTTGTTTGTGTGTTTACTTGCTTTGAGATGGGTTTCTCTGTGTAGCTCTGACTGTCCTGAACTTCACTCTGTAGACCAGGCTACCCTGGAACTCAGAGATCTGCCTGTCTCTGCCTCTTGAGTGCTGGGATTAAAGGTGCACCACTACCTTCCCCTGGCAAAATCTTTTTTAAATCTTGTCCCAAGTTACATATTACACATAAAGGAGACATTTAAATGATGCACAAGAGAGAGTTAAGTAAGCCTTCTTGGTAACACACAGGCAAACAGATCATCACTACCACTGAGATACGTCACTGAGGCAATCTCAGAACCAGAGAGTCCAGACAGGACCCGAGGGAGGTGACTTACTTGTGAATCTGTACTCATCCTCCCGTCTTCTTATTTCTAACTCTAAGAAAGGAGATAAAAAGGGGCAGTATGAAATATATATTATATATATGTTCAGTTTGGGTCAGCCAAGAATGAATGTTTACTTCCTGCCTTCTTCCAAATTCATTTAAAGGATGTTTTTAGTTTTTCACTTTCATGTTCTATGCAACATCCTTTCTACATTAAAAAAACTGAAACCAAGTTCAATGATGACTGCCCAGGTCCTAATAGTCATATAAGTAGAATTTAAAATTACTACCTATTAATTATCCATTAAAACTATTGTCTATCTTAAGAGAGTAATAATCTATGCATCATGAGCTGAAGTTCTCCATACTATAAAGTCTGAAACTGTTTGCTCTTCTAGCATCGCCTACAATCTAGATATTAATGACTGAAAAGAACTAGAAAATAGTTGCTATGACAAGACTACTCTTTGGACCTTATAAAAATGAAGGTCCTATGACCACCATTTGGTATGACTTCCGCTTTCTAAAAATAAGGTCAACTCATATTACCACATAACTATCTTACAAAAAGCTCAACAGGTGACCACTGTCTTCATTAAATCAGTTATATATTTAGTAGCTACTTAAAAGCATTGGCAAAAGTTTCTCAAATTGTATGATAATGACTAAAAGAACCTAAAATGTTGGATTTTAGACCTAGATCAGAAATCAGGGCTCCCTAGACAACAAAATAAAAACCTAAATATTTATATTTTATTTGAATTTATATTTAAAAATCAATTACTATACTTTATTGTTTACAGTAAATTGACATTACATAGTACAATGATATATTAGAATCTCAATTAATAGGAAATATACTGAAAATTACTTACAAATTTGCCCTTAACCTCATATTCTGTAGCTTCATCCAACCCT